>NC_052153.1:141438352-141748933 GCF_902713615.1 Scyliorhinus canicula | reverse complement strand
ATTTACCGTAGTAATTCACAAGCCCCAGAAATGAGCATGGCTCAGTTGTGTTCTCTGGTGTGGGGCCTGTTGGATCACTCGCTCCTTCTCTTTCACCAGGCGTAGTCCTTCCTGGTCTTGGCAGTAGGCAAAGTAAATGACCTCCCTAGCAAGGAAACACACTTCTCTTTTTTAGATGGACACCCAACTCTGAAAAGCAGCAAAGTACCTTGTCTAAGTTGTTCAAGAGTTCTCACTCCATCGTACCCGAAACCAAAATGTCATCTAAATAAACCGCCACAAGTGCAGGCCCTTCAAAATGTTTTCCATGACCTGATGGAACATGGCACAGGCCACTGATACACTGAAGGGTAGCTTCATTGCAGTGTTAATGTAAGCTTACTTGTGACAATAAAGATTATTATTATTATAGAGTACTCATAAAAGCCATAAATGGTCACATATCATCTGGACTCAGGGTTTAACTCCAGCGGAAGATGGCCCTGGCCTCGCCAGCTTTCATCCCCAGGTGGGGATCCAGGTGTTCCAAATCTGGGGGGCGCTGAATGCCGGAAAGCGATACACCCCACAGTGTTAATTCCCATCCCTTGGAGTTCCTGTACTCCCTTTTCTGGACTTTCTCTTGAGAGTGAAATTTCTACGGTCGTCTTAAGGTTTAATAATCACTCAGTCGTTGGATTGCCATATTATTCACGCCACAAACCAAATGATCCCGCAGCACCTCGGGAAGGGAAGAGAATCACAAAAATTCAGCTAGTTTCCTCAAATGCATTAAGAACTCGGTAACAGAATCCCCTGGAGTTCCCTCAGCTGTGTTAAACCGGTAACATTGTACGATGACCGGCGGCTTGGGGCCCTAATGGTTTCCCACTAGTGCTACCACCTCTTCAAAGGTACGCAAGGCTTTTTATCACGCTTAAGGTGGGGCTCCACAGGCAGTCAAGAGTATTGCTGTCTGTCGCTCATCACCACTTATAGCATTAGCCCTGAAAAAGAATTGCATATGCTCTGTGTATGGCATCCAATCCAGGTTAATATCAAACACAACAAGCCTCCCAAACAGTGGCATTTTGAAATCAATGCAAACCTTATTCTGGTAGTGCAATAGCTGAGAACCGTTCTTCCAACAGTCAGCAGCGCCGACTGCAGCTCCATTTTTAACTTCATCGCCGATTTAATGGCCACAGAAAATTCTAAATGAGAGGTGTAAAGAAAACTGGTTTATTACAAAGTAAACTATATATACAATACACTTCAGGCCATTGCCTCGACTGCCCATGCTCGGCTCTCATCTGGGAGGGCTTTAATGCTAGAGTCTATGGTATTATCATAACTGTCAGCACTGCAAGGGTTAATGAAGTGTCCAGAGTAGCCACTAGAGGGAGCTACAGTCACAACTATGTAAGGCAGTGAAACTAAGCCTTGTTGGAGAATGTGTGCAGGTGTTAGCTAGTGAGAGTCAGAAGAGCAGATTGTGTAAGTGAATGCAGATCATAGTGCAAACCAGTAGTGAGATGAGCAACCATCCTTTATTTAAAATAAATTTAGAGTATCCAATTCATTTCCAATTAAGGGGTAATTTAGCATGGCCAATGCACCCACCCTGCCCATCTTTGGGTTATGGGGGCGAAACCCACGCAGTCACAGGGAGAATGTGCAAACACCACACGGACAGTGACCCAGAGCTGGGATTGAACCTGGGAACTCGGCGCCGTGAGGCAGCAGTGCCAACCACTGCGCCACCATGCTGCCCGATTAGCAATCATCCTGAAATAAGCAACACAAAGAACACCACAGAGTCCATTTCTTCCGCTGATGAGCCCCCGACCCTGAGCATAATTGGTGGTTTGCCAAGGTAATCTACTTTGATCGTTCCATTTTTCGTTTGTACTACTAAATTAATGACAAGAGCAAATATTTAGGATTGTCTACAATGTAGTTGGCAAATTAAGACCTCAAGAATAGTTACAATCCGATAAAATTATATTTGATTTCTGTCAAAATTATCTGAACTGAAATGTTTTATATCAAAAGCTAATTTTGATTCACATCACGTGCCGATATATAATACATTGAACTGTTCAATTCAAATACTAAATTAACCCTTGTTCAAAGGACTTTTCTTTGAAGCTGCAATGGTTGCATTCTTTTGGAAGCTAATCATAGAATCCTTACAGTGCAGAAGAAGGCCATTCGGCCCATCGTTTCAGCACTGATCTTTCGAATGAGCACTCATTTCATGCCCACTCACCTTATCCTGTAGCCTCATAACCTAATCTGCACATCCCTGGACACTAAGGGGTAATTGATCATGGCTAATCCACCAAACCTGCACTTGTTTGGACTGTGGGAGGATACCAGAGAACCTTGGAGGATACCCATGCAGACACGCGGGGAAAGTACAAACTCCACCCAAAGCCAGAATAGAACCTGAGTCCCTGGCGCTGTGAGGCAGCAGTGCCAACCACTGTACTACCATGCCCCCCTCAAAATAAAATATCACAAATTACATTGTAAGATCTTGATTTTACTAGAAATAATTACAAGATTCATTACAAGTACAAAGGTCATTTTTGGTTAAGTTCTGGGCACGTAGGGGCAAAGAGAACTGATGTATTATTATGCCAAATGGATAGGTTGTAGACCGAGGGAATGTGCCTTTATTTCAAGGTAGAAGGGAAGGAGATGCATCTCTGGTGTCAGAGGTTCTCACTGGGCGAGATCCAGATCTGCATATATAAATAACCATTAGGCTCATTTAAATATGCATACACTGGATTCACCCGGTGCCCAGGATTCACCAGCCGTGCTTGGGGACCTCACTGGAGCACCGTTTAGCACGGGTCCACTTTTCATAAAGGCACCTGGGAGAGTTGGGTGGTCAGGAACAGGACAGGGTGGTACTCTGGCACTCCCCCTGACATCTGGGTACTGGCAGGGTACCCTAGTAGCACTGCTAGGCTGGCAGTGGGTCTGCCAGAGTGCCAGGCTGGCAGTGCTATGATGCCCAGGTGTCAGATTGCCAATACAAAGGGCCGGGGCCGGGGGGGAGGGGAGTCATGCCAGGTAGAGAGGGGGAGAGTGGGGATCCCTGGGACCTCTTCAAGATTGAGGGGGTGAGAGGGGGTCACAAAAACTGGAGGGGGGGTTGGGGCAGCCGGTAAAAATGGCACCCCGATCTTTGAGGAGCCTTTCCAGCAGGATGTCCCTCTAAATGTGGCCAAATATTAACAGCAAAGTGCTGTTGAATAGCAAGTTTTTTCTTGATTCTGCAGGCATCGGGAAACACCCAGCTAAACATGCCATTCAGCGGACTGTAACTCATGTCAACTGAATTGCACTCTTCATCTCTGAACCCTTGGAAGCCATGTGGACCAATCTGGTGGCCTTTCTTGGCTTATATCACCATTTGGAGAAATGAAATATAATTCTGATGCAAGATTTAAAAAGTTGACATGTGAAAACACAACATAATTTCTCAGCAGAAATACAAGTTTTGATGTCAGCATTTTGGAAGGGCTCTGCCCTCCCCTACCAGGTGTTCCAATGCTCAGTGACGGGTTTTGCTATTTAGGCAGGAAGATCGAATTGGAAAATTTCATGTATCAACAGGCCTGTCTGCTTTAAAACAGCCCCCACCCTCTAGATTTTTATCTTGGGGAGGCAGGAAAGACAGAGAATCCTGGCCTGCCATCTCCGTAGCTAATTTGGATTTGGCCATGGAAATGACGGGCTGAATTGAAGGTCGCCTTCCTTCTTTAGGACTTCATTCCAGTTGTTATGAAGGCTGTTGGGCCTCCATGCTCCCAAACCACCTCCAAATCCACCATGCCCCTTCCATAATCCCTCTGCATTCTCCATTCGCATTCGCCCAGTATGCACTGTGAAACCAGTGAAGCACATCCTAACAATGGCATGTCTTGAAATGCACTTAACAAAAACACCCGTTCATAAATCTGCTTAGAAAAAAACAGTTGCTCTTACAACCCGACAAAAAAGGTTATCAGATCGAGGCATAATGGTATCAATAACAGAAGTTGTAGCTTACTTCATACCTCTTAATCATGTCCAAATAAATGTACAGACATTAAAAGAAAGAGTTCAAAGAAAGAGTAACTTATTTTAACCTCTTAAATATGTCAATCAATCAAAGCAAATATCTCTCTTCCACCCGTGAAAGTAGACCCGTTGCTGGTTATTAAAATTGGCCCCATTATGAATTATGGCTGAACTGCAATTCTCATTAATGGATCAGCTCAGCAGGGATCGTTTTTGACACTCAGCACTTTTATGGGGTTGTAAGCCAGCAGCTTATTTCTGAATGGATGTGTTTTTAAGTGCATTCAAGACTGCCCATTGTTAATATATGACTCTTTGTTTCTACAGTGCATATTGGGTGAGTGGGCATGGAGGATACTAGGGGACAGGGATAGGGCATGGGGTCATGGAAAAGGCATGGGGACAAGGGGAAATGCGAAGATCTTTTGAACGTACCTTTGAAAATGTTCCAGAATCCCGACGATGCTTCACAAATCCTCTGAAATGCCATGAATCATGTGTCCTTGGAAAGCTGGTCTGACTCCATGAAAATTGCCTTCAGACTGTGAACCCTCTCCTCCACCTTCACTCATTTTTATTTCAATCAATTTATTTTCATTTCTTCCATCAATCCGTTTCCCCATCGTTATTGTCTCCTCCCTACCCCACCCACCCACTAGGACCCTGTTCCCAGTTGTCTTTGACACACTGCTTACCTCTGTTCTGTCATTAATTCTTTATGATTCTATAATTCTTTATGTGCCATTATCGGCACCCCTCTTACCCTTGATCACCACCATTTACGTTCCCTTTGTCTTTTTGACCACAAAATCTTTGCCAATCTCCATCTAATGCTCGCCCTCTACCCAGCCCCACTGCTCCGTGCACCCAGCGCCCCCAACCATATAAATCTGATCCTATGTCCAGTTCTCTCCAGCTTTGACAAGATAAAGAAAATTGCTTATTGTCACTGTAGCCACCTGGGTTGGCCACTTCCCGATTCCAAAATGGAGGTCTGCTAAGAATGCAGGGAAAACTGGTCAGATACAGGGAAACAAGCAGGTACAAGGTTTCCTGTGTATTAGGACTTGCAGAAATCCAGACATAACCGAAACCAGCCACCATCTACATATTAATGAGCGATCCCCAGGAACAATTGGAAACATTAAAGTAATCGAGACCAAACCAGACTCCCCGGCGCCAGTGGGAGCCAGGACAAAGGAAGGCCAACGGTCACATAGGAACCGCCTAGCGATCAGGGAACAGCTCCAGTATTGGAGAGATCGATTCAAATGATCAGAACTTAGTCCAATCAATTGGAACCAGGTACGGGGTCCGCCCAAAAGGGCGCAAAACCCCTGGGGACTATAAAATAGAGTCCCCAAGTTCAGTTCGTCCTTCTTGGCAGGTCTTCTTGGCAGGGTCTCTCAGCAGCTCGAAACACCTCTTGACCGTGACTCTCAACAACGAGAGACCTGTCTAGCAGCTGCACCAACCAAGTAAGTCTCCAGTCAACACACGCTACGAGATAGGCGCTCCTAGCTACTAGTCCATACCAGCTTGAAACCTGCAGACTCAGAATCGAACGAAAGGCCATTGTTCCCCTGACCTGGTGGGCCCTTTCCAAAGCTAAGTATAGGCCTTTTAGTGTTAGAGATAGTCTAGTACAGGGGTGGGCAAACTTTTCCGTGCAAGGGCCACATTCAGAAATTCACAATTTTAAAGGGCCGCATAGTATATTAAGTAAAATAATTACTTCACCCGGTTATGATTCTGGGCGCCTCATATAGAACATAGAACAATACAGCACAGAACAGGCCCTTTGGCCCTCGATGTTGTGCCGAGCAATGATCACCCTACTCAAGTCAACGTATCCACCCTATACCAGTAAGTAACCCAACAGCCCCCCCCATTAACCTTAAAAAAAAATTTTAAAACATTTTATTTATTTTTTTATGACTTGATCTTGGTGGGCCGCATAAAGACCTTTGACGGGCCGTAGTTTGCCCACCCCTGGTTTAGTAAGTAGTGTTTTATGCATGAGTAGCGATTGACTGTGTATTTAATAAATGTGTTTTGATTTGAAACTTACTAACTGGTGTATTGAGTTATTGATCAGCACTTGAACTTGAACCTCTTGGTGGTATCATAAAGATACCTGGCGACTCTAGAGGAAGGTGATTAAACAGAGCAAATTAAGTACAAACACAATTAGCAACATCACAAGTAGGCTTCAATGAAGTTTCTGTGAAAAGTCCCCAGTTGCCACATTCTGGTGCCTGTTCGAGGAAGCCGGTACGTGAATTGAACATGCACTGCTGGTATTGTTCTGCATTACAAGCCAGCTGTTTAGCCCACTGTGCTAAACCAGCCCCTATGATACATCCAGACTCGAAGCGTTTGCGCCATTCTCCCTCCACAGATGCTGCTAGACCTACTGAGATGGACCAGCTTTTTCTGATTTTGTTCTAAATTGATATGTCATTATATGGTACTGGCATGGCGATGCGAAATATAGGATGGAACAAAGGGGAATCAGGCAGTGCAAGAAGCATCACAGCATAACTCATCACTGAAGTCTTATCTGTTCAACACACTCCACCATTGACACTGGAGACTTACCTCCTTCTCCTCCATTTTCAAATAAAGAGGCACTCCCACATCCATGTGACACAAGAACATGACAACCTCGCAACCTCTTCCCTCCATGTTAATAATCATCACCTGAATCAAGGCATCTGCACCAAATATGTGTAATCTTTCTTGATTGGCTTTAATGTCCATTAACTGAAAGTTGCCATATCAGTATTATATTGCAGTGAATTGCAAAGTGCAGAAAATCAACGTACTTTTTTTTAACATTGTGCTCCCCCAGGCACTTACACATGAATTTTTAAAACTATTTTTGTGTGCCTTCCAGGTGCTAGGAGGTGATTGGCTCCTTACGCTCTATAAAATACCCTTTGAATTGAGAAGATCTTTGTTTACATGGCAGCTTGCTCCAGGCAGTTCTCTGAAGCTGACAACATCCCTGCAGCTTGCCCCAAGGCAGCGGAAGCTTACTGACCAGCTTCCACATGTATGGGGCTGGCTTCTCTGATTTTGAGGCTATGTCTGCAGGAAGTGTCTAGTTATATGATGAAAATATCAGTGAGGCCCCAGCACCAACCCTCCGCCGGTGAGGGGCTAGCAGCTACGTCAGGTAAAACACACGGCCTTTACAAAATAAACGGCCGGAAAATTGGCGGGTCTGTAGCTGCACATGCGCACAGCGACGACCTGCAGTGGTCACGCTGTACAAACATGGCGCCGGCCATGTGCGGACCCAGCTTGCCAAGTAGTGAACTCCTGGATCCCCCTTTGCCGCCCCCGGACCACCCCGCACCAGTCCCTCCCTGCTCTTGCCGAAGCCCCACCTGACCGCGGCACGGCTCCTCCCTGACTGTGGCGGAGCTGGACTCAGTCCGCAGCCGCCATGCCGGGTTCTTGAAAACTGAGAGCACACATGCCCCATGCCATTTGGAACTTGGCACATCGGGGTTCAAGCATCGGGGGAGGGTCTTGAGGTTGTCCCAACGGCGTGAGATATACACCCAGATAACTCTGTTTTGGAGGGGCAGAGCATCCGAAAACAGGCGCCTTCCTCAATTCTGTTGTAAAAAGGGATTCTCTACCGATCGGCAATTATGAAATCGGTATCGGCAAGTGGTGAACCCGCCCATGGTTTCTTGACGTGGAGACCTGGCATTTGTAGCTGTTCTGAGCGATGTCAGCACCAGGAAGTTTTCAGAAAGATTAACCGGTTACTCACAGAGGGCAGAATTCAACCAAAACATTTTTAAGTGTCATTTTGGGCAGGTTTTGGCGGGTTGATTCTCATCGGCTTTTTGGGTGAAATCCACACCGGTCACCCACACTTAGGGTGCGATTTAACTGAAAAAAAATAGAGTCCATTCTGGGCGGGATACGAAGGGTCGTTAAGCACTGGGAACGACCCCACTATCTAACGATATTCTGAGGGGTTTATGGCCCCTGGTGGGAAACGCCGAGGTCGCACTTTGCCGCATATCCTGGACTGAGGAGCTCCGATAAGTAATTTGCTTTTATAGTATGTAAATGTTTTTTTAATTGAAAAATATATTCGGTATGGAAAGAAAGGTTAAATTTTATTAATTAGTTGTAAATATACTTAGAAATATATTCTCCACACAAAAATGTGACTGGTAAATGATCACAGAGTCTATCTGGACATCAGACTAACCTGATTCCAAACATAGAACACTGCCCGTATAGAACACATAGTGTATTGGATTCTCCATGAAGCACAGCAGCATAAATCTGCCATGAATGGTTCTTTGTACTTTATTTAGTGCATTCCAGCACTAAAAACAATCAACCGTACTAAGTAGATCACACTCCAATGATTAATTTGGTGCAAGCTGAGAATTAATGAATCAATCGTGTGTCAAAGTCATTGTACCAGAGGAAAAATAAAGAAAATGAAATGGAGATCAACAGTGGGCCGATAAAACAAACTAATAGACAGAGAGAATTACCCTTTTGGTAATCTGTGCATTGGACTGTGCAAGGAGAAAATATCCAAGTATTGTTTCAATATTTAAAAGGTATATTTTATACTTAAAAGAAATTGATGTATAAACAAAATGCTAATTCTTAAGCTTACGGCCCCACATTTATATGAATGCATGAATGAAGCCCATTAGCAGTGGAAAATGTAATTCCTTTAGGCCATATCTTATTAAATGTGCTCAGAAAGTTGCAAATTTATTGTACTGATAGTAATCCATCATCTAACAATAAACTTAACACAAGCAAAATATAAAATGACCAAAAAATTACCATTAAAACACAGAACGATATTTTGGCTGGTGCGATACCATAATAATGTTTTTTATTTGCCTGTACTATTTTTAAAGGCTCAAACACATGGCATGCAGACTTTTGAGAATTTCTGTAATACACCCAAGCTGCCGTGTATTCCTTTTGTACAGGCTTTCTGAGTTTACTAATGAAACTGGAAATCTGTCCATGATTTATTCTGCTTATTAAATAGCAGCTAAAAATTAAAAAAATTCTGGAAACATAGCAAATAGGAGCAGGGGAAGGTCATTCGGCCCTTCGAGCCTTCTCCGCCATTCATTATGCTCATCGCTGATCATCCAAATCAACAGCCTGATCCCCCCCCCCCCCCACCCCCGCCCATGTCCTTTGAGCCCCTTCGCCCCAAGTGCTATATCTAACTGCTTCTTGAAAACATACAGGGCACGATCTACCGGCCTCGTTGCGCTGGATGCAAAAACGATCGACTGGTTTGATCGCGGATGAGACCAAAATTTGGAACTATGCCGGGTGCCGAATGACTTCCGATTGAACCAGTTTGTTCCCGTTGGTGAGGTCAGCCGCAGTGTGGCGAGAAGCCAATAATCACCAATTGAACCCAATCTCCATACCTTTAATACCCCTATCGATGGCCACCCGTGATCTAACCACGTCCCCAGTGAGCGATCAAGCAGGCGTCGTTTAATACACCTTTTAAAAAGTGTGAAGCTAGCACAATGGCTGCTGTCAGGAGTAGCCATTTTCAAAATTGGGCAGTCAGTCCAGGGGCACTGGTGCCTCTGCCTCAATGCGCAGGAGGGGTGGGGGTGGGGGGGGGTGATGGGGAGCCCCTGGGGAGGGCCGGGCTTAGTTGGGTGGGTGGGCCGGCAACGCTGGGGGTCACTCCAGGACTGGGGGTTGGGTGGTCCACCAACACTCAAAGGCACAGCATGCCACCCCCTGGATCCTGTATACACATAATGGGGGCAACCCCAGCTGCTGCCTGTCTGTGCCATCGAACACCCCCATGGCAGACCCCCATCCATGGTAACATGGTAAAGGTCGCTTGAACTCCCACAGACTGTAGCGGCCGCAAGCCGCAGAGCTGGAGGCTATTATTGTTGATAGAGAATTGACAATTCTAATAATGTGAGCACTTGCATGTGTTCTGTGCTCCTGCTGTTTCGGTTTGGCTGCAAACTGCTTGAAGACCTACTGCAGGATTCTCGGCCGGCAGGATTCTCCATTCTGGGGGTGCATGTGCAGGTTGTGGTGGATGGCATCATAAGTGATGTGAGGGTGGATGAGGTCTGGGGGACCCATGGGGCAGGGGTAGGTAGAAGCCATAGCTGATTGTCGGTCTATCACCCTCTCCAATTGCTTACAGTTATCGCATTATGGATGATATCGCGAGCCCCGTGGAAGCTGCCCTTGCGGTATTCCTTTTGTACAGGCTTTCTGAGTTTACTAATGAAAGTCAGAGAAGGCAGTGTTGACAGAGGCTCAAGGTGGCAGCCCATGTGTAGGGTCCCGCCCCACACACTGAGGGCCCGGCTGCCCATCAGGTCAAGGCGGGACCCAGGGAGGGAAGCCAGTGACGGCCCAAGGTGTCCAGGCATCGTTGAACTTTCGAACTGATGTCGAACAGCATGTGCCACTCAAGGCTTTGCCACACAAAGGGGACGATGCGGCACCTGTGCCAAATCCTTGCAGACCTGACACCACATGGAGGATCAGGATACCTGATCCCGGTGGCTGTCAAGGTCACTGCAGCCCTGAACTGTAACACCTTGGTGGGAATTCTCCGACCCCCCAGGGGGTCAGAGAATCGCCCGGGGCTGGCGTCAATCCCGCCCCCGCCGTGTCCCGAGTTCACCGCCCCCCCGAGATTCGGCGGGGGGGGGAATCGTGATGGGCTGAAGTCCCGCCGTTGACAGGCCTCTCCCGCCGGCGTGGTTTGAACCACCTACCTGACTGGCGGGATTGGCGGTGCGAGGGGACTCCGGGGTCCTGGGGAGGGGCGCGGGGCGATCTGACCCCGGGGGATGCCCCCACGGTGGCCTGACCCATGATTGGTGCCCACCGATCGGCAGGCGGGCCTGTGCCGTGGGGGCACTCTTTTTCTTCCACCTCTGCCATGGGCTTCACCATGGCGGAAGCGGAAGAGACCCCCTCCCCTGCGCATGCGCCAGTATGACGTCAGCAGCCGCTGACGCTCCGGCGCATGCGCGGACTCACGCCGGCTGGCGAAGTCCTTTCGGCCCCGGCTGCCATGGCGCCAAAGGCCGTTCACGCCAGCAGGCGGAGTGGGAACCACACCGGCGCGGGCCGAGCCCTCAATGTGAGGGCTTGGGCCCTAGAGGTGTGGAATTCGCACCTTTGGGGCGGCCTGACGCCGGAGTGGTTCACACCACTCCGACACGCCAGGACACCCTTGTATTCATTCCAGGGGTTGAGCAGAGACTTGTGTGGCATCACCCAACCAATGGCCCATAAGTGCATCTGTGAAGTTATGGATGCTCTGTTTTCTTGGGCAGCTAACTACATAAACGTTGACCTGCACCAAGCCCAAGAAGATGCCCAAGCAGCAGGATTTTCTGCTATCGCCAGGATGCCTCAGGTCCAGGGGGTAACAGAGCGAATGCATGTCACATTGTGCACACTGGGCGGCCTGGGAGTGCTCTTCATAATCAGGGAGAGATTCCATTCCTGAACGTTCAACTTCTGTGCGACCACCACCTCAAGATCATGCACGTGTGTGCACACTTCCCAGGGGGTGTGCACGACAATTACAGCTGGGACAGTTGATGATCCGCAGCATCTGTGAGGGACACCCCAGGGTGACCGGTTGACTCTTGGGGGACAAGGGGTACCCGCTTAGGGCCTGGCTAATGACGTCAGTACGGAGGCCGGTGACCGATGCGGAGACCCGATATAAAGAGGCCCATGTGACCACCTGGGGTGTCATTGAGCAGTGCATCACACTGCTGAAGATGCGTTTTCACTGCTTCGGCCACTCTGGTGATGCACCGCAGTACACCCCCCAGAGAATAGCCTGCTTTGTGGTGGTCTGCTGTGCCCTCCAGAACATGGCACAGCAGCAGGGCGATGTGCTGGAGGTGGAGGAGGAGGAACATTGGGCCAGGTGGAGGACGAGGACGAGGAGGAGCTAGACCAGTAAGGGCTGGAGAATGAGCCCAAGGAACACCTGCGAGACTAGCTGGAGGATGGAAGACAGGCGGTGGCGAGAGTCCAGCATGCCCGGTAGACCAGGGACACCCTCATCCTCGCCTGCTTCTCATAGGATGTGGCTTCAGCCAATTTTGTACCCCCTATCCTCATCCCAACCTCCCTCCCCCCACAACCATGCTCCCGCCCTTACCACCTCCGCCCTTCCACCCACCCCCCCCCCCCCCCCCCCCACCACCCCCAACCGCCTTGTTCCGCCCTCCCAGGATCTGTGTTCCATCAACCTAGGGTGATGGGCCTGTGTGAGCACTGTCGGGCCAACATACAAGGTCGGAGGGTGATGATAACGCACTGTGAGCTGAGCTCTGGTGCTCCTCAATGTGTGCCATAGTGTTCACACCCATCACTTGCATATGGTATGCCGTGGGTGGGGTTGGGGGGGAAAAGGGCAACTGGGGGAGGGGGTGCAGGTTAGCCCACAGTGCAGGATAACATTACGGAGGCTTCACATGTCTTGGGTGTAACGTCTTTTAGTGGTGTACAAGTACAATAGTGACCCCACTGTACTTAGCCTCCGATGGTGCAGCCCCTCCTCCCCACAGTGCCCTCTCAGTAATTGTCAACGTGCTTAGTCCTCCATGCTCTACAGCTTCGACTAGGTGTGTCCCCAGGATACACATCTGAGGTGGAGGCTGCCTGTTGCTTACCATATCCTGTGGCCTTCGAAGCCCCTGGTGCGTGTCCTCTGGAGGGCCTGAGGCTGGAGTCCACTTTCGATATGGCAGTAGCACATGCTTTGCTGTGCCACCCTGTTCAGCACGCTGACCCCGAGGTGCGACGTTGTCAGGGGGTAGACTCGCGGGAGCTGGCGACTGCCATCGTTCCCCTGTAGGGAGGCTCCAGGTTGAGCCTCCAGCGCTGCCTCCTCCCGATCAGTGCCCATACGGCCCTGGGGGTCACCTTGGGATGGAGGGGAAGCTGGATTGCAATCTGGGTGCTCCTGTGTCATTTGGATCCGCCAGCCCTGATAGCTCTCCAAAGTCCGCACCTTGGTGTCAATGCCCTTGATGATATCCCCTTTGTGAGCGGGCCACGCTCAGCAGAGTCATGCCATTGTCCGCCTATGTCTGGGACACAATCCTCAGTGACGGAGGCATGCTCTGGAATACTTCAGCAATGCCCACCTGAAACTGGGACATGCTCCACAGCGCCCCGGCAAGATCTATCTGAGTCTGGGACACTCCCCCAGCATCTGGAACATGCTCCGCAGCACCTCGGAAAGGTCCACAGGGCCAGCTGAGTGAGGGTCATGCCCCCAGTAACTTGAACATGTTGTTGAGGTTTTCAGCCATGGCCTTCACTGACTAAGCCACACCTTGGACACCACCACTCATGCTGCTGACATCATGCTCCAGACACTCCATTGCAGTCATCACTCTAGCATTGTTGGTCACAGAAAAGTGCTACACATTTCTGGCGCTATCTCCTGAGCCCTTAGCCTCTGGGACTCCTCCAATTGGCACTCTGAGTCTCACGGCCGCACCTTATCAACTGCATCAGCTCTGGGTAAACTAGCCCAGAGGCTCAGCATCTGCCTGGGACTCATCTGAGTCCTGGGATCCAGCAGACCTCCAACTGCTGTTTTCCTTGGATGTTCCTGCCTCCACCTGATGTACATCTGTAACTGTGAGGTGTTCACCAGAGCGTGCCCCCGAAACCTGTCCACTACTTTCACCCACCGAGGTGTGTGTCTCTGCATTGGTTGAGGGTGTGGATGATAGCGTGATGCCTCAACAGTGGCACCTTCGGAGCTCTCTTCTGAGGTGTTGTTGTGGGAGGCGGGGGGGGGGGCACCTTAGATGGGTCGGCATCTCCAGCTGCAGATTCTGTGGGAGAATGGACATGTGATCAGTGAGAGGGAATAACTCATGTGTGACAGGTCACCCGGGTGGGAGCCGATGGATCCTAACCTCTGCGGCATAGGTGATCAATCTGTCCTCAGCCACCGCCGTGACCTCCAGGGCTCGTTCCTCATACCGGGTGAGGACCTTGAGGAGCTGTAATCCACCGCCCATCTTGGCCCTTTCCTGCCTATTGTGGGCTAACTTCTCCTGCGGGGACACAGAGGGGGTACCGTGAGCCGAACGCTTTGTAAATCTCAGGTGGGGGTGTGAGGGGAGTCTGGTGGTGCTAGGAGCAGGGTCATCGGAGGGAGTGGCCGGAGATGGCAGGTGGGACCGGTGCCAGGGGACAAATGCCAACTCACCCGTGTGGCCCGGTGGGGATCTTTGATCTTCTTGCAGCACTGACAGTTGCTGCCACTGCTTCCCAGGCAGCACTCTCTGACCTGTGGCTGATCCTCTAACCCCCTGAAGGGAGCAGGGTACCTCTCCTGGACTCGACTGCATCCATGAGCCTGGCCAGGTCAGGTCAGCATCCCGAATCGTGGCACTAGTCCACATGGTGACATGGCTACATGTTGCCTGGGGTTTGCTCTGTAAGATCGGTTTAAGTGCTGCACCGCCTCGTTAGTGGAAAGCTTTCAGGTGCTGCAAGGACTAATAGATCTGCTGGCCAATTTGATTGGTTGGCAACTTCAGAGGGCAGGAGTTCAGCCTTATTGTGGAGTGGAATCAGCTGGCAGGACAATCATTTGTGGCATTAAGCTCATGGGGTTCCATTAAGTTCCCTAATTAATGTTAAATACCGGTGACAGCCACACCGGGTCAGCCATCGGGAAACACCCGGCTGCACGGCAGCAAAGTGGACAGCACTGTGGCTTCACAGCGCCAGGGTCCTAGGTTCAATTTCCTGCTGGGTCACTGTCTGTGCGGAGTCTGCATGTTCTCCCCGTGTCTGCGTGGGTTTCCTCCTGGGGATAGTTTAGCACAAGTAAACAAAGGACAAAGAATAAGGAACAAAGAAAAATACAGCACAGGAACAGGCCCTTCAGCCCTCCAAGCCTGCGCAGACCATGCTGCCTGTCTAAACTAAAATCTTCTACATTTCCGGGGTCTGTATCCCTCTATTCCCATCCTATTCATGTATTTTCTAAGATGCCCCTTAAATTTCACTATCGTCCCTGCTTACATCACCTCCTCCGCCAGCACGTTCCAGGCACCCACTACCCTCTGTGTAAAAAACTTACCTCGTACATCTCCTCCAAACCTTGCCCCTCACACCTTAAACCTATGCAGCCTAGTAATTGACTCCTCTATCCTGGAAAAAAGTCTCTGACTATCCACTCTGTCCATGCCCCTCATAATTATGTAGACCTCTATCAGGTCGCCCCTCAACCTCCTTCGTTCCAGTGAAAACAAACCGAGATTATTCAACGTCTCCTCATAGCTAATGTCCTCCATACCAGGCAACATCCAGGTAAATCTCTTTTGCACCCTCTCTCAAGCCTCCACATCCTTCTGGTAGCGTGGCGACCAGAATTGCACACTATAGTCCAAGTGTGGCCTAATTAAAGTTCTATACAGCAGCAACATGACTTGCCAATTTTTATACTTAATGCCCTGGCCAATGAAGTGGAGAGGCCGGCGTTGGACTGGGTGAGCACAGCAAGAAGTCTTACAACACCAGCTTAAAGTCCTCATTCTAAGCATTGTCTGGCATCTTTGAATTTGTCAATATATATGTTTCTGGAACACACCTCTTCATTCACCTGAGGAAGGAGCAGTGCTCCGAAAGCTAGTGTTCGAAACAAACATGTTGGACTTTAACCATGCCAATGAAGGCAAGCATTGTGTACTTTAACCATGCCAATGAAGGCAAGCATGGCGTATGCCTTCTTGACTACCTTCTCCACCTGTGTTGCCTCTTTCAGTGACCTGTGGACCTATACACCAAGATCTCTCTGACTGCCAATACTCTTGAGGGTTCTATCATTCACTGTATATTCCCTACCTGTATTAGACCTTCCAAATGCATTACCTCACATTTTTCCGGGTTAAGCTCGATCTGCCATCTCGCCGCCCAAGTCTCCAAATGATCTAAATCCTGCTGTATCCTCTGACAGTCCTCATCGCTATCCACAATTCCACCAACCTATGGGTCGTCCGCAAACTTACCAAACAGACCAGTTACATTTTCCTCCAAATCATTTATATATACTACAAACTGCAAAGCTCCCAGCACTGATCCCTGCGGAACACCACTAGTCACATCCCTCCAATCAGAAAAGCACCCTTCCATCTCTACTCTCTGCCTTCTATGACGTAGCCAGTTCTGTATCCATCTTGCCAGCTCACCTCTGATCCCGTGTGACTTCACCTTTTGTACCAGTCTACCATGAGGGATCTTGTCAAAGGCCTTACTGAAGTCCGTACAGAGAACATCCATTGCCCTACCTGCATCAATCATCTTTGTGACCTCCTCGAAAAACTCTATCAAGTTAGTGAGACACGATCTGCCCTTCACAAAACTGTGCTGCCTCTAGCTAATACAACCACTTGCTTCCAAATGGGAATAGATCCTGTCTCGAAGAATTCTCTCCAATAATTTCCCTACCACTGATGTAAGGCTCACTGGCCTGTAGTTCTCTGGATTATCCTTGCTACCCTTCTTAAACAAAGTAACAACATTGGCTATTCTCCAGTCCTCCAGGACATCACCTGAAGACAGTGAGGATCCAAATAGCAGTGGGCTAAACAGCTGGCTTGTAAAGCAGACCAAGGCCAGCAGCGCGGGTTCAGTTCCCATACCAGCTTCTCCGAACAGACACCGGAATGTGGCGACTAGGGGCTTTTCACAGTAACTTCATTTGAAGCCTGCTTGTGACAATAAGCAATTTTCATTTTTCATTTCCGGGTGCTCTGGTTTCCTCCCACGGGCCAAAGACATGCAGGTTAGGTGGGTTGGCCATGATAAATTGCCCTTAGTGACCAAAAAGGTTCGGAGAGGTTATTGGGTCACGTGTATAGGGGGAAGTGAGGGCTTAAGTGGGTCTGTGCAGACCCGATGGGCCGAATGGCCTCCTTCTGCACCATATGTTCTATGTTCTATACCCGCTTGCGACAACACTTAGAATGAATTTGGTTAGATCGCGCCCACAATGTTTTGGCCTCTAAATGGTCTACCCCGTATCCTCAGACTGTGGCCCCTGGTTCTGGACACCCCCACCATCGGGATAATCTTTCTTGCATCTACCCTGTCCAGTCCAGTTAGAATTTTCTAGGTTTCTATGAGATCCCCCTTATTCTTCTGAGCGCCAGTGAATATAATCCTCACCGACTCAATCTCTCCTCATACATCAATCCCGCCATCCCAGGAATCAGTCTGGTAAACCTTCGCTGTGCTGCCTCGAGAGCAAGAACATCCTTCCTCAGATAAGGAGACCAAAACGGCACACAAATTCCAGGTGTGGCCTCACCAAGATCCTGTATAATAGCAGGAAGACATCCCTGCTCCTGTACTCGAGTCCTCTCACAATGAAGGCTAACATACCAGTTGCCTTGTTTACCGCCTGCTGCAGCTGCGTGCTTGCGTTCAGTGACTGGTGCACAAGGAACTTGCAGGTCTCATTGCACATTCTCCTCTCCTAATTTGTGGCCATTCAGATAATAATCAGCCTTCCTGATTTTGCTGCCAAAGTGGATCACCTCGCATTTATCACATGGTGTTGAAACAACTTTGCCATTGTAATCTAGAGCTGTGTATACACATGCATTCTCCACCCAAGCCCCCAACTCCCTGGAACTTACCTTCTGGGTGGTATTAGCAAGATCCGCAGCTCAACATTCATCATATAAAATGGGATATGAGAAATCACATATTATTGGACTTTGGAATGTGACTCCCAATTGGCTCTAAAATAATTTCAATGAATGTGTTTTGTACTGTCCCATTTTTTAATTTACCCCTTCCCTTCAGCAGTCTGTGGAAAGGCTGAAGTTGAGATTTTAAATATTTACATGGTATGTGATAGCTAAAAAAATGCTTCTGGCTAAACAGCCGCTTACTTTCAGCTTTATCCCATTAGCTTTATCCAGCTCATTGCTGAAATAGGCTGAATTGGGAGGACGGCTCTCCATTAATGTTTAATCATGGCCAACCCCACAATATCAATCCAGGATATTTTGGAGCCTTAAACATGGTGCTCGACAATTTTCAGTTTAATCAACAACTGCAAAGATTTACCCACAGAGTGAACCAAACTACTCTGGTTTTGTAATTCTAATAAAACACAGAGGGCGCGATTCTCCGCTCCCCACGCCGGGTGGGAGAATCGCGGGAGGGCCGGGCGAATCATGACATGCCGCCCTGGCACCCCCAGCGATTCTCCCCCCCCCCCCCCCCCAAAAATGGCGTGTTGCGTTTTTCGACACGCCGCTCGGAGAATTGCCACTCGCCGTTTTTCACGGCGACCGGCGATTCTCCGGCCCGGATGGGCCGAGCGGCCTGATAAACCCGACCGGTTCATGCTGGCGGCAACCACACCTGGTCGCTGCCATCATGAACAGCACGCGACAGGTAAGTGTGGGGCCTCTGGGGGGGCGGAGGGAGGAGCTGAGCACCACGGGCGTGCTCATGAGGTGACTGGCCCGCTATCGGTGCCCAACGATCGTCGGGCCGGCGTCTCTAAGAGATGCACTCTTTTCCCTCTGCCGCCCCGCAAGATCAAGCCGGCATGTCTTGCGGGGGCAGCGGAGGGGAAGACGGAAACCGTGCATGCGCGGGTTGGAGCCAGGCTGACGTCACCTCTCCGCCGCCGGCCGCGTCATTCCTGGCGCGCCGCTTTGACGCAAGCGTCAAGGCCGGGCGTTCTGGATTCACGAACTGCCGCTCCTGGCCCCCTGGGGGCGGGTGGGGGGGGGAGAGAATAGGGTGCGAGGAGCGGCCTCCGACGCCGTTGTGAAACACTTCGGGTTTCACTCCGGCGTTGGCACTCAGTCTCCCTTTGGGAGAATTTCGCCCACAATGTCTGATGAAAACAAATTAAAATGGCCAGAATTGTGCCAGAGATGGAATAATATGGGATAATATAGAATGTAAACACAGTAAAATACACCAACAATTTACATTTAATTGGTATAATGTGATGCGTCTGGTACTGTCTCAAAAGCAAAACACTTGAATGCTGGAAATCTGAAATCAGGGGCGGAATTCTCTGCAGACCGTCGTAACGCTGATTTCCGGCGAGCAAAATTGGAGTAGATGACTCCGGCGTGGGGGCCTTCTTTTAGGCGGCGATTCTCCGCTCCCGGAGGGGCCAGCAGCTGACTGACGCGATACGCGTCAGTTTCACCAGCTGCGGAAGTGGTGAGACCCGGCGTTTTTGGAGGAGGAGGAGGAGAGAGACAGACCCGGCGTTTGGGGGTGGGGGGGGGGGGGGGGGGGGGGGGGGGGGGGGGGGGGGGAGGGGGGGGGGGGGGGGGGGGGGGGGGGGGGAGGGGGGGGTGGGGGGGGGGGGGGGTTGCGGCATCGGGGGGGGGGTTGCGGCATCGGGGGGGGGGGGGGGTGGTGGGGGGTGGGGTGGGGGGGGGGGTTTGCGGCATCGGAGGGGGGGGTTGCGGCATCGGGGGGGGTTTGCGGCATCGGGGGGGGGTGGTTGGCGGCATCGGGGGGGCGGGGGGGGGGGTTGCGGCATCGGGGGGGTTGCGGCATCGGGGGGGGGGGGTTTGGGGGAAGCGGCGTGCAGAGAGGGGGGCGACGGATGCCCGGGGCCAACGCACCGTCGCCCCCCCCCTCTGTACGCCGCTGCCCCCTACCCCAACCACCCCCCCCTCACCACCCCTACCTCCCTCCCCACCACCCCTACCCCCCTCCCCACCGCCCCTACCCCCCTCCCCACCACCCCACCCCCCTCCCCACCACCCTACCCCCCTCCCCACCACCCCTACCCCCCTCCAATGCCGCCCCCCCATCTCTCGCAACGCCGCAACCCCCCCCTCAACGCCGGGTCCTCCCCCTCAACGCCGGTACCCACACCCCCCTCCCTCTCTCCTCCTCTCCCCCCCTCTCCTCCTCCCCCCCTTCGTTCCTCCTCCCCCCTTCTTCCTCCCCCCTTCCTTCCTCCCCCCCCTTCCTTCCTCCTCCCCCCCTTCCTTCCTCCCCCCCCCCCTTCCTTCCTCCGTTAGTGGGGGGGGGGTGCGGCGTTAGTGGGGGGTGGGGGGTGGGGGGGTGCGGCGTTGGAGGGGGGTAGGGGTGGTGAAGGGGGTAGGGGTGGTGAGGGGGGGGTTGGGGTAGGGGCAGCTGCGTGCAGAGGAGGGGGGCGACGGATGCCCGGGGCCAACACACCGTCGCCCCCCCTCTGCACGCAGCTGCCCCTACCTAACCCCCCACCCCCCACTAACGCCGCACCCCCCCCCCACTAACGGAGGAAGGAAGGGGGGAGGAGGAAGGAGGGGGGACGGAGGAAGGAAGGGGGGGAGGAGGAAGGAGGGGGGGAGGAGGAAGGAGGGGGGGGGAGGAGGAATGAAGGGGGGGAGGAGGAGAGAGGGGGGGTGTGTGGGTACCGGCCTTCAGAGGGAGGGGGACGGGGTGTGGGTACCGGCGTTGAGGGGGGGGGACCCGGCGTTGAGGGTGGGGGGTTGCGGCGTTGCGAGAGATGGGGGGGCGGTGTTGGAGGGGGGTAGGGGTGGTGGGGAGGGGGGTAGGGGTGGTGGGGAGGGGGGTAGGGGCGTTGGAGGGAGGTAGGGGTGGTGAGGGGGGTAGGGGTGGTCGGGAGGGGGGTAGGGGCATTGGAGGGAGGTAGGGTTGGTGAGGGGGGGTGGTTGGGGTAGGGGGCAGCGGCGTACAGAGGGGGGGGCGACGGTGCGTTGGCCCCGGGCATCCGTCGCCCCCCCCTCTCTGCACGCCGCTGCCCCCAAACCCCCCCCCGATGCCACAAAACCCCCCCCCCGATGCCGCAACCCCCCCCGATGCCCCCCCCGATGCCGCAACCCCCCCGATGCCGCAACCCCCCCCCCCCCCCGATGCCGCAATCCCCCCCCGATGCCGCAACCCCCCCCCCGGAAGCCGCAACCCCCCCCCCCGGATGCCGCAACCCACCCCCCGATGCCGCAACCCACCCACCCGATGCCGCAACCCACCCCCCACCCCCACCGATGCCGCAACCCACCCCCCCCCCGATGCCGCAACCCACCCCCCCCCGATGCCGCAACCCCCCCCCGATGCCGCAATCCCCCCCGATGCCGCAACCCCCCCCGGATGCCGCAACCCCCCCCCCCGGATGCCGCAACCCACCCCCCGATGCCGCAACCCACCCACCCGATGCCGCAACCCACCCCCGATGCCCCCCCCCGATGCCGCAACCCACCCCCCCCCAATGCCGCAACCCCCCCCCCCCGATGCCGCAACCCACCTCCCGACACTGAACGGCATCATCAACCATCATCAATGGTTGACGCCGTTTTAAAGCAACTGTGATTTTCGCCGACGTGACCCGTGGCCACGTCGGCGGGACTTCGGCCCATCCGGGCCGGAGATTTGTTGAAACTAAAAAAAAAATGAAATCCCGCCGGCGCCAGCTGTTTTCAGAGGCTGCCGGCGGGATTTGCACAGCGCCGGTTTTTGGCCGGTCAGAGATTTAAAAACCCTGCGGGAGCGGGAATAACGCCGCTGCCGGCCGATTCTCCGACCCTGCATGGGGTCGGAGAATTTCGCCCCAGAACAGAAAATGCCGGAAATGATCAGCAGTTCAGGCCAATGATGTGGATCAACTATCTGTAAAACGGAGGTGAGCAGCCAAGTCAAATAATTAAAGGCCCAATTATGGACAATTTTCACAGCCCGCTGCTATTTTTCAGGTGATTGAACATCCCCTGCCACTTGGAGAGGCTCCTAGCTTCATGAAGGCAGCCTCACTGATGCCATCCAGTGATTCCATTGATTTCAGAGTTGCCAGCCCTGTGATTGGGTCTGCAGCATCTAAATTCCACCCGCCATCATTAATTGGATGGTGAACTTGGAGGGGACCAATTAAGCGACTGCCTCTGCCAATATTGCTCAGCTTGTCCCATTGCTGAGAAGTACGGCTGCTGGACCCCCATCTGATCCCAAGATTGGGGTCTTGTAACCTTGGGAAAATTCTGTTTTTTGTCCAGCTATAGTCTCGTGCATGTTTATTCCCACCCCATTTTCTTTTCCATTGCCTTGCATTGGACGACCATTCAAGTGGCAGATAAGCATGGAAATAGAGCTCATGCAGAAGTCAATGTTGTTCTGATCCAATTACAATCTAATGGAAGGCAACTAGTACAATAATAATAATAATAACAAGAATAATAATTGTCTTTATTATTGTCACAAGTAGGCTTACATTAACACTGCAATGAAGTTATTGTGAAAATCACCCAGTTGCCACACTGCAGCGCCTGTTCGGGTACACTGAGGGAGAATTCAGAATGTCCAAATTACCTAACAGCACGTCAGGACTTATGGGAGGAAATCGGAGCACCCGGGGGAAACCCACGTAGACATTGGGAGAACATGCAGACTCCGCACAGACAGAGACTCAAACTGTGAATCGAACCTGAGACCCTAGCGCTGTGAAGCAATAGTGCTAACCACTGTGCTACCATGTGCATACCAGTAACTTTTCACAGTAACTTCATTGCAGTGATAATGTAAGCCTACTTGTGACAATAAATATTATTATTATGCCGAGTCCATCTCCATTGCTCTGATATTATAACAATGGCAATCACTTCATTATCAAAATCTAAACAAACAGAATAATTGTAAGGATGTTGTCAAGTAGATTCCTTGAAGGTACCGTGATGGGAATCCAAATTTCTGCTTGTTCTGATTCACTATTTGTGCCCCCTATGCGCTCACTTGTGCTTCACTATTTATGCTCCAAGAAACCATTTTTGCAGTGAGACTAAGATGTTACGTTCTATTAAATTCTCTTGAAGATTACTGCACTTATTTTGAACATCACTCAAATTATTCCACCTCTTTATGAAGAAATTGAGAGGCCCATGATTAACTGATTTGTTTTGAAGCTAAATTGGGATCTGAGTGGTTTAGTGTTGTGATTGAAGTAACTGCACATCAGCTTCTCAACCATTTGATTTTCCACGAGCTTTCATTTGTATTCATCTATATTTATCTGCAATTATTTTTTTTAATTATTTTTTTAAAATAAATTTAGAGTACCCAATTATTTTTTCCAATTACGGGGAAATTTAGTGTGGCCAATCCACCTATCCTGCACATCTTTTTGGGTTGTGGGGGCAAAACCCTCACAGGCACGGGGAGAATGTGCAGACTCCACAAGGACAGTGACCCAGGGCCGGGATTTAAACCCGGGTCCTCAGCGCCGTAGGCAGCAATGCTAACCACTGTGCCACCGTGCTGCCCCATTTATCTGCAATTATTACAATCTCTCTTCAATTCCTCCATGTGGACATGTACAAATATTCACTGCTCTGGATTCAAAGGAAATATATGAAATATTTGTGGGCAACACGGTAGCATTGTGGTTAGCATAAATGCTTCACAGCTCCAGGGTCCCAGGTTCGATTCCCGGCTGGGTCACTGTCTGTGCGGAGTCTGCACGTCCTCCCCGTGTGTGCGTGGGTTTCCTCCGGGTGCTCCGGTTTCCTCCCACAGTCCAAAGATGTGCGGGCTAGGTGGATTGGCCATGCTAAATTGCCCATAATGTCCTAAAAAGTAAGATTAAGGGGGGGTTGTTGGGTTACGGGTATAGGGTGGATACGTGGGTTTGAGTAGGGTGATCATTGCTCGGCACAACATCGAGGGCCGAAGGGCCTGTTCTGTTCTGTACTGTTCTATATGAGTTTGATTGGAATATTAGAATTTTTTTTTTTTTTCTTTTTTTTTTAATTTAGATTAGCCAATTATTTTTTCCAATTAAGAGGCAATTTAGCGTGGCCAATCCACCTACTCTGCACATTTTTGGGTTGTGGGGGCGAAACCCACGCAGACACGGGGAGAACGTGCAAACTCCACACGGACAGTGACCCAGAGCCGGGATCGAACCTGGGACCTCAGCGCCGTGAGGCGGTTGTGCTAACCACTAGGCCACCGTGCTGCCCGGAATATTAGAATTAATTGAATGAGGGAAAGGCATGTTCAGTAGCTGAATCTCCAAGAAGAAATTTCTAATGTATGGTGGAGAATAAATTATTTTTGAAGGTACTTAAGGTTGCATATTCACACAAAGATCATACAACAACAGCATCACACACAGGACCACAGTCATTGCTCCAAAATAAATTGGGGAAACACAGACCATTTCACTTCCTGACTTTTTGAGAATCACTTGCAGCCAACCTGTTTGCCAGAATTATCAAGAAGGTGGAAATCCAGCAGAAGAGATTGGAATGAAGGCCTTCAATGCTTTGTAAAGCAGTGTACAGCATCCCCTCTGACCTTTCAACGGAACGTGCAGGATATCAGCAACCCAAAGACAAAAGGATGGAAGCTTCAAGAAGAAGTCAGTTCCTTGATTAAACAACCCTCCCCCAAGACCCTCACCCTGTGAGGTGCCCAAGCCTCACTTGGACTTCTACCCATCACATCTGGAGTTTTCACCCATTACCTCCCCGTGTGCAATGTGGTATCCCTTGGATCCTCATGTTTGTGAGCTTTTCATGCAGCCTTCCCTCCCCTCATTCTTCCCTCTGCCTTCCATTGTTTATCATCTTTATTCACCTTTGTGCCCTTCTGCATGTGGAGTGAACCCCCCTTCTTGCACAGACCTCCTTTGACTTCACATTGCAGCCAATCTCCCAGCAAAGGCACACATCCCTCAGTGACCCCCATCTTAGTTCATGCCCACAATCCAGTCTCTTAGCACAGAGCTGCATTCCTGTGCAGTATGAAGGGCTGCAGTGTCAAGTACATGATCTAGAAGGCACCAGGGTGATGGTGACTGGGTGGGGAGGGTCAATAATGAGAGTAGCTGAGTAGTCAATCTCAGGATGACCATGTAATTTGGGAGGTTTGGATGGTGAAGGGAAGAATCACCTTGCTGACAGTCTCTGGCTCTGCCCCTTCCTCACTCGGGAATAGAATTTGGAACTCAGCCTGCCATGCTGGCTACCTACATGGCCGCTACTGTCGTCGCTGATGCACAGTGGCGAGAGCACCAGGGCCAGCCTAGGGAAGGCCCTATATGACAGGAGCATGCCCCAGATTTGCAGGAATCAGCCAGTGAGGCTCAAGTGCCAACCTTCCACCAGGCAGTGGAGGAGCTATGAAGGTGGCAGCAGATCAGGCCATGTTTCTATCATTGGCACTCACCCTTCGAGAAGCGACCAGGTCCTGTGTGCCACCGTTGATGGCGTCCAACATCCTGTGCATGTTCGCATCAAAGAAGCATTGTGCAAGTCTTCTTGCAGCCATCTTCTCAGCTGGAATGAGAGTCCTAGGTGAATGGATCACCTAAAGGCTGCTCCAGCTTGTCAGGTTAACAAAAGGGATTCCCGACCCCAGTGAACCACTGACCTGGGGAATCGGATCTCGGGCAGGAAGAAACATTTTTACTTTATGCCATGTTTCTGGCAGATGGGTAGCATTACGAGATTAGGTCTCAAGGCAGTCCCAACTTCTGTCAAACTCACTTCTCTCTGTGACACCAGGGCAAACCCTTTGGTGCCTTTCAGAAATGTCTCCACTTAGATGGAATAATCCTGAACTATCTTCCACCAGCAAGGCCCACCTCAATGACTCTTCATTCTATAAGCGTTAAAAATACAATGAAGTCTACTCAATCTTTGTTGCAGTTCAGGGAATCCGGGAAGTGATATTGTTCAGCACACTAAACAATGAAGGGCCACGAAAATGATTATTTTAGCAAATGGGAAGGAAGGGATGAGTAAAGGTACAAGGAGTATAATAGTTAATGGGAACCAATGTCAGCATGTGAGGAGAAGGTAGAGGTTAATAGGATGACCAGGCAGGGTCAGCCTAATGACTACGGAGGGGAAGGGAAATGTAAAAAATCAAAATGTAACGTGACTATGCGAGTGAAAGTCGGGGATGGGAGTGAGTGTTATCAGAGGTTAATAAAGGAAGCCAGAATGTATGAAAAGCGTAGTGCACAAGAACAAACTGCAAGAGAAAACACCAATCAGTAGGACATATTTAAGAACCTTGTACATTAAAACACACAGTATTCAGAATAAGGTTAATGAGCTGAGGCACAAAGAGAGACAAATGGATATGATTTGGTGGGGATTTCTGAAACATGGTTGCAGGAGGACAGGAACTGGCATTTGAATGTCCAAGGGTATTCCGCAAGGATGGACAGGATGGGACTGGAGGTGGAGTTGGTTTATTGGTTAAAGATGGCATCAAGGCTGTACTAAGAAATTATATTGGCACTAAAGGCCAAAATATTGAATCGATCTGGGTGGAAATAAAAAACAAGGGAAAAAACTCATTGGTCGGGGCAATTTACAGGCCCTCGACCACTACTTCCAAAGTGGGGCATAGTATGAACCAAGAAATAATGAGGGCTTGTGAGAAGGGCACAACAGTAATCTTGGGTAATTTTAATATGCATATTGACTGGACTAATCAAATTGGCAAGGGTAGCCTTGAGAGAGATTTCATAGAGTGTATGAGGGTTTGTTTCTTCGAGCAATATGTGATGGAGCCAACCAGGGAGCAGGCTATTTTAGATTTAGAATCATATAACAAAGGAGGGTTGATAAATAGTCTTGTTGGTAAGGATCCTCTTGGATGGAGTGATCACAGCATGCTATAATTTCTAATTCACATTGAGTGAGAAAAGACAGAGTGCCATACTAGAGTTTGAGCGTTGGGCAGAGGTAATTATTATACAGGCTTGAGGAAAGAGTTGGCCCAAGTAGATGGGGCACAAATAATTGAGGGTAGAACAGGTGAGGAACAATGGTGGATGTTCAGGGAGATATTAAATACCTTTCAATTAAAGTATATTCCTGGGAGGAAGAGGAATTGTAAAAGGGAGAAAAACATTTTATGGTTTCAAGAAAGAGATAGATATATTTCCGATTTTAAAACTGGGTTCAATGGATATGGGAACAGGTGGGAGGTGGATTTGGGACCAGGAAGACATCAGCCATGATCTGATTGAATGGTGGAGCAGGCTCGAGATGCTGAATTGCCTACTTCTGTTCCAAATTCCAATGTTCCTATGATCTGGTCTGACAATCATCCTTCAATCTCCCTGTTTCTCTCTCGATGTTTTAAATTATATCATAATGTTAATTAATTTAACTATTAATTTTTCATTGAATGGAAAAAGAAAGTAAATCCTTTTTGAATGAGTTTAGTCTCTGTTTGAATCACTGTACCATACTGCTTTGCATTCGTATTATGCTGGATGTTATAGTTCTCAGGTAGAATTCTTGGCATAGAATAGCAATAGGGCAATATCTGTGCTCCACTGCAACCTGACCCCAGTTTCCTCACCCCAGGTAATTTTAATTCAGGGTGCCCTCCTGAAGAATTCCCAATGCCAAAAGCAAACTGGTAAATGTTGAAGTGGAGAGACGAATAAGTGTGTTATCACACCACTACAAAGCTATTGAGGCACCTTAAAGTTGCAGATACGAAGAACCTTGCTGACTTTCTAGGTGTTGGTAAATCTAACCAAATTGGTGAGATTTAAACAATATCGGAACCGAGCAGCAACATGGAATTGAAGTCCAAGATTAGCCATTATCGGACTGAATAGTCGAGCTCGTGCAACGGGTCATTTGGCTAATTCCAGTGCCTATCTCTTGCATTTTTGTGAATTGGGAATGCATTGGAGGGCTAAGGACCCTGTACTCTGTTCCCTTTGTCCATCTGCAATATTTGGGTTCTTAGCGCTACAAATTCAGGACAACCGTCACCTTTCACACGATGATTCTGGGAAACAATGGGATACAATGAACAGAGGAGTCAGGTACTCGTCCTGACCTCCTGCAGAAAGGTAATATGCAACTGAAACCTTGGACCCTACTGAAATGAGCTCATTCCAGTTTGTTACTTTTAAGCAATAAAGGGTAGGAGAGTGAAACTAAGTGATAACGCCTCCCCGAATTCATGCAAATCCTAATCTTTAATTTCAGAGGTACTGATTACTAGTCGTTACATTGTCAAGTACATTGTTCCACATTGGTACACTAACTTTGAGTGATTTGTCATGTGACATTCCATTTTACAATCCTACTAAATTCTACACTAATTTTTTCAAGTTATCGCATTAATTAACTCAAACTGTTAAAGAAATTATGCTTTCTTTGTTAATTTTTTTGTTCAATTTATTTTAAAATCACCAAAATTGTCTTTTTGATAATGTAGGCAGCACAGCTCACTGATATTCGCAATAAAATGACCATGAGTTGCAGATGGGTTATTGGGTTATCACATGGAGGCAGAAACATATTTCACATGCCAAGCCAAATATTACAAGAAACATAGAGAAAAGTGAGCTTAGGAACATCTGTTGGGAAACTTAAGAGTTGCAGGAGCATGAACAAGAAACACTGAACACCAGCAGATAGATGGGGGGTCGGTGGGTGGCTGGTAGACAGGCAAGTGAATACGGATTAAGGAGCAATACACTGTGTAACATGATCAATCTGGTTGAGCAGTCTGGTATGTCTGGAATACAAAACATAGCAGAGTTACATTGTTGTTGTCCAGATAAGTAAACTGTCTAACAAACTGCCTGGAACTTATCAGCGAGCCTGTCAAAAATTCGACATATCTAATAGACTGTAATTGCTGTTTATCAAGATGTTGCCAAGCTGGAATGTTCAAACGTTTAAGAGGCTATGTCATCTTGTCCAGATACAGAGTGACCCGCAGCAGTTTCATATAAAGAGATGATTCAGTGGATTAAATTATCGAAGAAAGGTAATTGAACTGATGAGGTGGAATTTAATGCCTTCCCTTCACAAGGCAAATTTGGAGGCAGGAGGGCCATGTAAACAGGAAGGAGGATCTGCGCCAGAGATCCTGCTACCCTGCCTCCCGCCGATAAGTCTGGTGCAGGAATAGCATTTGGGCAGACTTCCGGTCCGGAAACCAGTTGATGCTGTTAAGTGGCCACTTAAGGGCCTAAACCTGCCACTGCTGGTGTCAATTACAAGGGGTCACGATTTCAAGGTGAGGGGGGGAACGTTTAAGGGAGATGTGCGTGGACAGTATTTTACGCAGAGGGTGGTGGGTGCCGGGAATGCTTTACCAGCGGAGGTGGTAGAGGCGGGCACGATAGCATCATTTAAGTTGCATCTGGACAGATATATGAACGGGTGTGGAACAGAGAGAAGTAGACCTTGGAAAATAGGCAACAGGTTTAGATAAAGGATTCGGATCGGCGCAGGCTGGGAGGGCCGAAGGGCCTGTTCCTGTGCTGTAATTTTCTTTGTTCTTTGTAACCAACAACAGGTGGGAGATTTACCATTCTGTTAGATTTGCTAATGGCTCATTGTGCGGGATTTGCAGAGAGAATCCTTATTCACAGACACACTGTTCCCAATCAAAGGACCTAGTATCAGAAGGGGGATTCTTGCAAAAGTCAGCATTTCCCTAGATGTCAACACCCTCCTACCCCCGACAAAAAACCCCTCCTCGCAACCCTATCCTGCCCACACTCACCTCCATCTGGGGATCATTTGACGTTTCTCTGGGTAGACCCTGCTGTAGTAACAGCTGTTGCCCCCACTCATAGAATCATAGAACCATTACAGTGCAGAAGGACGCCATTCGGCCTATCAAATCTGCACCGACCCTCTGAAAGAGCACCCTAAGCAGGTTCCTGACCTATCCCTGGAATCCCATAACCTCACCTAACCCGCACATCCCTGGTGGGAGGAAATGGGAAGCATGGTAGCACAGTGGTTAGCACAGTTGCTTCACAGCTTCAGGGTCCCAGGTTCGATTCCCGGCTTGGGTCACTGTCTGGGAGGAGTCTGCACATTCTCCCCGTGTCTGCATGGGTTTCCTCCGGGTGCGCCGGTTTCCTCCCACAATCCAAAGATGTGCAGGTTAGGTGGATTGACCATGATAAATTGCCCTTAGTGTCCAAAAATATAGGTTGGGTTATTGGGTTACGGGGATAGGGTGGAGGTGTGGGCTTAAGTGGGGTGCTCTTTCCAAGGGCGTGTGCAGACTCGATGGGCCGGATGGCCTCCTTCTGTACTGTAATTTCTATGATCTATAAAACCAGAGCACTTGGAGCAAACCCATGCAGACACGGGGAAAAAGTGCAAACTCCACACAGACAGTCACCCAAGGCTGGAATTAAACATGGGTCCCTGATGCTGTGAGGCAGCAGTGCTAACCACTCTGCCACAGAACCCCCACTCCTGGAGGTGCTGCTGGTACTGGAGAGAACAGCAGTTCTCAGGGGCAGGATTTCTGTCCTGCCTGGTGCTTAATTGCATAGGAGGCATCTCACTGGATCCAGGTTAGAACCTGATTGTCCCAGAATAGTATCGGGCCTCCCAGAGAAAAGTGATGTTGGGCTCCTATTGGCTCTCTAACCGGTGGCTAAGACCCCTGTTGTCTACATTAAATTCTGCTCACTAAATATGATTCTCTCTCCATTTATGATGATGGATCTGCTGAACATTTTCTGCTCTTATTACATTATTGAAGAAGTTAGTTCAGTGTTCACTGTGTTCTTTGAAAGTGGCAAAAAAACAGACACTGTCGTTTAGGGTACTAAAGATTGATGATTGCCATGTATCCCTTGTGCAATAAACAGTAAAACAAATAGTAGACCTCAAGGCTGTACTAAGTCCCTGGATCTTGGCTCATATTCTCCACTTGGGAGACCAGGACATTTAACATATCCTCATGAATCCCAGTTATTGTGGTGCAGCTGTTTTGAATGTATTAAACAGTTTCCCTGCTAACCTGGGACAAGTTTCTGTGACTGTTTTGTTGATACCAAAGTGAGCCCAAGTTGGACTAATAATAGTCAAGTTTTAAAGATGAAATGCATCTTTGAAAAAACTGCACATTTACTTTAACATTCATCCTTAATTATCAAATCAATTGACACAGAAATGACTGGAGGTAGACATTACCGCTATTCATTAAGTGCAACATGAAACAGTGAACTGGCAGTAATTGCACCACTGGCATATTTACTGGACCCAAACAGATTTATTGTTATCAAAATACCATAGCTAATTACTGTTGTCCAATGTCGCAAATCTAGGCCAATGATTTGCAAAAAGTGCAAAAAGGACTTAAAGTACTTCTGGATCACTTGCTACTTGATCACTAGGCTAAGGGGAATACTTCCACCAATTAGTCCAAAGAGTATTCAGTAGACCTGAAGAGAGCTTTAAAAATAGATTCTTGCACTCACCAGCCTGAAAATCAAATGACTTGTAGGATGGTGCTTTTTTTAATAGTAGTTAATTCCCAATATTGAATATGAAAATGGAACAGATAGTGGTTAATTTTGCAAAAACTATACAAAAAAGGTAGGTACAAATGAATTCCATATTTTGGAAGTTATCTTTCACAAAGTAAAGAAAGCAAATAAAAATATATTAATTTTTTTCTATCAAACTTTAAGCAAAATTAATGTTTTAAATTCACATTATGTGATGAAATTATTCAGCTCGATTGATTGCCTTATTTATACAAAGAGTGTGTTTGTGTTCATACAGCACTTTGAAATGGCTGAGATAAAATGAAGCACAGGGCACCACAATTCTCAGGGAAGATCAATCTTGACACAAAAGGAGTTGTCTCAGGAGTGTTGATGTCCTCTTTTTGCACAGATTTTCATTTTTGTCCTTAAGTGAATTTGCTGCTCTGATATGGACACAGCTTTTGTACTCAATGAGTCAATGGTAATTAGAGTTGTCAGGGCATGGCAGATAAGTGAGTATTTCAACAGAGGTCTCTTAGTGACTTAGTTCAAGCTATCTATGATTATCAACAGCTTCAAATCGAGTATGTGCATAGCACCATTTAGTGTTAAAAGCAATACCATAGCAACTGAAGACTGATTTCTGAATCCGTTTATTTTCATAGGTGTAATGAAGTTCAATTTTTTTTGTCACTGTAATCGACAAAGGTGATCAAATTTGGGTAAGATATATTTTCATTTGGATAGCATTATTTGTACAACTATCATAGATAGTAGCATAATAAGCTTTTTATTATGATCAAATAGTTATCAGCAATTTTCTGAAATCTCAACAGGATTATAGTATTAACTAACCTGAATATTATCCAAGCAGGTTTTTAGTATTGGGAATGGCTTATACATTGTTTCTGTAACAATGCTGTCACAGCTTTCCCCCTGACCCCCGCACCTCCTCCAGAGACTGTTCTTCAATCTGAAAGAGACCTCCTGACAGACAGAAAATCAACCTGTGAGGTTTTGTTTCAGACACAACACGGTGGATGATAAATCCTCGGGGCCACTGCTTAGCTCTGGCCATGGCCAGAATAATGTTTCAACTCACCTGTCCAAATCAGTAATCGAGTCTGCACCGGCTCTTGGAAAGAGCACCCAAACCCACACCTCCACCCTATCCCCGTAACCCAGTAACCCCAGCCAGCACTAAGGGCTCATTACTTTTTTCTGTTTCAAAGGCAGAAAAGAAATAGACAACATCATCTGAGGCACCTGGCTCACTGAAGGCAGGAGCGGGACTATGAGGAGGAAGGGATAGCAGGGCATGCTCCGCACGAAGAGGATGTACCCCAGAGAGCTGTTGCTTGGGGATGCCTTGTTAGACTCAAGGTGTACAGATGCCCCCAGACATACCTAAAGATGTCTGACAACCAGTGTCACTGAAGATTATGCATGTTCAGGGAAATGTTTGGTCACATCTGCCACCTTCTGCAGGATTTGGTGCCATTGGGACTTGGTAGGCATCCGCTGCTGAGCGTTACTACGGCCCTAAATTGTTACATTAGTGGCTCCTTGCAGGGTTCGACAGGTGACTTTGGTGGGATTTCGCAAGCTTTCGCACACAAGTGCATCCAGGAGGTAATGGGCACAATTTTCACCAGGACACACAACTTCATCCATTTTGACCAGAATCAGTTAACCAGCATATAAGAGGGCTATAATCAAGAGGGCTATGCACAAATCTGTGCTTTTCCACAGGTGCATGATGCCATCAAATGCACTCACATTGCATCAAGCTCTGAAACTATGTGAACTGCAAGAGCTTCCACTTGTTAAATGTGCAGCTTGTTTGTGACCAGAACTCATCCTCCAGGTATGTGCTCCATTCCCAGGGAGCATGCCTGACTCCTACATTCTTAGCCACCAACAGATTCCTGACATATTTCAGGGTCCACAGTGGCTGCAGGGTTCGGACCTTGGAAACAAGGGCTGAGCACTTAGCAGGTGGCCGATGATGCCTAGGCAGAGGCCACAGAGGGCAGCTTAGATGAGAAACAATGATGCTTATGTTGCGACTCCCACTTTGGTGGATCAGGCCATAGTGATGGTGAGGATGAGGTTCCACTGCCTGGATTGGTCCAATGGAGCCCTGCAATGCAATCTGCAGAGGGTGTCGCGCAGCATGGTTACTTCCTGTGCCAGGCACAACCTGGCTCTGCAATGGGGTAAGGAACTGCCTGAGGAGGAGATAAAGAATGGGCACATCTCCTCCATTGAGGAGGATGTCAAATGCAATGAGGCTGAGCAGGTCTTTGAGGGAGAGGATGTTGGTCATGAGGCAGTGGCAAGGTCCAGACAAGGCAGACGAGCTCGGGATTTGCTCATTGTCACTAGATTCATGGAGTTGATGAGGAGATCCTCATGGAGGTAATGAGAAGATTCAGGCCATCCCACTATCACATGGCTTATGTGAACATTGCTCTTCTATCTGACTGATGGCAGTGCACACTCTCTGTATAAAGCTCCTGTAATGGGGATGCAGCAATCTTTACATTCTAAGCCTTGCAGTGGGGACAGCACATTGATCTTCACAAAGCTTCTGTGAATGTCTGACTCCTGTCTAGCTGATGGCGGCTCACTTGCATTTCAATGACCAACGTCATATCATGGCAAAGCAGCGGCAAAAGTTTCACCTCTCCTGATCTTATCAGAGCTCTTTTGTGAGTTGTACCATTGAGGTTCAGTGTCGCTGGAGGCTAAGGCAGACAGGATGATGGGGAGAAGGTATGCAGCCATAGTTCAAAGGTGCAGGGAGCACACATTGAGAATGACCGGAATGAATGATGCTGTACATTATGGAGACATCGTCATTCCCTATGACATATTACCATCACTGATGTATTCAGTCACTGTGAAGTGACACCACCAATATGCTGGGAACCTTGCACAAAGCACATGGGGGGAACCCTGCCTTTATCTTGAGCAGGAATCCAGTTTTCAGCTCCATATTACAGGAACACAGCTCATCAGACCAAGGAGACATAGAAAGGGTGCCATTAATGAGAGTTTATTTACAGAGGAGAACATCATGCAAAAGTGCATTGCCACATTCCTCGGCCTGTGGAGCTGGAGCTGAATCAGTCAACAGGAAGAGGAAATTTGAAACGGAGAGCCATTTCTGGAATGGATGGCCCTGGGGTGTGCACCAGTTCATCTGTAGCTGTACAGGTCAAAGGTCTTGCACCAATGTCTCCATGGTGGCTGCCGTCTAACTATGTTGATTTTGTTGCTGTACAGTGTTGGCAAAATCAGCTCAGATATAAGGCGAATGGACACTTCCATTCAGCCTTTCAATCCAAGGACTGTACCAGATTTTGCATCATGATTTTCCCAAGATTTCCTTTGGAGCTTCAGGATCTGAGGCACAACCAAGTCCAGAGACTTGTCATCTGACTGGGACTCAGCAGATCCCTGGCCTCCAGAAGTTCTCCAAGTGCCGGAACTCAGGGATTTCCTTGTCTCTGCCTGTTGTGGATCTGAAAATCTCATGTGCTCACCAGATTGTGACACTGAGGTTGCTCTAGACCTAGGTCCCACCAAGGTGTGTGTGTCTGCCCTGATGCAGGGTGTGTGTGAGTGCTGTGATGTTCCTTCTATTTTGGGTCCTTTCGCTTTACTGCTCTCTTGAGTTGAGGACCAGGCTGGTGGACTCCCTGGCTGCTTCCCAAATGTTCCTGCGACAGAAAGGAGAGGTCATTGGTGCATGGCAGAGGAAAGAAGACATATGACTCACAGCATTGTTGTCTGATGGATGTTGCAGTGCTGGATCCTCACTTGGTTTATTACCACCGACCTCATCAAAAGCACAGGAGTGGTTGACTTCCTCCCCGGCCAGCCTGGATTGCTCTGACTTTGAAGCCCATGAGAACCTTGTGTTCTGGCATCCCTCTGCCCATCTGGGATTTCTCCCTCGTGTTTTCACCAAGCTTCTGCTGTATGAATACAAAAGGAGAGGGTGTAGGCAGGAATTTTGCCAGGGCAAAATGATAAGTATGCCTGGCATGTGTGGATGGTGAGTGGGACCAGTGAGGTGATGAGGATGAGACCCATAGGAGAGATGAGGATGTGTGTGGGAGAACGAGTGGTGGTGTCCCTTGAGCTGCCAATGAGTACCCTGCGGATTTGTGATGGTGGGTGAGTGTGTGAATTGAGAGTGATGGGAGGAGTGACTTACCCTGTCAGAATGGAAGAGATTATCTTCTTCCTGCACTGGATGGCTGTCCTCTTCTGCAGAGCATTGGCACTCATGACTGTCTTGTTATGCTCTTGGCATAGCATAAGCGGCTTCCTTGATGTTCACTCTGACAAAGGAAGGTTCAGACGTGGAGATAACTTCAACACGTTTATTAAACTATTTACAATTCTCCTACTCGGATTCGCCTCTACTGTTTATCCTTTTATAGCTACTCAGACTGACAAACCAGTCTGCTACAATCCACGTGGTGGGTGTGATGTTGAATCAATCCTGTGTCTGCACTCACTAAGTGTCTCCACTGGAAAGAGAAAGATCATGTGTGCTGTGTCCTTTATATATGGGATGGTGTAATTCCCCCCTGTGGTAGTGTCACCTCTGTGTGTATCGTGAATGCCCATTGGTCGTGTCCTATCTTACTGACCTATTGGTTGAGTGTCTGTGTGTCATATCTCTGGTGCTCCCTCTAGTGTCTAGCTAGTCTACGTGTACTTACATTAACCCCTTGTGTATCTACAGGATGCATATCACCACAATGACCGCTGCCACTGTCTCGCATGCTGGGTCCCTGACCTAGCTGCTAGGTTTCTGTCCTGAGCACGGGCAGATTACATCATGGCTGACCTCTACAGCTATGATGAGTCTTTCCAGAGAGGCATTGTAGAATTTCTGGGCAGATTTCCTGACAGCCAAAACGTCCTGGCGGCCTTTAAATGTGGCACCAGATGATTGCAAGACTGAAGTGGGTGGGCATATCGGAGGTTATACGGTGTGGAGCAGATGGCAGAAAATGTTTTGCACTAAGCGGCACACTATATGGTGGGAAAAGCAGGCTCAACACTGTTTTCCTGGCCCGTTCTCAGCCTTTGACGATTTCTAAGAAAATCTTGCCCATCGTATTATTCATAATAATTGTCACCGATTGTCTAAATATCTTAATTTTACATTGTTGCAATTTAATTTGCTTGAAAATTAAAGCTAATAACCTACCTCAAGAAACTGGAGCACATTGCTATATAATGATAACTTCCAACGACATTGTGCTCATTAAGTTGTCAGTCTATCTCCTGAGGTTTTAATGTGCATGTACAAGAGGAACCATGGAGTGAAACATATAGACCTTGCTGCTAAAAATCTGAACAACATTGTTTTTACTTTGTTATTTTAGAGCTTTTCCAATTACACAGCAGGGATTTAGCAACAACACAAATCAGAAATGCAGTCATTACGATTGAGTCTGCAGAGAAAATAAGTGCATAAGAAGTCAATTAAACTCCATATGGTTCTAAACAGAGGGGAGGGAATGGGAAATCAGCTTGGTATCAGCTCAGCACCACAGGTAGCACACTCACAACTAAATTATGCTGCATGGCATGGGGGCACAGTGGCTAGAACTGCTGTCTCACAACGCCAGGGATCCAGGTTCGACTCTGACCTCGGGTGACTGTCTATGTGGAGTTTGCACTTTCTCCCCTTGTCTGCATGGATTTCCTCCTGGTGCTCTGGTTTTTTCCCACAGTCCAAAAATGTGCAGATTATGTGGATTGGCCATGCTAAACTGCCCCTTAGTGTTCAAAGGTTGGGTGGGGATATAGGACTAGAGAAGGGATTGGGTCTAGGTAGGGAGCTCTTTCGAAGGGTAGGTGATGATTGATGGGCCGAATAACCTCCTTCTGCACTAGATTACATGGAAAAGCTGGAATTATTCTGAGAAGCTGAAGGGGAGATTATACAGTGGTGTTTCAAATTTTGAACAGTTTTGGTAGAATAAATAGGGAGAAGCTGGCAGGATGATCAGGAACCAGTGGATACAGTTTAAAGGCAATTGACAAAAAAAGCAGAGGGAATATGTGGAGATTTGTTTTAATGCTATTAGTCGTTGTGATCTGAAATGCACCGCTTAATTGGATGGAAACAAATTCAAGACTAAAATTTAAAACAAAATTGGATAAAAACTTGAATGAAACCAAACTGCCAGGCTTTGAAGAAAGAGCAGGGGAATGGGATTAATTTGTTTTTTTTCCCCGCACAGAGCTGATCCAGGCACAATGGATTAAATCATCTCCTCCTGCACCATATGATTCATTACAGAACTTCAGCAAGTAACTTCCAGAATTTGCTCTGCTGGCAAATAACATTGCATGGCGAGAGCACAAAATCAGATGCATCCAATTTTGGTTCCAAATGCTGATTCTGCAGAGTGAAATATAGCAGCGTACATCAAACCAGAACATTTCTGGGCTGGGTCAGAGGAATACCTTCAGAAGGGTCAAGGCAACGAGGTTGTTACTTAAGGACCCCAAAGGGTCACTCACTGAGGATTCCTTTTGAGCTCTGGTCCTGATCATAGCACACCTTGGCCACTGAGTGTCAACTCCTCAAAGGAGTTGTGCGCCAAGTTTGTTTGCTTCCAAGCACTTGCCACTTTGGGGCAATGAATGGAGAAGGAAGCACTAAAACCAAAAAAATCATGAAGGCTGACAGGACAGCCAGCACAGCATGATAGATGACTAGTGAACTTACACCAGTTGCACATTAATTAATTGAAAGCCTTTGCAGTGCACAAAAGCAGTGTGATCTGCGTGCAGTCAGTGAGATCCTAGTCTTAGCTGAAACCAATAATTGCACATATCCTACAGTGCCCTATCATGCTGGCTCTGGTTGTTCATTTAGCAAGTATGGCATCAGTCACCTACCGAACACAGATATACAGAGCAGACTGGCTGGTGCTCCTGATATCTCCTGTTGTAAACTGGAATAAAACTGAAGGCAAAGAAATTCAGACTGTAGCGGCATTGACTGGAGCAAGCTGTGTTGTTCTGGCTGTGGTTGGTACCGTTATAGGAGGTGGCACAATTCTGAGGCAATCTCTCTCTCGAGAAGAGCACCCCTTTGTGCACCCTGCTGCTTAACTAAACGCAGGTATAGTGTCTTCGCCAACATTCTGTTGTGAGGGTAAGGATTACTGCCAGCATACCTCCTTCTTATCAATTGCACTTCAGATGCAACTCTTATTTATTGCTTCCTCTCATTGATGCTGTTTCTCTTTTTCTGGATGACTGTAAAGTATTGCCTGAAGCCCTTTATAAGTTCAGAAGGTTCAACAGCCACAAAATATACTCCGAGCACTTCAATATACCAGCAAATTGTCTGCCAAACTGCTACGTTTTACAAAGAGCTGGTGAGTTTCCTTTAAAGAATACTATAATGGCTGCCTCCCATCAGTTTACAGTGATGTGTCAATCGGTACAAACTCTGCTCTCAAAAGGGTTAGAAGAATGCAAATTATTTCTGAGAAGTCACCATTGTATCTTGTCCCAGGTTGCTGCTTTTTAACAACCCATATTACTCTGTTGTACAGCATTTCTTTCCGTTAATATTCTAGACACAAAAACTGTTTAAAAATGGCATTAACTAATGTCATGACTTGATTGACATGGTTTCCCTGGATGAATCTGTTTTATATCAGCTCTCAGTACAATGACCTCAGTCTTAAAGAATTATACTTTTTTTTATTGGAAATCATTATTACCGCAATGTTACCACATCAAACCAGGATGAAAGTTTTTAGGTGGGATCCTCCGCAGGCAGGATCCTCCATTTCGCTCAGGCCCCCAGATTTCCCGACGGCGTGGGGATGGCCACAATGGGAAACGCCATTAGCGGGTTGTTGGGACAGAGGATCACGCTGCTTCTGGGGGGGCGCCTCACCAGAAAATGGGTCTGGCGGGACGGAGAATCCCGCCCTTTTTCTATTGTGGCTGGAAACTTCAAAGCTTTTTCCTGTTGTACCCTGCCCGGATCCTATTGGCTGGGGCCTGGGATCTTGCGGAATATGAGCTCCCACAATAAGGAGGCGGGCAATTATTAACCTTTCAGATGTAAAAATGGAGCTGGCCAGAATGGTACCAGCTAGTGAGAGAATCAATAGTAAACTACTGGTGCTGTGTAAATATTGTTGCAAATAAAATTTACTTTCCATTTGACTCAACAAACTCATGCTAGACTCTTCGTGGCCCTCACAAAGGTTCCGATCCATGTTGATATTTTACTCAAGATTTTTTGTTTCCTGGGAGTAATTATCATAATGCTTCTGCTTCATCTGTCAGTCTGTAAGGAAGTTACTTTTTGTATAAGAACCAGTTGTATTTATATGGACATAATTGATTGATTGATTCGATTTATTGTCACATGTACTGAAGTACAGTTAAAACAATTTTTCTGCGGCTGAGGGAACATACACAGTATGTACATAGTAGACAAAAGAATAATCAACAGAGAACATTGACAAATGGCACATTGGAAAACAGTGATTGGTTACAGTGGGGAACAAGGGGTCAAACAAAGAAAATCCATGAGCAAGAGCAGCATAGGGCATTGTGAATAGTGTTCTTACAGGGAACAGATCAGTTGGAGGGGGAGTCGTTGAGGAGTCTAGTAGCTGTGGGGAAGAAACGGTTCCTATGACTGGATGTGTGGGTGTTCAGACTTCTGTACCTTATGCCTGATGGAAGGATCGGGAAGAAGGCAATGCCTGGGTAAGAGGGGTCTCTGATAATGCTGTCTGCCTTCCTGAGGCAGCGAGGAACGTACACAGAATCAATGTGGGTGTGGCAAGCTTGTGTGATATGCTGGGCTGAGTTCACCACACTCTGCAGTTTCTTACTATCTTGGACCCACCCCCATATCATTCTTCATGCTACAAATTAAATTTCATGCCACATATTTAGCTTGGAATCTTTTCCTTGAGGCCTGATGCTGTTCTGGAATAATGTGGCATGGAAGCACAGTGGTTAGCACAGTTGCTTCACAGCGACAGGGTCCCAGGTTTGATTCCGGGCTTGGGTCACTGTCTGTGTGGAGTCTGCACACACTCCCCGTGAATGCATGGGTTTCCTCCGGGTACTCTAGTTTCTTCCATAGTCCAAAGATGTGCAGGTTAGGTGGATTGGCCACACTGGGTTTCCAAAAAGGTTAGGGGGAGTTACTGGGTTACGGGATAGGGTGGATGTGTGGGCTTTGGTAGGCCCTCTTTCCAAGGACCAGTGGGCCGAATGGCCTCCTTCTGCACTGTAAATTCTATGATTCTATGAGTGTCAAATGCCCTCAGAGGTGGAGCTGCAGGCCATCTGAAACCATGTGGCAGCCAGCCAATCATAAATGCAGAGGCCCTGCCCAATCATGCATCAGAAAGGGGTGACAAGTCACCAGCTGTGCCATTATGTTACCAGATCAGAAGTCCATGCGCCATACTGTAAGGATTCTGGAGAGCTTCCCAGAAAGTGCAACTACAGTCGGTCTTTCCATGACGCTCTTTAGAACAATGAACAAACCTCCTGAAAACAAATGAGGCGAGAAAGAACACATGCTCAATAGAGGAATCACTGTTGAGTTAATGGACCATGAAGACCTATAAAAACTAACAAAGTTAAGCCCTTGTTTGAAATAGCCTGGAGCTGTCAATCAAGAGGTGTGCATAAGATAATGGACCATGAAATTGAAAGTGAACAATGCATGCCAAAGATTTTAGGTTTCTCAGCATGTCCAGAGACTTGAAAAAGTTAGTGAGGAAAGAAACTGTCTGTGAAAAAAGCACTTGAAAATGAAAATCGCTTATTGTCACGGGTAGGCTTCAATGAAGTTACTGTGAAAAGCCCCTAGTCACCACATTCCGGCGCCTGTTCGGGGAGGCTGGTACGGGAATCGAACCGTGCTGCTGGCCTGCTTGGTCTGCTTTAAAAGCCAGCGATTTAGCCGTGTGAGCTAAACCAGCCCCTCAAGTTCACAAGTTTCAAACACATCAAAGGGAAAACTTTCACCTTCATCTGACAGATCTTTGAATTTGACATGCTGGGAGAGACATCAAAGGTTTCCAACACATCAGAGAGAAGACTTTTAACTACAATGTATCACGCTGAAAGACAGTTTAATGATTTTCAGAGCTACAGAGGGAAGACCTGTTATACGACCTCCATCTCAGGAAAGACCCCCAACTAGAATCCTTCTAGCTGAGGTTGAACCACCACTTCCCAACCCGCCGACCTCCATCTCGCCTGAAACACCTTCCTCGATACCCTGGAGATTGCCTAGAGAGGATAGACACCCCCTTGTTCCCCTTCAGAGTTTAAGGCACCTAGTCCTCACTTGTCAGGACCAGGTGAGATTGGCACCCAGGGGGTATCCATCTGGGGAAGGCAGGGTGAGTGTACGGTGATGATGGCAGGAGCATACAGGGAGGCCAGAGCATCTGGCCTCAAAACTTTCATCCCACCATCAGGAAGTTGACATTTTGCCCGTCATTCAGTTAAGTGACCCCACCCACTTCAATTCCCAGTCACAGAAGTGACACATGATTCCGCCCTTAATCTGTGATCCTATGATTCTACAATCACATTAAGTAACGAAATAATGCAGTAAGTGCACTGAAGTAATAGATACATTGGTTGGGATAATTGTAAAATAAATCAAATTTGTTATGTAATTGTTGAAGACTGTTGCTGCTGACAATGCAGTTTTAGTGTTTTAGCATTTTGCTAAAGTGAGCAACTGTTCTGTTGCACTTCCATATTCTTGCCTTTAGGGATGCAGTCTTATGAACAATGCAGACAATGATGGACAGAAAAGATCATCTGATCCACCCAACCTCCCGCACACAACTGTGATGTCTTGCACATCACAACTGATGGACTCAGCATTCCACTCAAAAGCTGTGTCATCTTTCCCTGAACCACCTCGAAAATGGGAATAGATATCTGGAGTTTAGAAAAATGGAAGATGATCTCACAGAAATTCCTGAAATTCTTTTGGGGCTTGACAAAATAGCTGATGTTGCCACTGGTCGGAGAGTCAAAAATTGTTCCAAGTTAAGAGTTTGCCATTTAGGAGCGAGATGAGACGTTTCTGTACTCAGAGCGTCGTGAATCTTTTGAATTCTCTACTCCAGTGGGCTGGGAATGATCAGTTGATGAGTGCATTTAAGAATGAGATTTATAGTTTTCAAAACTAAGGAATTCGAGGGATATGGAAAGAGTGGAAAAGGGGAGTTGGTGCAAAAGCTCAGCCATGTACTTGTAAAACATGGAGATGGCTTGAGGGGGCTTATGTTTGCTCCTATTTCTTATGTTATTAAATGTCTGTTGCAATTCAGCAAATCAGAGTAAATTTAATGATGGAGGCAGTGGCATAATGGGGAAAAGTAACCCAGAAACCCAGGGTAATGATTTGGGGAGCCGGGTTCAAATTCCACAAAGGCAGATACTCTCCATCATGTTGTGTCGCACTACTGTGCTAAATGGGTAAGTGTTATATTCTCTGAGTGCCATGAACAGAAAAGGTATGGAGATGCCACACACTTAGATTTCTTACAAACACAATGAGAGATTTATTCTGAGAGGTTGCTCATACAATCTAAGATGTAGAATTGAAGCCCACACAAAACACTCTCTGCTGATGACACTACAGATCATGTGATGTTGCACCAGCAGGAATATAGGGCGAAATTCTCCGCACCCGCGGAAAGTCGCAAAACCGTCGTAAAAATCGGGACCGTTTTACGACGGTCGCGAAGGATTCATTTCCCGACGGATTCACTTCCTGGAAATGGGCTAGTAGCGCGGCCGCGTCAATTACGTGCGTGATGACGACGGAACGCGACGACGACACGAACACGCCCATGTGACGCCGCCCAACGCCGTAAAAAGGCGCGGGCGACCACAGAATCTGTCGGGCAGGATGTCGGAGCCGAGGAGAGCTGCTCCTCGCTTTGTAGATGCTGACGTTGAGGCGCTGCTCGATGCCGTGGAGCAGAGGAGGGGCATCATCCGCCCGCGGAGAGGGCATCGCCAACCTGCCAGCACGGTACGCCAGGCCTGGCGTGACGTGGCTGCTGCCGTCAGTGCTATGGGGCAGACCCCTCGCTCAGCAGAGCAATGTAGGAAGAAGCTACACGACCTCACCAGGTCTGCCAGGGTAAGTGCCATGAGGGTGCCCCCTAGTCACAACCATCCCTCCCCCTTAACTGCCCGGTGGGGGGGGGAGAGGGATTGGGGCAGAGTTATTTGAGGGTGGTTCACAAAGTTGTCACAGACCCAGCGCTCTGGCCCCGAGGAGAGATGCAATCGTCTGATGACAACTTGCCCCCCCCAAACTGTGCCAGTATCTGAACGGACTGCTGATACCTACCGTTTTGTAATGATCTACCTATGTTCCCTCCCCCAACAGGCCAAGGCCGCTCATAACCACCGTGAGCGGCACAAGACTGGAGGGGGTTCGCCCAACATGCACCCCCTCAGCACCTTTGAACAGAGGGCACTGGACCTTGTTGGGGGGTCTGGCACCCGCGATATCGCGCAATGCGAGGTTGGCGGAACTGCAGCAAGTGAGACAACCCTCCCTGACAAACACTCACCCCTCCCCCATCCTCTGTCCCTTCACAAACCCTGCCCACTGGGACACCTCCCCCATCCTCTGTCCCTTCACACACCCTTCCCACTGGGACCGTCCAGCGGCCTGCCGAGCAAATCAAAATAACCCATCTCATTCTCTTCCCTAGGACGTGATGCCGAACGACCAGGGCCGTCTGCCTCCAGACGGAGACAGGAATCTGCCGCCACCTCACCCGGGGCCTCACAACAGAGGGTGCCCGATCAGCGGGCAGCCCTATCCGCCCCAACCCAATCTGCGGACCAGGACGCACAGAGGGTTCGAAGTCCACCACCACCACCAGAAATGGCCAGGGACAACCCTCCTGTCGCTGAGCAGCCCCACACCATGGACGAGGCCCAAAGCATTGAGAGCGTCGAGCTTGCGGCACTGCTTTCTCCCACCACATCCATCATCCCAGAGACACACACCCCGGCGGGCCTATTTAGTGATGAGTCTCCTGGGGCACAGTCTGGTTGGCACATCACAGCTGAGCAGGTACAGCAGGTGGAGGTCGGAGCAACAGAGGGCCCGGACTCGCGGAGGCCAGACCAGGCCCAGGATGCAGCTGGCTCCCAGACGTTTTCAGAGTTCCTGGAGTTTCTCAACCCACCCGCACAGCCGATGCCTCAAGAAACCCAGGGAAACAATGGCGGGAGGAGGGCAGCCTTCCTGGCTCTGCAGACGCTGTTAGACGAGTCGAACCGCGTCCAAGAGCAGGGAGTGGTGCCGCTCATGGCAGAGACCCAGTCCGACACCGCACGGGTGGCATCCGCGGTGGAGGCAATGGGTCAGGTTATGCAAGACGTTGGGGTTAATGTGCACGCGTCATCCTCGGCCCTGGACAGGGTTGTCCTCTCACAGGCAGCAATGTGCCAGAGCCAAACCGACATTGCCGGCGCCCTGCGGGCCATGGCACAGTCCCAGCAGTCGATAGCACAGTCGCAGCAGTCGGTCGCGGAGACCATCAACCGCCTGACACATGTGCTGGATGGCGTCGTGCACACACAGGTTGAGATCGCACAGTCCCTGGCGGGAATGTCTAACTCCCTGGACTCCGTCTCTGCAAACCTTCGGATCCTGGTGGATACCGTTGCAGGCCTCCAGGACTGGCAGCGCCAGGTGTCGGTGGTGCGACGGGGCACCTCCCCGCTCGCACCTCTGTCCCAAAGTGAGGCCCGGGGGCCACCGGGCTCCCCGAGGGAGGAGGAGGTTTCGGGGCCGGTCCCATTAACTCCATCACGGGACGTCCCGGAATTCTCGGCCTCCCCCCGTCCCATCCCTGGTGCATCGGGTGGGCAGCAGGCAGAGCAGGGTGGCACAATGTCACCCGAGACGCCCGCAGAGCAGCCTGGCCCATCAAGGCCGGGTCGCCCCAGGAAACGCATAGCCAAGGAGAAACGAGTCGAGGGGGGCGATTTGCAGCAATCCTCCTCCACTCCTGCTGTATCATCTGGGGATTCACTTAGACGTAGTGGTAGGGCCCGTAAGGCAACTAAGATAGACACTGAGTAAGTTGGCACGGGTGAAGGGCACAGTTTAGTTGTAGGGGCTAGGGCACCTGTAAATAATTGTTAATATTAAACGCACTGTTCCACCTTACTTGTAACACCGTGTGATTGTTCCACGGCCACAGGAATCGTGATGGTGACCGAGTGTCGCTGGGGGTGATGGGTGGTGAAACCTCGGTGCCGGGTGTGCAGTCCCTGCCCCTACCCCCCTCCCACAGCTAGCCCACGCGGGCACGTGATGGAGTGTCAGTGACGAACTCAGCGGCCACCAAGGTGGATGGTTCAGCTATTGCCATGGGTCAGACTCTCTCTAACGATTCTGAGCTCACAGCTCTTCGCAGAGCGGGCTGTCATCATTCCACATGGCACTGATCACACCCACTGACACAGCCATCAATGTTGTGCCATTCCGTCTGTACCCAGTGATAAGCGTCATGTCGAAGTGGAGCAGTGTACACTGAGGGGGGGGGGGGTTGTGGTGGTGGCAGTTGTGTGGTGACCCTCTGCATGACTAGCGATGCAGGTGGTGGTTTGGTGTTCACAGACGTCACAGGGGACGTCACATGCGATGCGTGAACCGTGCTGCCACCAGGGCGTCGCGTGCCCGCCGTCCTTGCCGGGTCCGTCGTGCCGCCTCCTGGACATCACCAGCACCTGGGTCGTGTCTGCGTGCTGCGCCCGCCACTCCGCCAGCGTCCTCCTCCTCCTCCTCCTCCTCCTCCTCCTCCTCTGTGCTGGCACCACTGCCACTAGCTTCTCCCTCCGCCTCCTGCAACAGGTCATCTCCCCTCTGCATCGCCATGTTGTGCAGCGCACAGCAGACCACTACAATGCGAGCGACCCTGTCGGCCTGGTACTGCAGGGCCCCTCCGGAGCGGTCCAGGCACCTGAATCTCATCTTCAGGAGGCCAAGGCAGCGCTCCACCACACCCCTGGTTGCTGCATGGGCCTCGTTGTATCGTGTTTCCGCATTGGTCTGAGGCCTCCGTATAGGCGTCATCAGCCAAGACCTCAGCGGATAACCCCTGTCACCTAGCAACCAGCCCCTCAGCCGGGGGGGACGTCCCTCAAACATCGCAGGGATGAACGACTGCGCTAGTATGTAGGAGTCATGCACACTCCCTGGGAACCTTGCACAGACGTTCATGAACCTCATGTGGGGGTCGCATACCACCTGGACATTAATGGAGTATGTCCCCCTCCTGTTTGTGAACACTTCCTTGTCCACAGCAGGCGGGCGCATGGGGACGTGAACACAGTCGATTGACCCCTGAACCCTCGGTATCCCGGCCACACTGGCAAATCCACGGGCTCGTGAGTCTTGACTTGCTTGGTCCTTGGGAAAGGTGATGTAGCGATCGGCGATGGCATAGAGGGCGTCGGTCACATTCCGGATACACCTGTGCACCGATGACTGGGAGATCCCAGAGACGTCCCCGCTCGGAGACTGGAAGGAGCCGGTAGCATAGAAGTTCAGAGCGACCGTCACCTTGATGGCTACCGGGATCGCGTGTCCTCCCCCCGTTCCACGTGGGGCGAGGTGCGACAGGAGTTCGCAGATATGTATCACCGTCTGCCTACTCAGCCGGAGTCTTCTCCTGCAGGTGATGTCCGGCATTGTTAGGAAAGAGACCCGGACACGGTACACCCTCGGCTTTGGTCGTCGCCTCTGACGCCGTGGCTGCACCCTCACTCTCTCCTCTTCCTCTTCCTCCTCCTCCTCCTCCTCCTCCTCCCCCCCCCCCATGCTGCTCGACGACTGGCAACTCCTCGGCCCTTCCCTCTGCTGCTGCAGCTGGCCCTGCAGCCACTGCGGGTTGTGGGTGTGGATGCTGCTGCATCTCCAAATCCAGTAGAGCGGCCCCAACCACTGCGCAGAACATAGCCGTTCTGTTCCCATGCATCGTGCTAACCTACAGAAGGGTGGTGGGGGGCAGAGAAACGGGACATGTTAGACGGAGGTTAGTCGACACCTCGGCAGCCGCCAGCCATGGGATACCAGTGTGTCCCGGTGGCCTGGTCGCGCTGCTGACACGCGGTCAGCCTAACCCCTGGTCACTTTCTGCATCCAACGGCCAGTAAACTATGGCCTCCTCACGGGTGCGTCAGTGGCCTGTGGCCGGAAGCCACAGGGGAACCAGCGGCCGTGTCCTCGTCACCGGCACACCATGGCATGCTGGCAGACATTTTGTTACGGGGTTGGACGGCTCACTCTCTACCTAACCCCCCCCCCCTCCGTCGCCCCCCACTGCCTCCCCCGTCTCCCCCACTGCCTCCCCCGTCTCCCCACTGCCCCCTCCGTCGCCCCCACTGCCCCCTCCGTCGCCCCCACTGCCCCCTCCGTCTCCCCCACTGCCCCCTCCGTCTCCCCCACTGCCTCCCCCGTCTCCCCCACTGCCTCCCCCATCTCCCCCCCACTGCCCATCTCCGTCTCCCCCACTGCCCCCTCCGTCGCCCCCACTGCCCCCTCCGTCTCCCCCACTGCCTCCCCCGTCTCCCCCCCACTGCCCCCGCTCTGGACCCCCTCCCGTTCCCAGGGATGCCTTCCCCGTTGTGGCCAGACTCGAGCGGTGCGCTGAGCGGTGCGCTGAGCGGTGCGCAGAGTGGTGCCCTGACCTCCTCCAAGCAGTCGTCAGCCAGGCCGACTGGTTGACGAATTTAAAAAGCAGGTGTGTTTCACGACGTCCAAACAGGGCGCCATGACGTCGGGGCTTCGGCCCATCCGGGCCGGTGAATAGCGGGGGGGCTATCAGTGGCGATTCTGGTCGTGTCAGGGGCGGGAAGGAGGCGTTTGTCGGGAAACGCGACTCCGACATTTTGCGGGGTTCGGAGAATAGCGGGAGGGCGTCGGGACAGCGTCGCCGTAAAAATTTCCGACGCCCACTATTCTCCGAACCGTCGTGAGTCCGGAGAATCGCGCCCATAGTTTCTGATACGAAACACCCCTTTCCCTTTATTTCATTAATACAACAATATATTTCTTAATGATTCTACAACAAACCCACTCATGCATTATTTCTTTACATATATAAAACTTATTAAGACAGTCTCTCAGGTGGACGTCCATTCCCTTTTGGATTGTACTCCCATTTGGAAGCAAATGGTCGTATTAGTGAGAGGCAGCATGGTTTTGTGAAGGGGTGGTCGTGTCTCACTAACTTGATAGAGTTTTTCGAGGAGGTCACAAAGATGATTGATGCAGGTAAGGCAGTGGATGTTGTCTATATGGACTTCAGTAAGGCCTTTGACAAGGTCCCTCATGGCAGACTGGTACAAAAGGTGTACCAGTAGGGGCCTCACGGTAGCATGGTGGTTAGCATCAATGCTTCACAGCTCCAGGGTCCCAGGTTCGATTCCCGGCTGGGTCACTGTCTGTGTGGAGTCTGCACGTCCTCCCCGTGTGTGCGTGGGTTTCCTCCGGGTGCTCCGGTTTCCTCCCACAGTCCAAAGATGTGCAGGTTAGGTGAATTGACCGTGCTAAATTGCCCGTAGTGTAAGGTTAATGGGGGGATTGTTGGGTTACGGGTATACGGGTTACGTGGGTTTAAGTAGGGTGATCATTGCTCGGCACAACATCGAGGGCCGAAGGGCCTGTTTTGTGCTGTACTGTTCTATGTACTGTTCTATGTTCTAAGGTGAAGTCACACGGGATCAGAGATGGATACAGAAGTGGCTAGATCATAGAAGGCAGAGAGTAGCAATGGATGGATGCTTTTCTGATTGGAGGGCTGTGACTAGTGGTGTTCCGCAGGGATCAGTGCTGGGACCTTTTAAAAATTTTAGAGTACCCAATTCATATTTTCCAATTAAGGGGCAATTTAGTGTGTTCAATCCACTAACCTTGCACATCTTTGGGTTGTGGGGGCGAAATCCACGTAAACATGGGGAGAATGTGCAAACTCCACACAGACAGTGACCCAGAGCCGGGATCGAACCTGGGTCCTCGGCGCCGTGAGACTGCAGTGCTGCCACTGCGCCATCGTGCTGCCCTTAGTGCTTGGACTTTTGCTGTTCGGAGTATATATAAATGATTTGGAGTAAAATGTAACTGTTCTGATCAGTAAGTTTTCAAATGATACAAAGGTTGGTGGAATTGAGGAGAGTGATGAGGACTGTCAGAGGATACAGCAGGATTTTGATCATTTGGAGACTTGAGCGGTAAGATGGCAGATGGAGTTTAATCCAGACAAATGTGAGGTAATGCATTTTGAAAGGTCTAATACTGGTAGGGAATTTACAGGTTCCACGATGGTAGAACCCTTAAGAGTATTGACAGTCAGAGGGATCTTGGTGTAGAGGTCCACAGGTCACTGAAAGGGTCACCACCGGGGGAGAAGGTAGTCAAAAAGTCATACGACATGCTTGCCTTTATTGGCCGGGGCATTGAGTATAAAAATTGGCAAGTCATGTTGCAGCTATATAGAATCTTAGTTAGGCCACACTTGGAGTATAGTGTTCAATTCTGGTAGCCACACTACCAGAAGAATGTGGAGGCTTTAGAGAGGATGCAAAAGAGATTTACCATGATGTTGCCTGGTTTGGAGGGCATTAGCTATGAGGAAAGGTTGAATGGTTGGTTTGTTCTCACTGGAATGAAGGAGGTTGAGGGGCGACCTGATAGAGGTCTACAAAATTATGAGGGGCATAGACAGAGTGGATAGCCATGGACGTTTTCCCAGGGTAGAGGGGTCAATTACAAGGGGGCATAGTTTTAAGGTGCGAGGGGCAAGGTTTAGAGGAGATGTACGAGGTAAGTTTTTTATACAGAGCATAGTGGGTGCCTGGAACTCGTTGTCGGAGGAGGTGGTGGAAGCAGTGACGATAGTGACGTTTAAGGGGCTTCTTGACAAATACATAAATAGGATGGGAATAGAGGGATACGGACCCAGAAAGTGTAGAAGATTTTAGTTTAGACGGGCAGCATGGTCGGCGCAGGCTTGGATAGCCGAAGGGCCTGTTCCTGTGCTGTACTTTTCTTTGTTCTTTGTTCTCCAGAAGTTGTTGTGGGACATTCTTTGAATCCATTGGTGATTCACTGCTCCCCAGTTGAGTTTAATTATTCCCAACCATGCTTCACCAAATAAAGCAGGAAGATTCCATGGACAATGTGGAAAGGCAATACATGCAAAGTGGCATAGGATACAATTAGAGAGATGAATATATGTGACTCTAGACTGGTGTGAGCGAAGTTCGATTCGTGGGGCACCAGCATCAGTGTTGGGGAAAGTGGGGGCGATATTGTTGGGGGCGGGCTACATCTGAATTGCACTGGGACCAGTGTTATTGGAACCCACATAAATAGGGAAGTAGAAAGGGTTTTAAACTAAATAGGCGGAGGGGGAAGGTTCTGTAGAGGGATATGTAAGTTTACACAGAAAAAGGATATGACAACATTACAAGGCAGCTATTTAGGTCATGATACCCAGAATGTGACAGAAAGGGACAAAGTGTACAGACTTAAAAACACAGCAATAAATAGGTCAAAATGGGAACAAATGGTAACAAGGCAAAATTAATTGTTCTTTACTTAAAGGCATGTCGCACTCAGCAGAAAATAAATGATTCAGCGGGGCAAATTGAGGTTAATGGGTATGATCTTATAGCGATTACAGAAACATGATTACAGGAAAATCAAAAATATGAACTAAATATTCAGAGATATATGACTTTTTGTCAGGACCAGCAGAAAGGAAAGGGTGGTGGGGTAGCTGTGTTTGTACAAGATGGAATAAGGCCAATAGCAAAGATGAGTTTGGATCAGAAGATGTAGAGTCCTATTGGATGGAGTAAAAAATAACACGAGGAAGAAGACATTGGTAGGAGTAGTCTATAGGCCCCCTAACAGTAGCTATACTATAGGATAGAGAATAAATCAGGAGATAATAAAGGCATGTAAAAAAGGCAGTACTTTAATTATCGGTGACTTTAATCTTCATGTAGATTGGAAAAATCAAACTGACAGAGGTAGCCATAAGGAAGAATTCTTAGAGTGCATTCAGAACAGTTTCCTAGAATGATATAGAACAGTACAGCACAGAACAGGCCCTTCGGCCCTCGATGTTGTGCCGAGCAATGATCACCCTACTTAAACCCACGTAACCCGTATACCCGTAATCCAACAATCCCCCCATTAACCTTACACTACGGGCAATTTAGCATGGCCAATCCACCTAACCCACACATCTTTGGACTGTGGGAGGAAACCGGAGCACCCGGAGGAAACCCACGCACACACAGGGAGGACGTGCAGACTCCACACAGACAGTGACCCAGCCGGGAATCGAACCTGGGACCCTGGAGCTGTGAAGCATTGATGCTAACCACCATGCTACCGTGAGGCCCCATGTTGTGGATCCAACCAAGGATGAGGCTATTTTGGATTTGGTAATGTGTAATGAGGCAGGTTTAATAAACAATCTCAGAGTAAAAGATCCCCTAGGATTGCAGTGACCATAACATGGTAGAATTTAGCTTTCAGTTTGAGAGTGAGAAACTGGGGTCAGAAACAACTGTGCTACACTTAAATAAGGATGAATATAAAGGAACGAGAGCAGAGTTGTCGAGAGTGGACTCAGAAAGGCGTTTCGCAGGAAAGACGATTGATCAGCAGTGGTAGACGTTTCTGAAAATAGTTCATGATGTATCCAGGTGCGGAAGAAATATTCGAGGAAGGGGATAAATCAACCACGGTTAACCAAGGAAGTGAAGAATAGTATTAACCGAAAGAAAAAGCATATAGAACGGAAATCTCTGTTGGCTGACGCTGAAATTGCGAAATGTGATTGGGCGGAGAATAGGTACCGACACCAAAATTGTGGCGGGCGCCGGTTTGTTGTCAAATCGCAATTCTCCATCACCTTGACAGCGGCGTTAATGCAATCCGCAACGCCCGTACAGTAAACACCGTTTGCATGTCATTAACAAGCTATACCCGGTATTCTCCGGGGGTTCCACAATTCTCTGCCTCTGATGGGCCGAGTTCCCAATGGCGTGGTTCACTTGTGCTTTTAAAAATCGTGAAACCGGCGGCGTGGCTAATGAGGGAGAGACAGAGAAGGTGGGACACAGAAAGGTGCCAATGTAGGCTCCTGGGCCTCACAGTGGCCAGGCTAGCTGGGGTGGGGAGACCCATCCAGGGCCGTTGGCAGGGGGGGGGATGTGGGGGCAGGCGGGGTTGTGTGTTGAGGGGGGAACAGGCTGAGTGGCCGGGTGGCCCCTCACGACACTGGGGCGGTGTTCAGGCATGAACCACCATTGCCACAGTTTGCAAGGCAGCCATATTGCTGCGCACATCACTGACCACCTACCTTGGCACATAGCTCTGCAGAGTGACACCAGCCACATGGGTGCCCTCACTGTCAGACATAACCCCCCCCACCCAGCTGTCCCTCGCCGGGAGGGCATCAGGCGGCCCGCCAAGGGCAATGCCCACATTAGCCCCTACGGAGGTGCTGGGCGTGGGACATGAAGCATACCGCTGGCATGAGCCATGCCAGCCGACAGTACTCCTGTCATCTGGCCCTAGAGCTTGCCACCGACGGGCCAGGGGTGCGGGGATGGGGTGAGGCATGAGGGGGTGGAGCCCACTGTGTCAACTGGGGCTACCACATCACCCATTGGATCTGGTTGGGATCGGGTGTATGCACCATGCTAACTGGTTGGTCTTTTGCCCCATGCAGACAATGGATATTGGAATTCAACCAAGGAGATACTGGGAACCCTGGGAGATACTCTGCGGGTGCACGATCTGGTGCTGCCTGTGGAGGAGGAGGAGGCTGCAGCAGTCGAGTGTGCAGCAGCGGAGCGTATAGCAGTGGGGCGTGTAGCAGTGGAGCCTGCTGCAGAGGAACAGGAGGCTGCCGCTCAGAATGGAGAGCCTGCTGCCCAACAGGCCGAGGAGAAGGAGGTGCAAAGGAGGCGCCACATGACGCCTCATGTGTATTGGCAGCACCTGTCATTCGAGGACCTGACAGACAGGGCATGCCGTCGAAGACTCCGGCTAATCAGGGAGACAGTGCGTCATATCTGCCAGATCAAGGCACATCTGGCACCGCGAGAATATGGGGGGAGACACCCGCTCTCAGTGGCTGTCAAGGTGATGGTCACCCTGAACATTTACGCGACGGGGTCCTTTCAGCCGCCGAGTGGGGACCTGTCCGGATCTCACAGACCTGGGTGCACAAGTTCATACTCGGGGTCCCCGATGGCCCCTGTGCTACTCCATGGGACAGAGGTGCGAGCGCAGCTATCTCCTGAGGCTCCCCCGCTACCTGCCTCTGGCAAACCTGGAGGCCCGCTCTGGCCTCGACCAGGGTCTGCATGCTTGCAGCCATGGAGTACAGGGAGTGGACCATCTCCATCTGGGACAGCGCCACATCACCCATTGGCTGTGCCACCGCCCTCTAGATTTGTGTCACATCAGCCAGTGATTGCGCCACCTCCCTCTCGGACTGGGCCACCTCCCTCTGTGTCTGCACCAGATCAGCCAGCACCTGGGCAATGCTGCCGACATTTCCAGCCATGGCCTGCTGTGACTGGGCCATGCTGAGGAGCGCCACTGCAATTTCCAGGTGGCTCTGGCACATGGTTGCCTGTGAGGCGGCAAACTAGTCTTAGGCCTCGGCCAGCACCTGCACAGAATGCCCCAGGCCTTGGACATGCTGATCCACAACCAAAATCGTTGCCTCCAATGCCTCCACCATGGATGCCACCCATGCGGTGTGGGCCTGGGTGACAGGCATGGTCAGCACCACCTCCTCCAACTGCACCTGGAGGTTCTGGATGATCGTCGGCCATCTCTCAAGTAGTCCCTGGCTCTGTGACTGTATCTCCACAATCGATAGGACTGTCCATTCCAGAAGCCCGAAACCCATCTGGAAAGCAGCTACATCCTGGGGTCGGCCTGCCCCCTCAGGAGTTCCTACCTCCACCTGATGTACCACATCAGCTCTGTCTCCAGATATTGTCCCAGAATCCTCGTCACTAAAGTGCCTAACTGAGGTTTGTGTCGGTGGGATGGTGGAGGGTGTGGGAGACAGCTGTAATGGGAGATCCGTGTCATCCTCAGACTTGAGCTCCGGGGTGTCCTGCGTCTCGGGTGGAGGGCTGGCGTCTGAGGTGCTGTCATCGTCGGCTCATGGGGGGCTCCAGCTGGGGGTGAGAGTGGAGTGGGGGTGAGGGTCGGGTAGTGGGTGATGGTTGTGTGGGTAAGGATGGTATGGGGGTGGTGTGGGGGGGAGGGGAACCACAACTCAGCAGGGTCTCACTTTCTCACCCAGGGCCGAACTCCACTCCAGCGGCCTCCCCTTCCTCTGAGCCGCCGACCATGTCTCAGGCCCTCTGCTCTGCCATGGTGAAGGCTGCAAGTCTGGCAGTCCCCCTCCAGTCATCTCCTGCTCCCAGTGGTTATAGGCGGCCTCCTCTTGGGGAGAGTGACGGGAAACAGAAAATTACAGTGTTAGACAGTCCAACGCATGCACCCCAGGGGGTGGGTAGATAGCGACCTCAGTGGCCAGGGCACTCGTACAACATGGCCCGGCCAAGCGTGGAACCAACCTGTCAGATAGTGCCCCCCTGTAACCCACATCGCCACTCCTGGACCACCACCCACCAGTCCCCCCCAGCCGCCTCTGAAGCCCCCCCAGCCAGCAGAACGCTCCCCTCCCGACTATGGCAGCGCTGGACAATCTATCCATGCCTCTCATCACCTTGTACACCTCTATCAAGTCACCTCTCTGCCTTCTTCGCTCCGGTGAGAAAAGCCCTAGCTCTCTCAACCTTCCTTCATAAGACATGCCCTCAGTCCAAGCAACATCCTGGTAAATCTCCTCTGTACCCTCTCCAAAGCATCCACATCCTTCCTATAATGAGACGACCAGAACTGGACACAATATTCCAAGTGTGGTCTAACTAGAGTTTTATCAAGCTGCAGCAAATCCTTGCGGCTCTTAAACTCAGTCCCCCTGTTAATGAAAGCCAACACACCATATGCCTGCTTAACAATCCTATCAACCTGGCAACTTTGAGGGATCTATGTACGTGGACCCCAAGATCCCTCTGTTCCTCCACACTTCCAAGAATCCTGCCTTTAACTCTGTATTCAGCATTTAAATTCGACCTTCCAAAATGAATCACTTCACATTTATCAATGTTGAACTCCATCTGCCACTTCTCAGTCCAGCTCTGCATCCTGTCAACGTCCTGCTGTAATCTGCAACAACCCTCAACACTGCCTACAACTCCCCCAACCTTATTGTCATCGGCAAACTTACTAACCCACCCTTCCACTTCCTCATCCAAGTCATTTATAAAAACCACAAAGAGCAGAGGTCCCAGAACAGATCCTTGCGGGACACCACTGGTCACCGACCTCCAGGCAGAATATTTCCCATCCACTACCACTCACTGTCTTCTTTCCGCCAGCCAATTCTGTATCGTGACAGCCAAATTTCCATGTATCCCATGCCCTCTAACTGTCTGAATAAGCCTACCATGGGAAACCTTATCAAATGCCTTACTGAAATCCATTTACACCACATCCACTGCCCGACCTTATCAATGTGTCTCGTCACATCCTCGAAGAATTCAATGAGGCTTGTGAGAGATGACCTTCCCCTCACAAAGCCATGCTGATTATCTTTAATCAACTATATTTTTCTAAATAATCATAAATCCTGGGCGGAATTCTCCGACTCCCCGCAGGGTCGGGGAATCACCCGGGACCGGCGTAAATCCCGCCCCCGCTGTGGCCGGAATTCTCCGCCACCCGGGAATCGACGGGAGTGGGAATCACGCCCCGCCAATTGGCTGCCCCTCCACGTCGATCGGCGTGCCCCCCGCGGTGATTTTCAGGCCCGCGATGGGCTGAAGTCCCACCGCTGACAGGCCTCTCCCGCTGACGGGAATTGGAGCACCTCTGGTGCCGGCGGGCGGGCGAGCCACCGATCGCCACTCTTTTTCTTCCGCCGCCACCACGGCCTCCACCATGGCGGAGGTGGAAGAAACCCCCCTACCGCGCATGCGCCGATGTGACGTTAGCGGCCGCTGATGCACCGGCGTATGTGCGGACCAGCGAAGGCCTTTCGGCCAGCCCCGATGCCGGTCCGCGCATCATTATCCCTGATTGGCTCTATTCTCACTCTGATCATCCTCTTATTTCTCACATAAGAGTAGAACTTTGGGGTTTTCCTAATCCTTCCCGACAGGGATTTTTCATGGCCCCTTCTAGCTCTCCTCAGTCTATTTTTGAGTTTCTTCCTGGCTACCTTGTAACCCTCAAGAGCCGATTCAGATCCTTGCTTTCTCAACCATATGTAAGCTTACTTCTTCCCCTTGGCTAGAAGCTCTACTTCTCTTGTCATCCAAGGCTCCTTCAACTTACCATTCCTTCCTCGTCTCAGTGGGACAAAACTATTCAGCACTCGCAGCAAGTGCTCCTTAAACAATCCCCACATTACTGTTATGCATTTCCTCAAGAACAATTGTTCCCACTTTATGCTCCTCATCTCCTGTCTAAAGCAGTATAATTTCCCCCCCCAATTAAATACCTTCCCATACTGTGTGTTCCTATCCCTCTCCATGACTATGGTAAAGGTCAAGGAGTTGTGGTCACTGTTACCGAAATGCTCTCCCACCAAGACATCTGACACCTGGCCTGGTTCGTTGTGGAGCATCAAGCCCAATATGGCCTCCCCCACTATTCGGCCTACATATTGAGTCAGGAATCCTTCCTGTACACACCTGACAAAATCTGTTCCATCCAAACCATTTGCACTAAGAAGTTTCCTGTCAATATTAGGGAAGTTGAAGTCACTCATGACAACAACTCTGTTACTTCTGCGCTTTTCCAAAATCTGCCACCCAATCTGTTCCTCTATCTCTCTGTTGCTATTGGGGGGCCTATAGAAAACTCCCAATAAAGTGACTGCTCCTTTATTGTTTCTGACTTCCACCCATACTGACTCAGTGGACAAACCCTCCTCAACGACCTCCTTTTCTGCCATTGTGGTGCATTCCCTAATTAACAGTGCCACTCCCTCTCCTCTTTTATCTCCCTCCCTATTCTTGTGAAAACATCTAAACCCTGGAACATCTAACAACCATTCCTGCCTCTGTGAAACCCATGTCTCCGTAATGGCCACAACATAGTAGTTCAAGTACTGATCCATGCTCTAAGTTCATCTCCCTTATTCCTGACACTCCTTGCATTGAAACAGCCACACTTTAACCCATTCCACTGAGTGTAACTTTGCTCTATCAAATGTCTATCCTTCCTCACAGACTTGCTGCATACTATTTCTGCCAGTTTAACAGCTATCCTATTCTCTGATCCATAACTCTGGTTCCCATCTCCCTGCCAAACTAGTTTAAACCCTCCCTAAGAGCTCGAGCAAACCTCCCACCAAAGATATTGGTGCCCCTCCAGTTTAGGTGCAAGCCATCCTTCATGTACAGGTCCCACCTACCCCAGAATATATCCCAATGATCTACATATCTGAAACCTTCCCTCCTGCACCAGCCCTGCAGCCACGTGTCCAGCTGCTCTCGCTCTCTGTTCCTTGCCTCCCTTGCATGTGGCACCGGTAGCAATTCTGAGATCACTACTCTGCTTGTCCTTCCCTTTCGCTTCCAACCTAACTCCCTTAAATCACTATTTAGTTCCTCATCCCTTTTCTTAGCTATGTCGTTGGTGCCTATGTGCACCACATCTTCTGGTTGCTCACCCTCCCCTTCAAGAATCCTACAGACTCGATCCGAGATATCCCTGGCCCTAGCATCCGGGAGGCAACACACCTTCCAGGAGTCTCGCTCGCGACCACATAACCTCCTTTCTATTCCCCTAACCATTGAGTCTCCTATCACTATTGCTTTTCTACTCTCCCCCCTTCCCCTCTGAGCAACAAAGCCAGACTCAGTGCCAGAGACCTGGCCGCTAGGGCCTTCCTCCCCATCAGCAGCTAAAACAGTATACTTGTTTTGAAGGGGAACGGCTACGAGGGATCTCTGCACTGTCTGCCCATTCGTTTTCCTTCCCCTGACTGTAAATCAGCTACTCTTGTCCTGCACCTTGTACATATGGCTGTTGGTTCTGTTGTGCGACGAAACAGACGGGCATTGCGCAAAGTTGCCTGCCCGCAACCGCTTTCTTCTCCGTTTCCGCCCATTGTTTTGCCACCTCCTGATACCTCGAACTACGAGGCCACAAGTCAGGCTTCCACCCCGCCTGTCAAGGCGCCATCGTCCCCACCACCACCTCTTCTGTGGTCGACAAGGATCGGATGCAAGCCCCAGGAACTGGACTTATGAACATTTGTTTTGTTTGCTATTTTTGCTTGTATGTCCGCCAGTTGGCACTGAGATTGCCAGAGGTCCTGAGCTGGTGAGGAGCCTGAATCTTCTCCATGGTGCTGGGATACATTCGCTGGCCATCATGGAAGGGACTGAGGTAAACCACCTAGATTAAGGAGTCTCCTGGTAGCATGTCGTGTTATGTAAGCTGGGATAACACAGGCTCAACTGGATGCAGCTTTAACCAAAAGATACTCCAGACCTAGACGTTACTGCAATCTGATTTATTGAACCAGTAGCAAGTTTAGCACATCTCTCTATGAGTTTGACTCTGCTAACCTAAGTGTGGTTACTCTGTCTGACTGAATCAGACAAGCTCTTAGCCACGTCCTGGAGGTGTGATACTGAAGGGGCTGGTTTAGCACACGGCTTTGAAAGCAGACCTGGGCAGGCCAGCAGCACGGTTCAATTCCCATACCAGCCTCCCCGAACAGGCGCCGGAATGTGACGACTAGGGGCTTTTCACAGTAACTTCATTTGAAGCCTACTTGAGACAATAAGTGATTTTCATTTTCATTTCACATACACCCTGACTCACTCTGTAGATGTTCATCAGTGGAAAGAGGCGGAGTGTGAGTGCCTCGTGCCTTTTATAGTGAGATACCACCCCGAGAGTCCTGCCTGCTCATTGGTTATGTCCTGTTCTCTGTGTTCATTAGCTGCCTGTCTGTGCCTGTCTGTATATCATTGTCTGCATGTCTGCATACCATGACAATTTAATGGGGGAAAAAAAAAATTAAACACCCGTGAGGCCCTTTAAAAAAAAATATATATATATACACTGTTGCTACTCTCCCAAGTGAATCCTCAAAAATTGGTGATTCTGCAAAATGAAAGAATGATAGCTTGCTGGCCCCGGAAAATAAGACAAACACAAAAAATACAATTCTAATAAATAAAAAATTCAAAAACCCGAAAACAAACAACTCTTACCTTACAGAGGAAATGAAATAAAAGGAGCCCCTGGCTCCCTCCTCACCTAACTCCCTCAGTCACCAAACTCTCACGATAGCACTCTAATGCACCCAAATTCAGCACTCAGAGCACTCTGTCCATGCCCCTCATAATCTTTTAGACCTCAATCAGCTCTCCCTTCAACCTCTGTTGTTCCAGTGGGAACAAATCAAGTTCCTCCAATCTCTCCTCATAGCAAATGCCCTCTATACCAGGCAACATCTTGGTGAATATTTTCTGTACCCTCTCCAAAGCGTCCACATCCTTCTGGTAGTGTGGCGACCAGAATTGAACACATTGGCCGGGATTCTCCCCTACCCGGCGGGGCGTGGTGTCCCGGCGTAGCGGAGTGGCGCCAACCACTCCGGCGTCGGGCCTCCCAAAGGTGCAGAATTCACCGCACCGTTAGGGGCTAGGCCCGCGCCAGAGTGGTTTCCGCTCCGCCGATGGCGCCAAAACTGGCGCCAACCCGTTTGGCGCTACACCGCCCAGCGTCGGGGCTGGCTGAAAGGACTTCGCCGGTCCGCGCATGTGCCCGTGCGTCAGCGGCCGCTGACGTCACCACCGGCGCATGTGTGCCAATCGGTGGGCCCCAATCGCAGGCCAGGCCACCACGGGGGCACCCCCGGGGTCCGATTGCCCCGCGCCCCCTCAGGATCCTGGGGGCCCACTCCCGCCACCAATCCCGCCGGCACCAGAGGTGGTTTAAACCACGTTGGCGGGATTGGCCTGTCAGCGGCGGGACTTCGGCCCATTGAGGGCCGGAGAATCGTCGCGGGGGGTCCACCGATCGGCGGGGCGTGATTCCCGCCCCCGCCAATTCCCGGGTGGCGGAGAATTCCGGCCATGGCGGGGGCAGGATTTACGCCAGCCCCGGGCGATTCCCCGACCCTGCGGGGGGTCGGAGAATTCCGCCCTACATTCCAAGTGCAGCCGAACTAAAATTCTTTCAAGCTGCAACATCGCTTGCCAATTTTTAAACTCAATGCCACGGCCGATGAAGGTAAGCATGCTGTATGCCTTCTTGACTACCTTCTCCACCTGCATTGCCACTTTCAGTGACCTGTGTACCTGTACACCCAGATCCCTCTGCCTATCTGGATTTTGTTTATTGTCACGTGTACCGATGACAGTGAAAAGTATTTTTCTGCGAGCAGCTCAGCAGATCATTAAGTACATGAAAAGAAAAGAACATAAAAAGAAAACACATAATAGGGCAACACAAGGGACACAATGTAACTACATTAGGACTGAGTTTAGGAGGAACTTCTTCACCCAAAGGGTTGTGAATCTATGGAATTCCTTGCCCAGTGAAGCAGTTGAGGCTCCTTCATTACATGTTTTTAAGGTAAAGATAGATAGTTTTTTGAAGAATAAAGGGGTTAAGGGTTATGGTGTTCGGGCCGGAAAGTGGAGCTGAGTCCACAAAAGATCAGCCATGATCTAATTGAATGGCGGAGCAGGCTCGAGGGGCCAGATGGCCTACTCCTGCTCCTAGTTCTTATGTTCTTATGTTCTTATAAACACTGGTATTGGCTGAAGCATCCAGGGGTGCAGTGTTAATCAGGTCAGTCCATAAGAGGGTCATTTAGGAGTCTGGTCACAGCGGGGAGGAAGCTGTTTTTGAGTCTGTTTGTGCGTTTTCTCAGACTTTTGTCAATGCCTGCCCGATGGAAGAAGTTGGAAGTGAGTAAGCCGGGTGGGAGGGGTCTTTGATTGTGCTGATCGCTTTCCCCAGGCAGCGGGAGGTGTAAATGGAGTCAATGAATGGGACGCAGGTTTGTTGGCTATGTTCTTGACTCTGATGTTTCTTGCGGTCTTGTGCCGAGTAGCTGCCATACGAGGCTGTGATGCAGCCAGATAGGATACTTTCTATGGTGCATCTGTAAAAGTTGGTAAGAGTTAATGTGGACATGCCGAATTTCCTTAGTTTCCTGAGGCAGTATAGGCGCTGTTGTGCTTTTGTGGTGGTAGCGTCGACGTGGGTGGACCAGGACAGATTTTTGGAGATGCGTACGCCTGGAAATTTGAAGCTGCTAACCATCTTATGGATGCACCTGATTAATATTACACTTCTGTGTGCTTCACCCGGTGCCTGTATCTATGTATTTACATTGTGAACCTTGTGTTGCCCTATTATGTATTTTCTTTTTATTTAAATTTATTTTCACTGAATATCTTTTTGAGCTGCTCGCAGAAAAATACTTTTCACTATAACCGGTACACATGACAATAATCAAACAACAACAACACTGATCCCTGAGGAATGCCATTAGTCACAGCCCTTCATTCAGAAATGCACCCTTCCACTATTATCCTCCATCTTCTATGATTCATCCAGTTCTGTATCCATCTTGACAGGTCATGTTTGATCCCGTGGGACTTCACCTTCTGTACCAGTCTGCCATGAGGATACTTGTCAAAGGCCTTACTGAAGCCCATGCAGATAACATCCACTGTCCTACCCTCATCAATCATCTTTGTCACTCTCTCAAATAACTGGATCAAGTTAGTAAAAAAAACTCAATCATGTTAGTGGCAGGTTGTCTGGGAAGAGAGACATAATCGTACAGAATTGTTATTGCACTGGGCATCCATACCTTGGGAAGGCAATTGGAGGTGATTGATGCCCGCATTCTTGATAATGAGTAATTGGTGATAAATATTAGGAGACCTTTGCCTTTGCACTGATTGGATATTATAATGAAGTAAGCATGCACTTGTTGTGATTTCTTAATTATTCTCATATACTATCCATGATGTGAAGCTGATTGATTGTCATGATTGGACATAGGTAATTGGTAACAAATGATTGGTATCTGCTAATTTCTTGTAACCAAATCTAAAGTATATCAATAAATACAATCCTTGAATCAGGGATCTCTGGCCTGCCTACTTGGAATGTCATTAGCCTGTGTTATAGCGTTGCAGTAAAGGCCCTAGTTTGTAGTCCTAGAGCATGCTTCTGGTTTGTCATGATTGGGAGAGTAAAGTACACTAAAGTCGAATAGCTATACTTTTCCTCCCCAACACCTCGTTATGTCAGGAAAATCTGGAAATGTGATCTTGCTGGTGATAATCACATTTGCTGTTTCTTGCGGGTTTGATGAATGTAGGAATTTCAGATGTATATTGTGTTATATGTATCTGGTGCAGTAATGGTTAAAAGCCTGGCTTAATGTGTGTATGTCTCTGCTGCAGTAAGGCTTTTAAAAATCCTGGTTTAAAGGGCAGACACCGTGGTACAGAAGAGGTTATTAAGGCATTGTAAAAATTAGATCATCCTTATTTCAAAGTATGCATATGTGTAAAAGGACAAGTCTAACGGTGATGTGATTTCTGGAGATTAGATAATTAGAGACTTGTGTTTATCCTTAAGTAATCAAATTATGGGATTTGAGTGGGATAAGAATGATGTAATAAATGGGAGGATCCAGGGCTAAAGAAATTACCTTTTGAGTCAGTCAGTTTAGATTCAGCTGTGAACAGATCAGCAGCTTCTGGAAAAAGCTGTTGTTTGACACGGGCAAGAATCTGCCGGTTGTTCACTGAAGAATCTCTCTCTATACAACATCTCGATACAGCAAATATTATTGGGCGGGAGAATCCAGGCTGGGCCGGAGAATCGCTGGGCCGGGCGTGAAACTTGCGACGCCGGTCCACTGATTCTCTGGAGAGCGTAGAATTGGCGCCATTGGCGCCGGTCGGTGCGGAGCTGGTCGGGGGCTGCTCTACACGGCGCTCCCGGCGATTCTCCGCCCGGGAAGGGCTGTGCGGCCATAAAAAAAATCCGAGTCCCACCGGCGCCGTCCGACCCCCACCAGTGACACCCTAATTTAAGAGACCTGCAACAGATACCCACTAATTGAAGAGATCTCCACCAGAGACCACCGCCCCCATCCCCCCCTCCGTCCGCAAAAGAGAGACCCCTTTCTGGAAGCCCCTCAGATGTGAGATCCCTGTCTGGAAGTCCCCAGAAGAGAGCCTCATATCTGGATTGACATATTTTACACACCTCCAGCTGTCAGCATCGTTCCATTCATCTTCCTTCATTTTTGAGTAACTTTGAAGTTCTCTAACTGCAATGTCCTTTCTTTTTTTAAATAAATTTAGAGTACCCAATTCACTTTTTCCAATTAAGGGGCAGTTTAGCTTGATCAATCCACCTACCCTACACATCTTTGGGTTGTGGGGGTGAAACCCACGCAAACATGGGGAGAATGTGCAAACTCCACACGGACAGTGACCCAGAGCCGGGATCGAACCTGGGACCTCGGCGCCGTGAGGCAGCAGTGCTAACCCACTCGCGCCACCGTGCTGCCCCGCAATGTCCTTTCTGTTAGTGTCACTGATGACTACTTCAAAGCCACTCAAACCTGAAGGGCGATCAATAGCAGGCACTTAACTCTCTCTGATGTGGACCAGTAGCTGTCAATCAAAGCTTGGTGTTTATAAACATTTTGGTTAGTTTCACAGCTGACTACTTTAAAGTCTCTCAAGCACAAAAGGAGATGAATGGAACAATGTTGACAGCTGTATGTGTGTGAATCAATATTAAAGAGGAATGAATGAATGGCTTGCCGATCACAGATCTGAGGGCGGTTTAAACTCAGCTGACTGTGTTCTCTTTCCAGCAATTGACAGGTGCTGCCTCCTGTGTCTGAACCAAGAGGTATATTGCCCAGGTGAGTGTTAAAGCAGTGATTTTTTTTCACTTCCTCTGTCTGGACTGCTCTCTAACTTGTTGGCTTGGGGGCTTCCTGACAGGGATCTCTCTTCTGGATGGATAAGAATGGAAAAAGGTAAGCAAAGTCACAATCACCTGAATGGAGCGATGTTGGAGGAGGGTGGTGTGGCCAACCATGACAAAGGCTGCAGACAAGACAAATCGAGAAGAATGAAGAGAGATAGTGTCGCAGAATGTGAGCTGCACAGATAGAACTGCTCCAGCATTTCATACCAAGGTGGTTAGGTGCATTGGCCATGCTAAATTTCCCCATAGTGTCCAAAGATGTGCAGGTTAGATGGGGTTACGGGATGGGGGAATGGGACCAGGTAGGATGCTCTTTTGGTGGGCTGCTGCTGATTCGATGGGCCAAATGGCCTCTTTCTGCACTGTAGGGATTCTATGATTCTATGATTAAAGGGACATCTTCAGCAGCAAATAGACAGACTCTCTATTGGCTGTAAAGCGTTTGTTTGACTATCAGTATCAGGACGGCAAATCCTTCCCCATTCCCCACAACCTCCCAGTGGCTTGTTTTCTGGCCACAGAGGTGGTTTGTTATTGGTCACCAGTGGGATCTTCTGGTCCTGCTAAATGTACTCGCCATTTTGTGCGGCTCGCCTGTCCTGTCATGGGTAACCCATCACAGGGGGGTCGCTTTTGGTATGACCAGAATATCCATGCAGCAGAAAGGGCTGGAAACTCCCACCCATAGAATGCAAAACATTTGAGATGTTAGATTCATACCACACACATTACGGGGGTGGGGGTCTCGGACAGAAATCTGATGATCTGTGGAATTCCTTCTCATTGTCCAAATGTGAAAATCTATGGCAAAGAGGGTGTAATGAACTCCAATTGGCTTTATTGGTTGGCCAATTGGAGTATGAGCTCCCTCAATGATAGCTCATTGAGGGGGCCCATATAATCACCTGTGTAGGCTTTGTGAGCCAGTCTTAAGTTGACTGGACTGCTAGCAGCACTGTTTGTAGCTGCTCCTGTAATATTGTTATTGTAAATAAATATTGGTGTGGTGACGGAACTCCTGCCTCCTGTGGATTACTGCAGTGGCGACGAGGTAAATTATGAATTTTGCGGAGACCAGCTGCTGCACTCGGAGGGTAAGCCTTGCCATTTTAAAAATGCCATTTTTTGGGAGGTTAGAGGCATTCGACCCGGCTATTGAGGACTGGTCCCAATACGTGGAGAGAATGTGTTACTTCTTCCGGGCAAATGATATACTGACGGACGGACGAATACAGCTTATCCTGCTGTCGGCGTGCGGACCCTCCGCTTTCGCCATTATACGTAGTCTGACTTATCCCGATGCGCCGGACACGAAAACTTTCCAAGAAGTAACGGAATTGGTGAAAGAGCACTACGACCCAAAACCACCCCTCATTTTGCGTAGGTACAGATTCTACACAGCGAAGCGGGAAGACAGGGAGTCAGTCACAAATTTCTTGACCCGCCTGAGAAGGCTGGCGGAAAAATGTGAGTTCGGCCCGACGCTAAATGAAATGCTTCGGGACCGGTTAGTGTGTGGTATAAACGACCTCACAATACAGAAACGCCTGTTGGCGGAAACGGAGCTAGACTGCAGGCAGGCGTTACAGCTCGCACTGTCCCTAGAAAAGGCAGCAAGTGGGGTACAGGAACTACAGGGCATACCAATAGAGGTAGATACCTGTGAGAGGGACTACCACAACGGGTCCTGCTACCAGATAGCCGCTCTCAGGAAAAACCTGAGGAATAGAGGGAAAAAGGAAAACCCCAGAACTGCCCCCAAGTCTGCCAGGACTAACTGGAGACAGAGGGAAGTACCGGCTGAGGCTCCCCCAACAGAGAAGGACCGTTTCTGGCACCAGACAGAGTGGGGTAACAACGACAGAAACCCTAGAAGGAGGTGGCAAAAGAGGAATAGCAGGTGGGGACGCAGGGAAGTACACAACCTCCTCTGACGCCCCATCCTCCTCTGAAGGGGAACAATGATATAATATTGCAACAAAGAAAGCAGAAACCATTAGGATTACCCCACGGGTGAACGGGCGGCCGACAATAATGGAAATAGACATGGGTGCGGCCACATCAGTAATGGGAGTGGCAGCATTTAGAAAAATCAAAGATGGACTCCAGCCACTAACCTTAACAAAAACATCGACAAAACTTAAAACCTACACGGGGGAACCCCTGGAAGTTCTAGCCACGACTCATGTACCCGTGGAATATGAGAAACAATTGCTCAGATTAGCGTTGATGATAGTAGAGGGCTCCGGACCAAGCTTAATTGGACGGAACTGGCTGAAAGACCTAAAATTAGATTGGATGAAAATTTTCCAGAGTGGAAGCGGGCAGTTGAGTGGAGTACTCCAAAAATACCCGGAGGTCTTCCAGGAAGGTTTGGGGAAATCATAGGTGCCAACGCAACTTTGCACGTGGACCCAGAAGCCCTTCCGAAATTTTGTAAGGCCAGGCCGGTACCTTTTGCATTAAGGAAGAAAGTAGATGACGAAATAGAAAGGTTACGGCGCGACGGCATTATCAGAACAGTACAGTTCTTGGAATGGGCAGCGCCGGTGGTACCAATTTTGAAGTCAGACGGCTCGATACGTCTCTGTGGAGATTTCAAACAGACAATAGACAAATACGCACTGCTGGACAAATACCCAATCCCGAAAATAGACGACCTATATGCCAAATTGGCAGGTGGGCTTTTGTTCACGAAACTGGATATGAGCCACGCCTACCTGCAGTTAAAACTGGACAAGGGCTCCCAGAAGTTCGCTGCAATCAACACCCTGAAGGGCCTTTTTCATTATACTAGGCTACCTTTCAGAGTGTCATCAGCCTGCACAATATTCCAGCGTACGATGGAAAATATTCTGCAGGGACTACCGCAGGTGGCGATTTATTTGGACGATGTCTTATCACGGGTAGGACAAACAGGGAACACTTAAGGAACCTGGAGGAAGTGCTCAGGCATTTTGCAAAGGCAGGCGTACGGCTAAAAAGGGAAAAATGTGTTTTTCTGGCCCCATAAGTGACATACCTGGGATATAAAGTAGACGAGTCAGGCTTACACCCATTAGAAGACGGAGTCAGGGCAATAAAAGAAGCCCCAGCTCCCACCATGGTCCAGGAGTTACGATCATTTCTAGGGTTGGTAACCTATTATGGAAAATTTATTGAAAATAGGGCATCCATCCTAGAACCCCTCCACCAGCTACTAAAAAAGGGGCAAGAATGGAAATGGTCCGCCCGCCAAAACCGAGCATTTAGGGACATTAAGGAACAGCTGTCATCCGAAAATGTCCTAGAGCATTATGACCCAAGGAAGGAGTTGGTGGTCACTTGTGATGCATCCCCCTACGGGGTAGGAGCCATCTTAGCCCATAGAGGAAGGAATGGGGAAGAACGGCCAATAGCCTATGCTTCGAGGACCTTGGCGATGGCTGAGAGGAAGTACGCCCAAATCGAGAAGGAAGGACTGGCGGTGATATTCGCAGTTTAAAAATTTCACCAGTATCTGGACGGGCGGAAATTCACCATAGTGAAAATGAATGAAAAAATGAAAATCGCTTATTGTCACGAATAGGCTTCAAATGAAGTTATTGTGAAAAGCCCCTAGTCGCCACATTCCGGCGCCTATTCGGGGAGGCTGTTACGGGAACGGAACTGTTAGTGATGGACCATAAGCCGTTATTAGGGTTATTAAAAGAAGATAAGTCAATACCCCCGATTGCATCAGCTAGAATCCAACGCTGGGCGTTGCTACTGGCGGCGTAGACTTCCCCTCCCGGACACTCCGCCGCAAATACCAAAAGTAGAGGAGACAGTAATGACTCTAAATTTTTTGGACACCCTACCAGTAGACGCACAACATATTCGGTTGTGGACACAAAAAGACCCAGTTTTAGCCGAGATGAAGCATTTACTGCTAACAGGGGAACTGGAAAGACCAGTGGAGCCCCAGATGCACCCATACTGGAGCAGAAGGGACCAAATAACCGTAGAAGACGGTATCCTATTATGGGGAGCCCGGGTAATCGTCCCAGCTCAGGGCCGTCAGGCAATCTTAACCGAGTTACATCACGGACACCCAGGGGTGTCTAAAATGAAGATGCTAGCTCGAAGCTACGTTTGGTGGCCAGGTTTGGACACAGACATAGCAGCCTTGGTACGTCGGTGCCAGGAGTGCTAACAGGGGCAAAGAGTGCCACCAGCGGCGCCATTGCACCCGTGGGAATGGCCAGGCAGACCGTGGACCCGCCTGCATATTGACCACGCCAGCCCTTTCATGGGCTCAATGTTTTTGGTGATAGTGGACGCCCACTCCAAATGGTTGGACGTCCACCGGGTAAACACGGCAAGCACAGCATCGACAATTGAAAAGCTCAGGGCCTCGTTTGCAACATATGGACTTCTGGAGGTATTGGTGTCGGACAACGAAACGGCATTCACAAGTGGGGAATTTGGAAAATTCCTGAAGGAAAACGGAGTCCGTCACATCAAAACGGCCCCTTACCATCCAGCGACCAACGGCCTGGCAGAGAGAGCGGTCCAGACATTTAAAGCGGGACTCAAGAAGCAGCCGGCAGCGTCAATGGACACAAAGCTCTCCCGCTGGCTGTTTGATTACAGGACCACACCGCATTCCACAACGGGCATACCGCCAGCTGAACTCTTAATGGGAAGGCGGCTGTGAACGAGGCTGAGTCTCCTTTTCCCAAATTTAACGGGGAAAGTGGAAAAACAACAGGAGGCCCAACACAGGGGGCATGATAATAGTCGGCAGCAGAGACATTTCCAGGTGGGGGCACCGGTTTGGGTCAAGAATTATGGGAGTGGACCAACGTGGGTCAAAGGCACGGTAGAGTCCCAAACGGGGCAGATATCCTATGAGGTTTCAATAGGAGGTAAGGTGCTGAAGAAACACCTAGACCAAATAAGGGCAGCGGAACCACACCTGTAGGCAGGCGAAGCAGGACCGCCTCAAGCTGGGATAGCCCAGACGGTAAGGATACCCACACCCCAGCCCCGAGCAATTTCTCCAGACCCCGTCATCCCGTCGTCAGAGTCGGAGATGGACACGCTCGACGAGGCCGCCGCAACTCCTCTCCCCAAGGAGGAGGATGAACAACTTCCAAGGAGGTCGTCAAGGAAAAGACGGGCACCTATAAGGTACACACCGCCCACTTCGGAGAACGACCCGGCGGACGACAGAGGTGACAGATCCAGACATGAGGAGCAGGAAGAAGCTCAGAGGAATGCCAGCTGGCAGGAATTCCTCGGACCTTGGTGGGGAGGGGTGTAATGAACTCTAATTGGCTTTATTGGTTGGCCAATTGGAGTATGAGCTCCCTCAATGATAGCTCATTGAGGGGGCCCATATAATCACCTGTGTAGGCTTTGTGAGCCAGTCTTAAGTTGACTGGACTGCTAGCAGCACTGTTTGTAGCTGCTCCTGTAATATCGTTATTGTAAATACATATTGGTGTGGTGACGGAACTCCTGCCTCCCGTGGATTACTACAGAGGGGAGTGACCAACAGCAAAATTCTACCGATGTTGAGATTTTGAAATAAAAAGGTCGGGCAGTTTTTGTTGATTTGTGTGGTATTTCACAATCTACAGCCCACAGGTACTTCTGGGAAGTGACGGATGCTCTGAATATCCAGAAATCCAACTATATCACCTTCTGACTGGACCAGGCCTACCAAAATGCTGGGCTGCAGGATGCGCTGCCATCGCCGGGATGCCCAAGGTACAGGGGGAAATCGATGGCACAAATGTCACCCTACATGTACCGGAACATAAGGGACTGTCCTATATTAACAGGAAGGGGTTCCAATCTCTGAATGTTCAGATCATGTGCGATCATCGCCTCCGTATCATGTACATGTGTGCCTGTTACCCAGGAAGCATGCATCACAGCTACCCCGGGGGCATTCGGAGGTCCCCGGTATCTTTGAGGACCACCCCAGGATGGCAGATTAGCTCGTGGAGGACAAGAGATACCCGCTGGTGCGGAGACCTGAGACCAAGACGGAGACCCGATATAATGAGGCCCACGCTACCACCAGTGCTGTCATTGAACAATGCATCAGCCTGCTGAATATACAGTTCTGATGCCTTGACCGCTCTGCGGTGCCGAGCAGTACACCGCCCAGAGTTCTCCCGCCTTGTAGTAATCACAGCAGCGGGGCGAAATGCTGGAGGAGGAGGGATATGCCTCTGAGGAGGAGGAGGCAGCCGGGATGGACTGGAGGATGAGCCCAAAGAGGAGCCAAAAGATGCAGGACAGGCGGTGGTAAGGTCCGCCATGACAAGAGGACCAGAGAGGCCCTCATCATCTCCAGTTTCGCATAAAGCGAGGCTGCGATCTTCAGCTCAAACCCCCAATTCCTTCCCTCCCCCAATCCCCCCTTCCTCTTCCATTCCCCACCTTACCTCCCAATCCGTCCTTCCCCTCCTCCCAATCCCCGCTCCTCCCATTCCCCACCGATTCCCACACCCCATCACACCACCCAACTCCCCAGCTATAGAGTTCCACTCTCCAAGGGTCTGTGTAACATCAAAAACAAAGAACAAGGAAAATTACGATGTGGAGATGCCGGCGTTGGACTGGGGTGAGCACAGTAAGAAGTCTTACAACACCAGGTTAAAGTCCAACAGGTTTGTTTCAAACACGAGCTTTCGGAGCACGGCTCCTTCTTCAGGTGAATGCAAAGGCTTGTTCCGTAAGCTCGTGTTTGAAACAAACCTGTTGGACTTTAACCTGGTGTTGTAAGACTTCTTACAAGGAAAATTACAGCACAGGAACAGACCCTTCGGCCCTCCGAGCCTGCACCGATCCAGATCCTTTATCTAAACCTGTCGTCTATTTTCCAAGGATCTACTTCTGTCTGTTCCCGCCCATTCATATATCTGTCTAGATGCATTTTAAATGATGCTATCATTCCCTCCTCTACCAGCTCCGCTGGCAAAGCATTCCAGGCACCCACCATCCTCTGCGAAAAAAACTTTCCAAGCACATCTCCCTTAAACATTCCCCCTCTCACTTTGAAATCGTGACCCCTTGTAATTGACACCCCCACTCTTGGAAAAAGCTTGTTGCTATCCAGCCTGTCCATACCTCTCATAATTTTGTAGACCTCAATCAGGTTCCCCCTCAACCTCCGTCTTTCCAACGAAAACAATCCTAATCTACTTAACCTTTCTTCATAGCTAGCACCCTCCATACCAGGCAACATCCCGGTGAACCTCCTCTGCACCCTCTCTAAAGCATCCACATCCTTCTGGTAATGTGGCAACCAGAACTGCACGCAGTATTCAAAATGTGGCCTAACCAAAGTCCCATACAACTGTAACATGACCTGCCAACTCTTGTACTCAATACCCCGTCCGATGAAGGCAAGCATGCTGTATGCCTTCTTGACCACTCTATCGACCTGCGTTGCCATCTTCAGGGTACAATGGACCTGAACTCCCAGATCTCTCTGTACATCAATTTTCCCCAAGACCCTTCCATTGACCATATAGTCCGCTCTTGAATTTGATCTTCCAAAATGCATCACCTCGCATTTGCCTGGATTGAACTCCATCTGCCATTTCTCTGCCCAACTCTCCAATCGATCTATATTTTGCTGTATTTTCTGACAGTCCTCCTTGCTATCTGCAACTCCACCAATCTTAGTATCACCTACAAACTTGCTAATCAGACCACCTATACCTTCGTCCAGATCATTTATGTATATCACAAACAACAGTGGTCCGAGCACGGATCCCTGTGGAACACCACTTGTCACCCTTCTCCATTTTGAGAGACTCCCTTCCACCACTACTCTCTGTCTCCTGTTGCCCTGCCAGTTCTTTATCCATCTAGCTAGTACACCCTGAACCCCATACCACTTCACTTTTTCCATCAACCTGTCATGGGAAACTTTATCAAACGCCTTACTGAAGTCCATGTATATGACATCTACAGCCCTTCCCTCATCAATTAACTTTGTCACTTCCTCAAAGAATTCTATTAGGATTGTAAGACATGACCTTCCCTGTACAAAACCATGCTGTCTATCACTGATAAGTCTATTTTCTTCCAAATGTGAATAGATTCTATCCCTCAGTATCATCTCCAACAGTATGCCTACCACTGACGTCAAACTCACAGGTCTATAATTCCCTGGATTATCCCTGCTACCCTTCTTAAACAAAGGGACAACATTAGCAATTCTCCAGTCCTCCGGGACCTCACCCGTGCTCAAGGATGCTGCAAAAATATCTTTTAAGGCCCCAGCTATTTTGTCCCTCGCTTTGCTCAGTAACCTGGGATAGATCCCATCCGGACCTGGAGATTTGTCCAACTTAATGCCTTTTAGAATACCCAAAACTTCCCCCTTCCTTATGCCAACATGACCTAGAGTATTTATACATCCATCCTTAGCCTCAACATCCGTCATGTCCCTCTCCTTGGTGAATACCGATGCAAAGTACTCATTAAGAATCTCACCCATTTCCTCTGACTCCACGCATAAATTCCCTCTTTTGTCTTTGAGTGGGCCAATCCTTTCTCTAGTTACCCTCTTGCTCCTTATATACGAATAAAGGGCTTTGGAATTTCCGTAACTCTGTTTGCCAAAGATATTTCATGACCCCTTTTAGCCCTCTTTATTGCGCATTTGAGATTTGTCCTACTTTCCCGATATTCCTCCAAAGCTTCATCAGTTTGAAGTCGCCTAGTTCGTATGTATGCTTCCTTTTCATTTTAGCTAGTCTCACAATTCCATCCGTCATCCATGGTTTCCTAATCTTGCTATTTCTATCCCTCATTTTCACAGGGACATGTCTGTCCTGCACTCTAATCAACCTTTCCTTAAAAGACTCCCACATTTCAAATGTGGATTTACCCTTAAACAGCTGCTCCCAATCCACATTTCCTAGCTCCTGCCGAATTTTGTTATACTTGGCCTGTCCCCAATTTAGCGCTCTTCCTTTAGGACCACTCTCGTCTTTGTCCATGAGTATGCTAAAACTTACAAAATTGTGGTCGCTATTCCCAAAGTAATCACCGACTGAAACTTCAACCACCTGGCCAGGATCATTCCCCAATCCCAGGTCCAGTATTGCCCCTTCCCAAGGTGGACTATTTACATATTGCTCAAAAAAACTCTCCTGATGCTCCTTACAAATTCTGCTCCATCTATGCCTCCAACACTACATCAGTCCCATTCAATGTTGGGGAAGTTAAAATCTCCCATCACGACCACCCTATTGCTCCTACATTTTTCTATAATCTGTCTACATATTTGTACCTCTACTTCACGCTCACTTTTGGGAGGCCTGTAGTAAAGTCTCAACAATGTTACTGCACCCTTCCTATTTCTTAGCTCTACCCATATTGCCTCAGTGCTCGAATCCTCCATCGTACCCTCCTTAATCACAGCTGTGATATCATCTCTGACCAGTCATGCAACTCCCCCTTTTAACTCCCTCTCTATCCCTCCTGAAGCATCTATATCCTGGGAAATTTAGTTGCCAGTCTTGCCCTTCCCTCAACCAAGTCTCAGTAATACGAATAACATCATATTCCCAGGTACTAATCCAAGCCCTAAGTTCATCTGCCTTACCTGCTACAGTTCTCGTATTAAAACAAATGCACCTCAGGCCATCTGTCCCCTTGCATTCATCATCTCTTCCCTGTCTGCTCTTCTCCTTAGTCACATTGAGTTTATTATCTAGTACCTGACTGGCTTTAGTTGTTGCCTCTTTACTGACCTCTAACTTCCTAATCTGGTTCCCATTCCCCCTGCCACATTAGCTTAAAACCTCCCCAACAGTGTTAGCAAAAGCACCCCTGAGGGCTCCAGGGTGATGGTCCAGTGCATCACCAATAAAAGGCAGGAGAGTGATGATTACTCACTGTGAGGTTAGCTCTGGTGCTGCTCCAATTCTGCTGAAGTCTATGTCCTGTTTTTCTGCTGACAACGCGCTCACACACATCCTCTGAACGGGGTCTGCATCGGGGGCGTTTGATTTGCGACCACTTTGCCTGTGAGGGGCGGTGGGTTGGGGGGAACAGAGAACAATGGGGGCGAGGGCACTGGCTAGCCCGCTGTGAATATTCACATATATGACATGTTTTAAGAATGAATATTTTAAGGGGGCAGATTTTCACTGCCCCTAGCTCCAGATAGCTGTGTGCCCAGGATGCACATCAGAGGTAGAGGCAGCCTGTTGCCTTCCGTGCCCTGTTGTCTTTGATGCCCTTGGCGGGTGTCCTCTGGAGGGCTTGAAGCCGGAGCACGCGACCGACTTACCGGTGTCACTGGCATCACCACGCAACCCTGTTCTGTCCGCTGCCCTTGAGATGCGCCAAGGTCAGAATGGGGGGTTCGGAAGAATTGGAGACCGCCTAGTTTCATTGGTGACAGGCCTTGGTTTGCCCTCCATTGCTTCTTTCTCCCTAACGGTGATGGTAGGGTCCTTGGGGTCTCTATGGGATGGAGGGGCAGCTGCGGTGAGTTCCAGAGGTGTTGCCAGTCCTGGAGGCTCCCCATTGGTTGCATCATGGTGTTGATGCCCTCAGAGATGGTCCTCAGTGTCTCTGCCATGCTCCGGAGTGCCTCGGCAATGTCCACCTGCATCTGGGACAGGTCCCTCATCGACTGGATATGATGCCAAAGTTCTCAGCCATGGTTATCACAAACTAAGCCATAGCTTGGGCATCACCATTGAAGACGCCAACATCATGCTCCAGATTTTCCACAGCAATCGCCACCCTAGCAGTGTTGGCCTGTGTGCCATGCTTTGCCGGCACCATCTCCTGAACCTAATGCCTCTAGACCCCCCCAATTGGCTTTTCAGTCTCAAGAATGTCACTGACATCCCCTCCTGAATATCATGGCTCTGCATCATCGGCACCAGCTCTGGGAGAACCTTGTCCAGAAGCTCAGCTGACTGGGACCCAGCTGAGGCCTGAGATGCAGCAGACCTCTGACTGCTGGGTCTGGGTCCCGTGGATGTTCCTGCCTCCACCTGGTCTGCATCAGAAACTGTGTGGTGTTCACCGGATTGTACCTTGGAAGCCTGTTCACGAATGTCTTCCACTGAGGTGTGTGACTCTGCGCTGTTGGGAGGTGGGGTAATAGCTATAACGCCTCAATTATGGTCTCCTCAGAGCTCTATGAGATGGTCTCTCAGGTGACAAGTTTGGGAAAGACTCCAGACGGAGATCCTGCGAGGCAATGGACATGTGGTCAGTGTCTGACATGAACTCACTTGAGACAGGTCATCTGGGTAAAGGAGCAATGGAGCCTCACCTCTATGGTCCAGGCCAACCTCGGTGTCAGTGACTGTCCAGGGCCCATTTCTCATAAGATGTGAGGACTCAGATCTCTGACATCCTGACCCCCATGTTTGCATTTCCCATTATTTTGGGCCATCTTGTCCCCTAGGACCAGGAGGGGTCATTGAGAGCTGTACGCTTGAATGATCGTGGGTCTATACCGGATAGCATGTGGACACCGCACCTGGAAATGGAGGTGTTGAGCTTGTAGGTGCCAGGAGGTTCTGAGGAGAAGATTGAAGAACAAATGTGGGGAGGAGAAGAGGTGCCAGCCAGTGATTTGTGGTGCGGGGGGGGGGGGGGGGGGGGGGGGGAGGAGACACGGTTTGGGAAATGGAGGGGTGGAAGGTTCCAGAACAGATGCCAGAAGAAAGTTGATAACTTTCCCTGGTAGATCGCCGGAGGTCCTTGGTCATCTTTCGCCATTGGACGTTGGTCCTCCTTGTCAGCTGCTGCCACTGCCTCCCAGTACCACTAACCCTACTGCTGGTCCTCCAAACCCCTCATGGGAACAGGGTGGCCCGCCTCTCACCAGCAGTACTGAGAAGCTTTGTGAGATATGCATCACAAAACAGGGAGCAGATCTGCGCACTACCATGCTTGGCCAGCAGCACGGTTCAATTCCCATACCAGCCTCCCCGAACAGGCGCCGGAATGTGGTGACTAGGGGCTTTTCACAGTAACTTCATTTGAAGCCTACTTCACAATAAGCAATTTTTTATTTTTTTGTGTGTTGACTGGAAGTGAGTGTTGAGGGACCATTTAAAAGCAGCTGAGTCAGTCAAGGGAAGCAGTAATGGTGAGAATCTTATGGGGTCTCATTTTTGGCATGAAGTGCCGTTGAATATGGGTCGTCATTTCGTCAATGCAGTGGTTGAGAAACACCCCGCTAAACGCGCCCAAAACAACACTTTGAAATCTTTCCATTAAACCGTCCCAGTGCATGGGCATGGTTTATGGCATCTCTCTGATGGGGCAGGCCTCTTAGAGCCAGGAACTGGCTCCAAACAGATTTGGGCGCCATCCTTAAGGGCCGTCTTGACTGATGCTGCAGCTGAACGGCCACCAGCCTGTGTTGTTCCTTGTGTCTTAATAAAGCTCGTAGTCTCAAATGTGGAGTAGATGCTTTATTGTGAATTTGTTCTGTCTTCAGAGCTTAACTTACAGCTACCTCAAATGCTGCCTGCCTGTGTCTTGCTCCCTGTGCCTTGCTACCAGTTCTCCCTTCTGTGAAGTGTCTCCTCACTTCCTGTCCCTCTGTATTTATAGCTCTCCCGTGCTCCCTCTAGTGCTTGCTCAGTTGTATTGCATCCACACAGATCTACAATCAGCACATCCCCCCTTTTTTCTTTACATATTTTCTGTACATCATTAAAGAAAATTGTATAAAAGAGTTAGATTACTTACGATATGTGTAACTATACAAGTGATGGTGCTATTACATATTTTACAAAGCCAATTGGTATTTATGAGTCCAATCTTAATAAAAACATTTATGAGTCCAAACTTTATGAATTTGTTCATTGAGTTTTTTCTTTTTTGTGGTGAAATTGATATTGCAACTCCATTGTGAATGTTGTCGGTGTTCTTGTTATTTTAAGTAACCAATACATCATCCCGAGGTGTTTTCATGGTCGAACCACTGATGTTGACTGACATGGACTTTTTTCTGTGCTTGTGGTATCGATTTAGTATGTCATCTGCCTTGAAAGCTGGTGTGCTTGCTTGTTGTGGAGCAGATGTGAGTTTGTGAGATTCGTTGTCATCCCATGGCATGTTTGTAGTCTTGTCATTGTTTTGCAGTGTGCTATGGCATTGTCCTTCATGTGCAGAGTTGTACCATTTTGTACAAGTCGTAGTTTCATTGTTGTTGTTTCTGTCGTTCCTGTCTTTGTTGTTTTCGTTGTCGTTCTTGTTGCTGTTTTTGTCGTTTCTGTCTTTGTTGTTGTCGCTATCTTTGTTATGCTTCTTGTTGGTTTTGTTGTTCTTCTTGTAGTTTTTGTCGTTGTGCTTGTAGTTTTTGTTGTTGCTGTTGTTCTTGTTTCTGCAGTGCTTCTTGTGGCTTTTGTTTTTCTTGTTGTGCTCAATGAGTGTCACGTGTGGATAATTTGAGTCATTGTCACAGTTATTAGTGCGAGTGTCCTTTGTGGTGTTTGTTACATTGAACGTTTTGTCTAGAGAATGGTGAGAATGATCTGATATGGCATTGATGCTGGTGACATCAGTTATTTGTGGTGGATTTGCTTCCTCTTTCTTGCTTCCTTGGTGCTCCTCTTCTGGAGTAATTTGTGGTGTATTTAATTCATCTCCTTTGCTTTCCTGGTGCTCATCTTCTGGAGTCAAGTTCTTCACAAATTCATGTTCTTGTTGGTCTTGGTGCTCCTCTTCTGGAGTCAAAATCTTCACGATTTCTATTGACGTGGTCTCTCTGGACTCTTGGCGCTCCTCTTCTGGAGTCAAAATCTGCATGGTTTCTATTGGCGTGGTCTCTCTGGACTCTTGGGTGGCCCTACTCTGTGCTTCTATACAGACAAGCTGAGAACTGTCAGTCTCGCTGTGATCCTCTCCCTCTTGTATGTCGAGTGTGATCACCTTGTCACCGTTTTCGCATGCAGTGGGTAGATTTACATCGTCTTCTTCTTGATTATGTGAGCTTGGTAGACTTTCATAGTCTGCTTGCGGTTGCTCAGAGACGGTGGGTTGACGTTCATGATCTTGTTCATGCATGGTGTTCGCCAGGGAGTGTTTGCTTGCTTCCATTTTGGAGTCTTTCAACGAGGTGTCTGTGGAGGCATCACTCTCTTTGTGGAGTCTTTCATCACTCTCACTGTGGAGCCTGTCATTGCTCTCTCTGTGGAGTCTTTCTGTGCTCTCTGTGTGGCGTCGTCATGATCTTGGATATTGCTGTCATCCAATGTATCGATGATCTGCCCTGGCACCATGGTGTTGGATTCATCTACCACGAGTAGAGTTGTGTTGAGCTTTGCGACCATGTTGCTGATGCTGTGATCAGCATATCCGAATAACTCAGCCATGTCTGAGTAGTATTGTTCGAAAAACAAATCATCTTTTTTTGTTTCGGATTTTTTTTTGTTCTCTTCACTTTGGGTGGTGCAAACTGCTTGTTCCAGGGTGTTGTGAGAGTTATTTTCAACTGCTGGTGTAAGTCCAGGCGTTTTTCTGTCTTTTGAGGTAAGAAAATTGGCTTTTACAGCTTTCAGTATCTTGTTTTTAATTTTCGGGCATTTCCCTTTTAAGTGCGTGTGGTCTGGATCCTCAGACGTCATGACGCTCGTGACGTCATGCGTAGGAATCGATTGTGCATGCGCAAATCGGCCTTCCTTTACTGTGCGGGTTTGCGCTCATGCGCATAACGATCAGCAACAAAAACTTTGTTAAGCTGCGCATGCGCGTCTTGCGCATGCGCAGAATGCAAAATGGGTGAGTGTAACTGCGCATGCGCGGCTTCTGTTTTCTGCGCATGCGCAGACGCAGATTTTTGTTCTTTGTTCCCCAGAGACTGTAAAATGTGCACCAACGCCATTTTACAGCAGATTTCAGCGTTCTTTCCCTTTGAAAAGTGTAAGTTACCTTTTCCTTTCGATCTGAACTGGACCTCAGCGTTTTGTCTCTGTGAAAAATTCAAGTTACTTCTTCCTTTTGTTCTCAACACGAATCCCAGACCCATGTTAAGCTCCTCGTGCTCAATGTGGGAGTTTAGGGACGCGGCCGATGTCCCTGACTCCTTCATGTGCGCGAAGTGTGTGCAGCTGCAGCTCCTGTTAGACTGCATGACGGCTCTGGAGCTGCGGGTGGACTCACTTTGGAGCACCCGCGATGCTGAGGTGGTCGTGGATAGCACGTTCAGTGAGTTGGTCACACCGCAGATTAGGATTGGTGACAGAGACAGGGAATGGGTGACCAAAAGGCAGAGAAAGAGCAGGAAGGCAGTGCAGGTGTCCCCTGCGGTCATCTCCCTCCAAAACAGGTCTGCAGTTTTGGATACTGTTGGGGGAGATGACTCACCAGCAGAAGGTAGTAGTAGCCAGGCTCATGGCACCGTGGCTGGCTCTGCTGCACAGAAGGGCGGGAAAAAGACTGGCAGGGCAATAGTCATAGGGGATTCAATTGTAAGGGGAGTAGACAGGCATTTCTGTGGTCGAAAATGAGACTCCCGAATGGTATGTTGCCTCCCGGGTCAGGGATGTCTCCGATCGGCTGCAGGACATACTAAAGGGGGAGGGTGAACAGCCAGTTGTCATGGTGCATATAGGCACCAACGATATAGGTAAAAAAAACAGTGAGGTCCTACAATCAGAATTTAGGGAGTTAGGTGATAAGTTAAAAAGTAGGACCTCAAAGGTAGTAATCTCAGGATTGCTACCAGTGCCACGGGACAGTCAGAGTAGAAATTCAAGAATAGACAGTATGAATACGTGGCTTGAGAGATGGTGCAGGAGGGAAAGGTTCAGATTTTTGGGACATTGGAACCGGTTCTGGGGGCGGTGGGACCATTACAAACCGGGTGGTCTACACCTGGGCAGGACTGGAACCAATGTCCTAGGGGGTGCTTTTGCTAACATTGTTGGGGAGGTTTAAAACTAATGTGGCAGGGGGATGGGAACCAGATTAGGAAGTTAGAGGTCAGTAAAGAAGCAGCAACTAAAGCCGGAAAGGTACGAGATAATAAACGCCATGTGACTAAGGGGCAGAGTCAACAGGGAAGAGATGATGAACGCAAAGGGACAGGTGGTCTGCCGTGCATTTGTTTTAATGCGAGAAGTGTAGCAGGTAAGGCAGATGAACTTAGGGCTTGGATCAGTACCTGGGAATATGATGTTATTGGTATTACTGAGACTTGGTTGAGGGAAGGGCAGGACTGTCAACTGAATATCCCAGGGTATAGATGCTTCAGGAGGGATAGAGAGGGAGGTAGAAGGGGTGGAGGAGTTGCATTACTCGTCAGAGATGATATCACAGCTGTGATTAAGGAGGGCACGATAGAGGATTCGAGCACTGAGGCAATATGGGTGAAGCTAAGATATAGGAAGGGTGCAGTAACATTGTTGGGACTTTACTACAGTCCTCCCAAAAGTGAGCATGAAGTAGAGGTACAAATATGCAGACAGATTATAGAAAAATGTAGGAGCAATAGGGTGGTTGTCATGGGAGATTTTAACTTCCCCAACATCGAATGGGATTCGTATAGTGTTGGAGGCGTAGATGGAGCAGTTTGTAAGGAGCATCCAGGAGAGTTTTTTAGAGCAGTATGTAAATAGTCCAACTCGGGAAGGGGCCATACTGGACCTGGTATTGGGGAATGATCCCGGCCAGGTGGTTGATGTTTCAGTCGGTGATTACTTTGGGAAGAGCGATCACAATTCTGTAAGTTTTAGAATACTCATGGACAAGGACAAGAGTGGTCCGAAAGGAAGAGTGCTAAATTGGGGAAAGGCAGAGTATAACAAAATTCGGCAGGAGCTAGGGAATGTAGATTGGGAGCAGCTGTTTAAGGGTAAACCACATTTGAAATGTGGGAGTCTTTTAAGGAAAGGTTGATTAGGGTGCAGGTCAGACATGTCCCTGTGAAAATGAGGGATAGAAATGGCAAGATTAGGGAACCATGGATGACGGGTGAAATTGTGGGACTAGCTAAGATGAAAAAGGAAGCATATGTAAGATTGAGGTGACTCAAAACTGATGAAGCATTGGAGGAATATCTGGAAAGTAGGACGAATCTCAAACTTACAATAAAAAGGGCTAAAAGGGGTCATGAAATATCTTTGGCTAACAGGGTTAAGGAAAATCCCAAAGCCTTTTTTTCGTATGTAAGGAGCAAGAGGGTAACTAGGGAAAGGATTGGCCCACTCAAAGACAAAAGAGGGAATTTATGCGTGGACACGGAGGAAATGGGTGAGATTCTTAATGAGTACTTTGCATCGGTATTCACAAAGGAGAGGGACAAGACGGATGTTGAGGCTAGGGATGGATGTTTAAATACTCTAGGTCAAGTTGTCATACGGAAAGGGGAAGTTTGGGGTATTCTAAAAGACATTAAGGTGGACAAGTCCCCAGGACCGGATGGGATCTATCCCAGGTTACTGAGGATAGTGAGGGTCTAAATAGCTGGGGCCCTAACAGATATCTTTGCAGCATCCTTGAGCACGGGTGAGGTCCCGGAGGACTGGAGAATTGCTACTGTTGTCCCTTTGTTTAAGAAGGGTAGCAGGGAAAATCCAGGGAATTACAGACCTGTGAGCTTGACGTCAGTGGTAGGCAAACTGTTGGAGAAGATACTGAGGGATAGGATCTATTCACATCTGGAAGAAAATAGACTTATCAGTGATAGGCAGCATGGTTTTGTGCAAGGAAGGTCATGTCTTACAAACCTAATAGAATTCTTTGAGGAAGTGACAAAGTTAATTGATGAGGGAAGGGCTGTAGATGTCATATACGTGGACTTTAGTAAGGCGTTTGATAAGGTTTCCCATGGCAGGTTGATGGCAAAAGTGAAGTCGTATGGGGTTCAGGGTGTACTAGCTAGATGGATAAAGAACTGGCTGGGCAACAGAAGACAGAGAGTAGTGGTGGAAGGGAGTGTCTCAAAATGGAGAAGGGTGACTAGTGGTGTTCCACAGGGATCCGTGCTCGGACCACTGTTGTTTGTGATATACATAAATGATCTGGACAAAGGTATAGGTGGTCTGATTAGCAAGTTTGCAGATGCTACTAAGATTGGTGGAGTTGCAGATAGCGAGGAGGACTGTCAGAGAATACAACAAAATATAGATAGATTGGAGAGTTGGGCAGAGAAATGGCAGATGGAGTTCAATCCAGGCAAATGCGCGGTGATGCATTTTGGAAGATCAAATTCAAGAGCGGACTATATGGTCAATGGAAGGGTCCTGGGCAAAATTGATGTACAGAGAGATCTAGGAGTTCAGGTCCATTGTACCCTGAAGGTGGCAACGTAGGTCGATAGAGTGGTCAAGAAGGCATACAGCATTTTTGCCTTCATCGGACGGGGTATTGAGTACAAGAGTAGGCAGGTCATGTTACAGTTGTATAGGACTTTGGTTAGGCCACATTTGGAATACTGCGTGCAGTTCTGGTCGCCACATTACCAGAAGGATGTGGATGCTTTGGAGAGGGTGCAGAGGAGGTTCACCAGGATGTTGCCTGGTATGGAGGGTGCTAGCTATGAAGAAAGGTTGAGTAGATTAGGATTGTTTTCGTTGGAAAGATGGAGGTTGAGGGGGGACATGATTTAGGTATACAAAATTATGAGAGGTATGGACAGGGTGGATAGCAACAAGCTTTTTTCAAGAGTGGGGGTGTCAGTTATAAGGGGTCACGATTTCAAGGTGAGAGGGGGAAAGTTTAAGGGAGATGTGCATGGAAAGTTTTTTACGCAGAGGGTGGTGGGTGCCTGGAACGCTTTACCAGCGGAGGTGGTAGAGGCAGGCACGATAGCATCATTTAGGAGGCATCTAGACAGGTATATGAACGGGCGGCAACAGAGGGAAGAAGTCCTTGGAAAATAGGAGACAGGTTTAGATAAAGGATCTGGATCGGTGCAGGCTGGGAGGGCCAAAGGGCTTGTTCCTGTGCTGTAATTTTCTTTGATCTCTTTGTTCAACTGGATTGCAGCGTTTTGTTTATGTGAGAAGTTCAAGTTACTGTTTCCTTTTGATCTGTACTTTTCACTCGCGATTTCTAGACTGAACCCTTTCTGTTCTGATAGTGATTGTTTGAGTTTTGCATCACTCAGTCCCTGTGTAGTTTGGCCTCTGAGTATACAGTGCTGTTCAAATTCCATACAGTACTCTTCAAATTTTTTTTGTATTATTTGTAAGTTGTTGCTGTCTTCAGCTTTTGAGTATTTAAAACCATTATATACTTTTCGAGCTTCATGTCCTGCAATGAGCAGTGCTATTTTCATTTTGTCTGAGGCTGTTGCTAAATCATTAGCTACGATATATATATCGAACACTTGTTTAAATCTTTTCCAGACATTAGTTACATTACTGCTTAAGTCCAGCTGAGGTGGGGTTCCAGCCCACAGCATCGAATAAGCGAGGTCTTCCCAAGTCGAATGCCCGGTAGAAGTTCTTCTTGCCATTTTGGTCTTTCTGTGTCTGCAGCTGAGTAATCTTGTAGTAAGCGTCTGAAGCCACTCCTGGGTACCATGTGATGCTCCTTGTGTCTTAATAAAGCTCGTAGTCTCAAAGGTGGAGTAGATGCTTTATTGTGAATTTGTTCTGTTTTCAGAGCTTAACTTACAGCTACCTCAAATGTTGCCTGCCTGTGTCTTGCTCCCTGTGTCTTGCTACCAGTTCTCCCTTCTGTGAAGTGTCTCCTCACTTCCTGTCACTCTGTATTTATAGCTCTGCCGTGCTCCCTCTGTGCTTGCTCAGTTGTATTGCACAGACCTACAATCACCACACAGCCCACGAAGGTCTCCATGGCTCTTCCCCACCCCAACATTCAGCGCTGGCAACAACCTCACCCGACAGTCATCGCCGGCAACCATCCCCTCAATGCCAACAGTCATCGCCTTCAAACGCTGTGCTTCTCCGCTCTCCCTCAAACCACTCCCTGTCTCTCCCAACAGTCATTGTTGGCAAACCGTGCCCCCCTCCGTACCCCTCAATAGTCATCGCTGGTAAACCCCCCTCACTGTCCGCCAGTGATTGCTGGCAAAGCCTCCCCTCCCCCCTAACAATCATCTCCGTAAAATGTCCCTTCACTGTCCAGTTTCACCCATCCAACACACTTAGTTCAGTGTGCTAGACAGCTGGATTGTAATGCAGAACAAGGCCAGCAGCGTGGGTTCAATTCCCGTACCAGCTTATGCGAACAGGCACCGGAAAGTGGTGACTAGGGGCTTTTCACAGTAACTTCATACTATCCACTCCCCCATGGTGCTCGCACAAGGGTCCATCTATGGCCCTGCCCCAGCATAGGATGGCACTGCCAAGTTGGCACTGCCATGCTGCTGTACTTACCTGTGCACCCCCAGCAGGTTCTGTTTGCCAGTTCCCCTGTTTTGAAAATCTGTTGGAAACCCTGCTGACATGATGTCACGACTCCGGAGTGGGGCGACTTTCCAACGTGTTGAGATGTGACAGTGGGGAAGTCTGCCAATTATATCAAAAAATTATTAAGTGGGGCTCCAGTCAATGCATGGCATAACCTGTTACGTCACTGTTGGGGACAATTGAGCGGGGAAATTCCACTGTCGTAAAAGATGTTTTGGGACTTCTGCCGCCTCTAACATTCCTGCCCACTGAAAACCAGGGCGGAATTATCCATTATGGAGTGGACTAACTAAGGATTGCCTCAATAGCGTAATATTAATGCAACAGTGAAACAAACTGACCAAGACCACTCCCCGCTGGTTTCCCAGTTAAGAAATGCAACAAATTTAATTCGGGGATTATTTGTGACTTTCATCAAATCACTTCTGCTCAATATTCTGATTATTGTGTTTTATATAGATGTGTCATTGCAACCAGTGCTACACAATTCTACCTAGTTACCATCTTTAGCATTGTTTCTCAAACTGCTGACATGACAGGAATGGCCTACATTTTGAGACCACAATTACTTACTTGAGGTTTACTTTTGAAGTCAAAAGGATTTAAATTTCTTCAATTCTGGCCCGCTCAGTAGACGCTTGGAAAACCTGCAGCTGTAACTCTGTCCATAATAACAAAAATGCGAAGTAAAAACAAGGGTAATGTAAAAAGCTTCAGCCAGTTATACAAACTGAATACTTGCTAAAGGCCAGTCGTTTATTGAAATCAGCCAGTCAATTAATAACGCTGTGTCATGTCTTGAATTATTTATTTTGTGCATTGGTTCCTGGCATGCATCTTCCACATATATAATCATTTCCAGTTATCTATCATTCCCCAATTATCAGTTTCTCTGAACGTCTGAACACTTTCTCATCTGTCAATTTACTGAAAACAAATCAACAAAGAACCAATGAAATAACATCTAAAAACAATTGTGGTAGTCCTTCAATTGGCAATTGGATTGCTATGCTGGCTATTTGCAGCTAATATCTCCTGAGACGATTGTGCCAAACGATTAAACATCACCTTGTGTGGCTCAGGCGCCCCACTCTCGCATGGCTGTCTCTGCAGCACATGCTGCAGATGAAAGGAGAGGGCTGAGAAGGGGCAGGATTTGCTGGCCTCTCTTCAGTCTGCACCCCTTTCTCCCAGCCAGCTGAGTTTTGCATTTCTTCTCACCTCTCCCGCTGTCCCCTCTGAACAGTCAGCCCCCAAAGATCCTGGCCGTCGATGATGTCTCCTACTTGCGTCGACACCTTCATATCTCACTTGCAGGTATCCTAGTAGCAAAGGAATGGTCATAAACCAATGGTCAGTTCAGCGTCCCAAAGGTCTTTGTGGATATGGCTGTTGTTCATGCAAAGAACATGGCTCCTTTGTCATTGATAATGTTACTGGCAGGATTGGCATGCTCCAGGACTGCTGTGTTGGTAATCTTGCATGTGAAGAGATACCAAAGATAAGTCTGACACAATGTCGGTGGAAACTGTTCAGCCTTTTCTCTTGCTCTGCTGTCCAGTTCTCAGTACTGTAGAGCAGTGCGCTGAAGACACAAACTTGGTCGACTCACAGTTTAGTGTTCTCAGTCAGGTTGCTCTTATGCCACACTCACATAATTGCTGCAGCTTTTGCTATGTGTGTTGATTTTAGCATCAATTATGGGAAAGCTATCAACACCATTCAGTGTTGTATTGTCAACGTCGATCGATAGTGCGGCAATATTCCAGACTGTGATATTTGTCTTCCTGATAGATAGCCAAACCAAACTCTTTACAGCCATGAGAGAATCCATCTATTTGCTGCTGAAAGTGCTCCCTGGTATGGAATGCTGCCTCAGCATCAACTCACATTCTGCGGTACTGTGCAAGTATGAAAATCGCAGCAAGGCTGTTAATGCACAATAAATAGGAAATGCGTGAATAAAGTATGAAAAATAAATCGCTGTAACAACTTATTCAATCCTGTCCTAAGAAATGCCATTTCTTCTAACTTTGTAAATAGGTTCTGTCAAAAGGTTTTTAAACTCTCTATGCTATATTTCACTGTTGTTTTAAAATATTTTGTTTCCAACTGCTTCAATGTTTACAAAACCATGTTTACAAATCTGACAGATTAAAATTCCCAGTTAATATTATAAATATCATCATGGAGAAGGGACGGATATCATTGAATGTTTCCAACATTTGTAAAGCACTGAAACGCTTTTTCTGCTTTTATTTTATTTTTTAAAAAAATTTAGATTACCCAATTATTTTTTCCAATTAAAGGGCAATTTAGCGTGGCCAATCCACCTACTCTGCACATTTTTGGGTTGTGGGGGCGAAACCCACGCAGACACGGGGAGAATGTGCAAACTCCACATGGACAGTGACCCAGAGCCGGGATCGAACCTGGGACCTCAGCGCCTTGAGGCGGTTGTGCTAACCACCAGGCCACCGTGCTGCCCTTTTTTTGCTTTTATTATATAAATCCTTGAACCGATTCTCTGAAATCAGTATTTCTATATTTCTTTCTGTCTGCAGAGCAGTGTGAAGTGAATATGTAAATTAGCCAGAGAGACAAAACTGCCATTTTTGACTGCTGATATGTGTGAATGTCTTCACACAAGTGTTGGAATTATCCCAACATGCTTGGAACAAAATAAATGCGCAAAATTTGTAAACCTCTGCTGATCCAGTGATTAATATCCTTTTTGGTGAATTCTGTTTGGTTATAAATAGTAAAGCAATATTCTGGTGAGCCCCTGAGCCCACAGCTTTGAGGTTGTATTCATACAACCTTAAACTTAAAAAGCTCACTGTCTGTGTGGAGTCTGCACGTCCTCCCCCTGTGTGCGTGGGTTTCCTCCGGGTGCTCCGGTTTCCTCCCACAGTCCAAAGATGTGCGGGTTAGGTGGATTGGCCATGCTAAATTGCCCGTAGTGTCCTAATAAAAGTAAGGTTAAGGGGGGGTTGTTGGGTTACGGGTATAGGGTGGATACGTGGGTTTGAGTAGGGTGATCATGGCTCGGCACAACATTGAGGGCCGAAGGGCCTGTTCTGTGCTGTACTGTTCTATGTTCTTTTTTCTATGTATGTGGATGGGTGATATTCAAACTCCATTATCTGACAATGGCCGAACCATCAGAAACAATGGGCATGATTTACTGGCCGTGTCCTATCGGAGGGGACGTGGCCAGTAGATCCTGCGAGATTCCTCTCCCAGGATTCCCGATGGTCATTATGCCTCGCGAGAGCTAACCAGATCTCATGAGATGTCGTGATCTGGATCCCACCCACAATGACCAGGACCCAGTCTTGCGTAGTGAAGTGAGGTTAAAAACCCACTTAAACTTATCTGTGCCAGATCGAATGACCACCCGGCATTTACTTGCCTTGCCAAGGAGATCTCAGCCGGGTACCATTTAGAACCGGTTCCCACAAATGGGAACCTGGCACCATGGCACTTAGGAGGGTCTCCCAGCGATTAGAGGCCCCAGGGTGGTCGGCCTCTAGGCTGTGTGGTACCCTGACTGTTGGTGCCCTCAGGCACCTTGGCACTGCCAGCCTGGCACACTTGTAGTGCCACCTGGCTGTCAAGTGGGACTGCCAGGCTAGCAGGGGCACTGCCAAGGTGCTAGGCTGGTAGTGCCAAGGTGTCAGTCTGGTTCTTTTCCCGCACCAGTGATAGAGCCCTGGCTGCCCTGCCCATGTGAAGTGAGGTGCGGTGGGCCTGAGAACCATCCTATAGTTGAGTAGGGGAATTGGGGGGGCGGGTACAGGGGTCTGGTCGGGGGCAGGGGGGCCAAGAGAACAGAGCCCTGCATTAAAATGGCGCCCAATCTCTTCCGGCTCTGAGGGGCCAGAGGAGTGCAGAAAATGACGCTAAGTGCGGCCTGGGAGGGGAGCGTTCCCCGAGGGGGGCCGAAATGGCAACGAAGTGCTGTTAAATAGCGAGGTTGTTCCAGGTGCTACAAACCCCAGAAACGACCCCACTGATCCCGGCCAGATCGAACTCTGACTTTTAAAAATGAAATCAAAGAACAGTACAGCATAAAAACAGGCTTTTCGGCCCTCCAAGCCTGCAACAACCATGATGCCTGTCTAAACGAAAAGCTTCTGCACTTCCAGGATTGTATGTCTCGTGGGCAGCACGGTAACATTGTGGATAGCACAATCGCTTCACAGCTCCAGGGTCCCAGGTTCGATTCCAGCTTGGGTCACTGTCTGTGCGGAGTCTGCACATCCTCCCCGTGTGTGCGTGGGTTTCCTCCGGGTGCTCCGGTTTCCTCCCACAGTCCAAAGATGTGCAGGTTAGGTGGATTGGCCATGCTAAATTGCCCTTAGTGTCCAAAATTGCCCTTAGTGTTGGGAGGGGTTACTGGGTTATGGGGATAGGGTGGAGGTGTTGACCTTGGGTAGGATGCTCTTTCCAAGAGCCGGTGCAGACTCGATGGGCCGAATGGCCTCCTTCTGCACTGTAAATTCTTAATATCTATATTCCCATACTATTCATGTATTCATCAAGATGCCTCTTATATGCCGCTATCGTATTTGCTTCCACCACCTTCCCAGGGAGCGCGTTCCAGGCATCCACTACCCTCTGTGTAAAAAGCCTGCCTCGCACATCTCCTCTGAACTTTCCCCTTACATCTTAAACCTATGTCCCCTAGTAATTGTCTTTTCCACCCGGGAAAAGCATCTGTCGATCCACGCCATCTCTGCCACTCAGGGTCACCCCTCAACCTCTGTTGTTCCAGTGAAAGCAATCCAAGTTTATCCAACTTCTCCTCATAGCTAATACCCTCCAGACCAGGCAACATCCTGGTAAACCGCATCTGCACCCTCTCCAAAGCATCCACATTCCTTATGTGGCGACCAGAATTGTGCGTAATATTCCAAGTGTGGCCTAACCAAGGTTCTGTACAGCTGCAGCATGACTTGCCAATTTTGATACTCAATATCCCGACCAATTATGACAAGCATGCCCTATGCCTTCTTGACTGCCTTGTCCACTTGCTTTGCCACTTTCAGTGATCGGTGGACCAGATCTCTCTGCCTGTCAATACTCCTAAGGGTCTGACATTTACTGTATAATTCCCACTTGTATTAGACCTTCCAAAATTCATCAACTCACATTTGTCCAGTTTAAACTCCATCTGCCATTTCTCCACCCAAGACTGCAACCAGTTTATATCCTGCTACATCCTCTGACAATCCTTTTCACTAACCACAACTCCACCAATCTATGTGTCATCTGCAAACTTAATAATCAGACCAGCTACATTTTCCTCCAAATCATTTATATATACTATGAACAACAAATATCCCAGCACTGATCCCTGCGGAACATCACACGTCACAGCCTTCCATTCAGTAAACTACACTTCCACCACTATCCTCTGTCTATTATGACTGAGCCAGTTCTGTATCCATCTTGCCAGCTCACCTCTGATCCCGTGTGACTTCATCTTTTGTGCCAGTCTGCCATGAGGGACCTAATCAAAGGCTTTACTGAAGTCCATGTAGAGAACATCCACTGCCTTATCCTCATCAATCACCTTCGTTACTTCATCAAAAAACTCAATCAATTTAGTGAGACACGACCTCCCCTTCACAAAACCATACTGTCCATCACTAATACTTTTACAGTAACTTCATTGACGCCTACTCGTGACAATAAGCGATTTTCATTTCATAATAAGTCCGTTTGTTTCCAAATGTGGCTGGTTTAGCACAGGGCGAAATCATTGGCTTTGAAAGCAGACTAAGGCAGGCAAGCAGCACGGTTCAATTCCCATTCTAGCCTCCCTGAACAGGCGCCGGAATGTGGTGATTAGAGGCTTTTCACAGTAACTTCATTTGAAGCCTACTTGTGACAATAAGCGATTTTCATTTTCATGTGAGTAAATCCTGTCCATAAGAATCTTCACTGACGTGAGGCTCACCGGCTTATAATTTCCTGGGTTATCCCTTCTCCCCTTCTTAAACAAAGAAACAACATTGGCTATTCTCCAGTCCTCTGAGACCTTATCTGCAGCCAATGAGGATACAAAGATTTCTGTCATGGCCCCAGCAATTTCCTCCCTTGCCTCCCTCAGTATCCTGGGGTAGATCCCATCAGGCACGAGGGACTTATCCACCTTAATGCTTTATATGAACGCAAAGCACCTCTTCCATTTTGAAATCTACATGTCCGAGAATATCTACACAATTTTCCCTAGACTCATCATCCACCAAGTCCTTCTCTTTAGTGAACACTGATGCAAAGTACTCATTTAGTGCCTCGCCCATTTCCTCTGGCTCCACGGATAGATTCCTTCCCCTGTCCTTGAGTGGGCCAACCCTTTCCCTGGCTACCCTCTTGTGAGGTTCCCTATTTGTCAGAACAATAGAACGAGGTTCCTTGATCACATGACAGAAAACAAGCTTCTGATAAGTAGATTCAATGAGGCGTATTTTCTGGATCAGACAAGGGAGAAAAATCTTGACCAGAAAAAGATCCTTCCCAAGAAACACTCGTAGGCAGAGACTGAAATTAGCCTTGATCTCTCTACCTGAGGAACTGGAACAGGGCTTCCCGGAATGGATGCAATATTACGCTTTGATTGGAGTGGAACAAGAGAAATTTGTTACTGCGAACCATAAACAAATGTGAATCTATCTTCCTAAACCTTCAGATTCTTCTTCTGTGCACTAAAAAAGGATTACAGGTTTTCACTGCTTCAAGCCTTTATCACGGGAAAAGCCAATGTAACAAAGAGCCTTTGAACTCTTAAAACATAGATGTACGCCACTGTTGGAATCACAATCTTTTCTTGAGTCAGTGCATCTCTATCAGTGTAAGGATGGGTGTGTTTAGGTGTATATTGAGCTATTAAAAATAAACAGTTATCTTTCTTTTAAAACTTATGAGAAAATCTGCGACTTGTCTATTCCTGACAGTGACAACATTCAGGGGTTAAAACATTATTTTAAAACATGCTATCTGGTCAATCGAGGGGTGGAAACGTCTGGTCAATCAAGGAGTGGAAATAATTGGTAACCATCCCTGTCACCTTTCCCTTCTTTGTAACACACCAATGACAGCTTCTATTTATACTGTGCTCTAAATGTAAGCAAACATTAGGCTAAAGAAGGGAATGTTATACTGGGTAACTAACAGCTTGGGAATGAAAGAAAGAATTGCATTTACATAGTGCCTTTCATAGCACTGGGGCTGGATTCACTATCTTGGCGGCTAAGTGCCGATGCCTGCATGGAACTGTGGCATTTTATGATGGCAAAATCGGTGCCGACCCCTCACCAATCCTGCAGCCACTGAGTGGCGAACAGCCGCGCTGAGTAAAACTCCCGAATCCCACGATATGAACACCTGGTGAATGGCCGTGTCCGTGGCCGCGTATGCGCACGGCAATGACCTGCAGCGGTCACACTGTAAAACATGGTGCCAGCCGTACGTGGACCCGACCTGCCAGATAGTGCCCCCCTAGCCACCCCCTGGCCACCCACACCAGTCCCCACAGCCCTCGCGGAAGCCCCTCTGGCCAGCAGCACGGCTCTTGCCTAACTGTGGCAGTTCTGAACACAGTACGCAGCCACCACGCCGAGTTCCCGACAGCTGAGGCCACATATGTCCCCCGCGGTCGGGAACTCGGCCCATTGAGGGCAGAGCTTTGGGAGAGGGCCTTCAGGTGACGCGCTAACGCCGTTCCAATGGCGTGCGGCGCGTAATGTGATGATCCCATTTTGGAGGAGGCGGAGGATACAAAATCGGTATCAAACAGACGCCGTCCTCGATTTTGGCATCAGAAGGGCAGCAGGGTAGCATGGTGGTTAGCATAAATGCTTCACAGCTCCAGGGTCCCAGGTTCAATTCCCGGCTGGGTCACTGTCTGTGTGGAGTCTGCACGTCCTCCCCCTGTGTGCGTGGGTTTCCTCCGGGTGCTCCGGTTTCCTCCCACAGTCCAAAGATGTGCGGGTTAGGTGGATTGGCTATGCTGAATTGCCCGTAGTGTCCTAATAAAAGTAAGGTTAAGGGGGGGTTGTTGGGTTACGGGTATAGGGTGGATACGTGGGTTTGAGTAGGGTGATCATGGCTCGGCACAACATTGAGGGCCGAAGGGCCTGTTCTGTGCTGTACTGTTCTATGTTCTAAGGGATTCTCCGCCCAATCGACGATTTTGATGAATCCGGTCCGTGGTTGTCTTAAAGCACTTTAGAATCAATTAAATACTTTTTGAGGAGTAGTCAGTGTTGTACTGTAGGAAACACAGCAGCCAATTTGCACACAGCAAACTCCTGAAAATAACAATGCGATAATAATCATAGAGTCATAGAGGTTTGCAACCTTGACCCAACTTGTCCATGCCGTCCAGTTTTTATCACTAAGCTAGTCCAAATCGCCCGCATTTGGCCCATAACCCTCTATACTCAGCTTTCCCATATAACTGTCTAAATGCTTTTTATAAAACAAACTTGTACCCGCCTCTACAACTGCCACTGGCAGTTCACTCCAGACACTAACCACCAATGAGATCATTTGTTTCTGTGATGTTGATTGAGGGATGGTATTGAGTTTGCAGAAACAGTCACATGGGAAGCATTGGGTACCAAAGGCTTATTTACAGGGATTAGGAAAGACTACGTATACAGATCCCAGTGGGATAACTGGGCCGGCTCACATACAGTACGGGTGTAAATACTCTGATTTCCTCTCCCGCTGATAAGGGGGCTCCGCCCCTCAGTGGGGAAGTTCCGTACTCCAAGCCACTCCCCATGGGCCCCCTGCGGGTCACAACAGAAAGTTATTGGCAAGGTTACCGGGAATATTTCTTTTCAGCACAGCACTGGAGTGGCAGCATTGGCTTGTGTGCTCAAAACCCTGGAGTGTGACATGAATTCTGACTCAGAGTTAAGAGTGCTACCAGCTGATGTCACTGCTGGAGGAATAAATGAGTTTGGAGGTAAGAAAGCCATGGATAATGGCTTCAACAGTTTCTCTGTTATGGGTCTCCACAATATTTAAAGGTGGCTTGAAGACCTCATTGACGCAAAGTTCCTCACCCACCCCTGGGGTGACCCCTGACCTGGAATGCTTCAGCCCACCGACCAAGCTCAAATCCCTTGAAGGGTCCTCCACCCCTCCGAGCACTGGGGTAGCAGCTCCAGTGCCCTTCAGCTGCATGCCGGAAAATGGAAATTGCTACTCACATCTGAATAGCCATTGTGCCAGTTTCATGTTTTTGAAAAGGTGTACTAAATGACGCCTGTCTGACTTCCCGCTGGAGAAGTTCCCGGGATACTGTTGCATTCAACGTGAATCTTGTTAATGAGATTGACATGAATGCAAATTAGGGTTAATGATATCCTTGCCATTTTTGGGTGAGATCTGGAACTCGCCATTGGGAGCGGGCTGGGTAAATCCAAAATGGTTCCTTCCGATGCGAATCTTGCCCTCCCCTGCGAGACATTCGGCATGCCCTGATCCACAACGCGGTGGCTGAATCATGTCCTGTAGCTCCAGCCAATACAATATGTCCACATATGATGGCCGTCGATACCCATTTTGCACTTGCCTGCACATATACAGAATTATGGCAATGTCATTGCTGGAGCCTGCGGTCTAGAACTCAGAGTGGCGGAAAGGAGAAGGAAAGATTTGCAGACAGGAAACTAGAATCCCTTCCTTATGGGATATTTGATTCAGTCATGTTGGGTGACAAACCGCAAACAAAATGGCTGAGTTTTCCACAAGCTTATACTTTTTACCACTAGCAGGATATTCTGTCCAGTGTGGGGATGCACTGCTGCAATGGAACACCATTTGGACAAATTGCATCTCTGTCTGTGACACTGCTGTTGTTGCTTTGCAGGTAGTTTCCTGGCACATGAGTGATGCACAGTCTTCACAGAATTTGAAGTTGGAATGTGTTAGTTATTGTTGGCAGCTTTAACTCCAGTTACTCTGGATTCTGAAAGCGATAGTGATCTTGCTAACTCCAGCAGCCCTGACAGCTTTCTGTCTTTCTCAATTGCTTTGCAGCATAGTTGGCAAGAGAAACAACCTTCAATTATTTGTGTGTTAATTTAATCTTCAACGTATTTAACATCAGAAAAATCACATTTGGGTGTAGTTGCCTCAACTGCCTGCAATATTGCTCAATTGTCTCATTTGCTTCTTGCTGTGTACCTAAATCAGAAAACAATGGTTTTGTATATTGTGTTTTTCTTGGGTGTGAAAGAGATTGTTGCTGTGTTTTATATCGGAACCACAGTCAATTTGCTCAGATGGAAGTGTCTCAAAAATATCTTCTAATTCTTCACCTCCATGGTGTAATAGTAAAGCCTTTTTCCTTTTGTCACATACAATTATAAAATCTTCCATCAGACCTTTGAAATGTCACAACCACTTTTGCCAAAGTTGGAATACAAATTATGGCTCTGAATGTGCATCAAAATGTAGTAGTTTGGACAAAGACAAAGCTTTATCGATCTGCAGTACAGTGATAGTGCATCATCAAGCAGCCAGGATCATATTCCATTTGAAGAAAAACCTCTCTGTAATGATCCCAAATCAACCGATTTTCCTTAGGATGGTTATTTTAAAAGATCACTGTGTGTGTGCGTACACCGTACAGGCTCTTGCCAATCCCAAGCATGTGGGTGTCTTGTGTGAATAACAACAGAGTACAGCCTTAATGTGTTCCCTAAATCTCTAACTTAAATACTGTCTGCAGAAAGTATAAAAATACCTTCCAAAGTTTCATATCTGAAAGCAATGCTTTCTATTTCTCACCTTCTTTATCAACATTGGATGAAATTCTCCAGTCCACCAAGCAGGTGTTCCTCGGGAAACCCACTGGTGGGGGTGTGCTTCCGCCAGGAAAATTGAATTGCAACGGAGAATTCCAGCCATGGCAGAATTCTCCATCCCACCAGCCCTGTTTTCTAGCACAGCGCGCCCCCACAGGCAGCGGGATTATCCGTTACCGCAGCCAGCCGATGGGGTTTTCCATTGTGGCCACGCCATGCCATTGGGAAACCCGTGGGCGTGGGTGCACTGCCGCCGATCCAGGGGATCCTGCCGAAGATCCAGCTAGTGTTTAAATAAAGTAAAGGTGGATCAAGGGGATAGGTAATATCTACCTCTGGTTTTTCACATTTGTGTGTATGCCTATGTTGACTAGTGATTACAGCTTGAATTAGTTTGAGTTTTTTCACCTTCTGTCTCTATTCATGTTTATTTAAAAATCTGAAACAAAAGTACATAAAATAATTCAGGGTCATTTTGCTCATTCTCCCTATTGTGGCTGTGCTCCTGATAAAATTGTGACTTCCTTTCAATGGAATCACACTTCTCCCTTTCCTAGTGTTCCACTTCAGATCACCCTTCCTTTTGTGACCATTATCTTTGCTGGCAAGACCATACTGTTTCACTAAGAAAGCCACTGCTAAATTCGATAATGGCCTCCCTGGGGCAGCTCCAGATGCATATGGTCACAGGATTGATCTTGTTGACTGGCAACCACACATCCCTCATGATCAGAAGATTTTCAGCCCTTGGTTGTGTGCTTCGCAGCAGCAAGTGAGTTAGCACATTGTAGGAAAACACACATCACGTAGCTTTAAATAACCACAGAATCATTACTCACATCTTATTATCACATTCTCCAATCTGCTTTTCACACATTGCAGACCCGTTGATTTTTCACTTCAGGCTTCATGAATAACAACAAAATAATGTCCTCCAATCTAAACCATATTTCCAGTAAAATTTCTGAAATGTGCGGAAGTAAATACCTTCAACAAAAGCACAAATATCTCTCCATTCACCTCCAGAAGCCTTGTTCTGCCATGCTTGTAGTAAAACAGCAAAGCTTTCATATCTTTGGCCTAAAATGGAAGTTGAGAAGCTGAGCACGCAAATGCTCCCAACGCGAGAAATTACTTGAGTCAACTAAAATCAGAACACTTTAATTCAATTTGGATTAAGTGATTCATACTTCACTTTATCGTCTGTGATGTTTTTTCTTTAGGACTAAACAACATTGCCAAATTTAGAAATTAAAACTACAGAAGAGAAAGGCTGCTCTTTGTCCATGGCAATTATGAGAGTTAAAGTAATCTTGGTTTTGCACGTTGGAGAATTCAAATAAGCTTTTTACAAAATGAAATGAGGTACACAGATTGTTTTTCCAGCTGAATGCTCATGGAAATAATGCTTTTAGAGTAGCCATTGTAATTGGAGTTTTTTCTAGTTCAGAACCGTGCTCGGTGATGGTGTCGTGGTATTACCACTGGGTTCAAATGCCAACACGGCAAAAGGTGAAGTTTGAATATAACAAAAATTTGGACATGAAACCATTGTTGATTGAACCTCAACTGGTTCACTAATATCCTTTTGGGAAGGGAATCTGCCAACCTTACCTGGTCTGATCTATTTGTGACTCTAGATCCAGAACAATATGGTTTACGTTTAAATACACTCAGAAAGCCATTCAGCTCCAGGTTGAATGAATAAAAAAAAGTATACACCCCCGTCTACAAATGCAGCTGTTCCATGGGAAGGACCTTTTGCCATTTCCCGGAGGATGGGAACAACGGGAAACCCCATTAACAGCATCAGGACCGGAAGATCCCACCACCGGCCAATGGCGGGCTCCCTCCACTGCACAAAACATACCGCGGGCGAGGCAGGAAATCCTGCCCCATATGTAACACTTTTTTTCCTTTCATGGGTGTGAGAGTCACATTCTTGAAACTAGAAATTTGGTACAACTGAGCGGCCATTTCAGAGGAAAGTTAAGACCCGTTGGTGTAGATCTGGAGTCACATGTAGGTCCGACCAGGAAAGGCCAGTAGATCTACCTCCCTTAAGGGCATTAGTGAACCCAGATGGGTTTTTAGAACAATCAATGATGTTTCAGCAACTTATTATGTTCAGAAAGTGGTTTGTTCATTCATGCAATGTGGGTGCATTGTTGCCAGTCTCTAATTGCCCTTCAAATGAGTGGCTCGGCCATTTTAGAGGAGAATCACTAGCCAACCACTTTACTGTGTGTCTGGAGTAAGGACAGCAGATTTCCTTCCCCAAAGCGCATCAGTGAACTAGAAGTTTTGCTTTACAAAAATCGATGATGGTTTCATGGTCACCATTATTGACACAAGCTTTATATTCCCAATCTATTAATTTAAATACTACAAGCTACCATGTGGGTGGATTTAAACCTCTGGATTACCTGATGACCATAATGCCACTATCCCCCCTCAACTATGTCACAAATACAGAGTTTTTTCAACAAGGATGCATTATTGAAGGTACAACTAATTCACTTACATCCCATGCGAGTGGCTGGTGACCATTTAGCATGTAAACGTTTGTCCATTTATAACAGGATCAAGGCCTGTACCTTTTACTTGTAAATAAATATTGAACAGTAACAGCAACTCATTCCTTGTGAAACATCCTCGAAATAAAAAGATGCAGTAATGCGATCGTTTGAGATAATTAAGTCTATTGCTGCTAGCCAAGACAGAACATGTAGGTACAGAACACCACAGGAATAAATAAGCCTTTGTTATTATTGCTTAACAACCAGTTATAAAAATATCCAACAGAAGAAGGCACAATATCGGTCATCGTGACTGTTACAGTGCTTAAAAGAACCTCTGCTCATCATGGTTCTTCTATTTTCCTAGCTTTGCCTCAGTCCCACCTGCCAATAGTATCAGTGCACAGCATTAGTTTCATCTGAAGGAAGCTGAAACTCCCAGCAGCACATAGCACTCACAATTCTAAGAAGCTGGCACGCTCCGCTAATAAAACAATTCATTTTCAAATGAACTCTTCTGAAAGAAAGCATCTTAACTCAGTGGGGTAAACCACTTCCAGCACACGGGCAAAGTGACCACCCATGGTAAAAGAAACAGGGCAGATTTTGTCATGAGCTGGCAATCTGCTCTGCGAGATCGCAACCCATGCAGAGATAGTGAAATGCCAAATGTGTCAAAAAGTTCACAGTTTGATTGTGCTGTTTCCTTTTAGCTGATTTTACTACGATCAGCATATAATCGGTTCCATCTGTTTTATGCTCTGTGAATAACACAAGGTTGTTTTTAGTGACATACAGGTTTAATTCAGGAAAGCAGCAGCTTTAACACAGTGATTCCAATGGGTGGTTTGAAGGGTATTTCATCAGGCCAAGACACAGCACTGTGCAAGCAGCATACTCGACCTATGCTGGCCCCCAAACTGCTAAATTGATATGATTACCATCAGTTTTACACTCAAAACATGTGATACATTGTAATTTCTATATATTAGAAATATGATAAGAACATAATAATGTGATGAATTTAGGAATTTCAGATGTACATTGCGTTATATGTATTGGGTGCAGTAATGGTTAAAAGCCTGGCTTTGTGTGTGTATGTCTCTGCTGCTGTAAGGTTTTTAAAATCCTGGTTTAAAGGGCTGGCAGATACTGTGGCTACAGAAAGGGTAATTCAGCATTGTAAAAAGGACACCCTTATTTCAAACCGTGCTTATGTTTAAAAGGACAAGCCTAATGGATTTTTGTTATGATTACTGGGGGGTAGATAATTAGAGACCCGTGTTTAAACTTCAGTAATCAGGTTATGGAATTTGAGTGGGATAAGGATGATGTAATAATTGGGAGGAGCCAGGGGCTGAAGCAGCCAGGTTTTGAGTCTGTCAGTTTAAATTTGTGTGTGAACAGAACAGCAGGTTTTGGAAAGAGTTGTCAAGTTAAACAGTAGTTTGATACAGACAAGAATCTTCAGCCTGTTTCCTGAAGGATTTTTCTCGCCGTGCAGTCTTTTCAAGACATCTCTACACAGCTAGTACTCCTCTGTTTGCTAACTGCATTTCATAGTGGGTTTTGATCTGAGAATTATTTTGCTTGATTAGAGATATAGAAGATAGCAGTCAGGAGTTAAAGTGTTTCATTTTATTATTAAGCATTGTTTAACCAGTAATTGTTAGCTAATTCTTTTATGATGTTAAAGTCAGTTTAATAGTGTGTTAATAATAAAGTCAGGGTTAATATACCATATCCTTATTTGTACGTGGGGTCACTCCTGGAATGAAGCAATCTTTCCTCACAGCTTTAAAAATTAATAAAGTATTGGGGTTTCTGTCTAGTATCCCAGCAAAAGTTGGGGTCTTGTCCGGGATCATTATAATAATCATACAGCAGCAATTAGTGGAATGTTAGTGAGGTTTATTCTCTGATGCAAGTTAGGTGACCAGGTTGGTTTCCTGGCCATCTCAAGGGGATCTTGCATCTGGAAAGAAATGGGAACATTGGAGAAAGAGAGGTGAAAGATTATCATCATCAAGCAAAATAGTTTGGATTTCAGAACACCACCGTACATTTGCTGACCACTTCTGGGGGTAGGGCAATACATGGGCCGACACAACCAGTCCATGCCATTGATTCTGCTCTGCTCGAGCCTCCTGCCATATCTCATTTAAACCTACCTTGTAACCTTCTATTCCCTTCACCTCCAATGTGTGTTAAGCTTACCCTTAAATACAGAAACGTAGAATTGTTCCAGCACAGAGGAAGTCCATTTGGCCCATTGTGTCTGCACCAGCTCTCCAGATGAGCATCTTGACATAGTGCCATTTCCCTGCCTTTTCCCCGTACATTGTTTCTATTCAAGTTATCGTTTAATGTCCACTTGAATGCCTCAATTGACTATGAAGGAAAGGAAATAGTTGGGGATTGGGGGATTACAAAATATATTGGTTGACCAATCTGTAATCACCTGACTCACACTGGCACCAGAGTTACATTTTATTCCCATTGAGTGCCCTGATTGGAGCATTCACTAGTTTCCCACTATAGTTTTTATTTTTGTGGTGCTAATGGCCAATTCTCTCCTTCTCAGGATATCACTGCAAGAGTCCCTCAGGGTAATGTCCTATCCCCAATCAGGTTCAGCTGCTTCATCAATGACCATCACTCCATAAAAGAGCACACACTTTCTCCCCATGTCTGTGTGGGTTTCCTCCGGGTGCTCCGGTTTCCTCCCACAAGTCCCGAAAGACATGCTGTGAGGTAATTTGAACATTCTGAATTCTCCCACTGTGTAGCCAAACAGGCACCGGAATGTGGTGACTCGGGGCTTTACACGGTAACTTCATTGCAGTGTAACGTAAGCCAACTTGTTGCAATAAAAATTATTATTATTATTAATTCTCCCATACCCTGCCAGAGGATTCAATGATGAGTGGAGGGCAGAGTATTTGCCGGGAGGCTGAGAAATTAGCTTTACGTCGAGTGAACGTCCTATAGAATCTTCTGATTATGTCGTGCAAGGAGGATTGGAGATCCTGCTGGAGGCCAGCATGAAACTGATTTGCATCCCACTAATAGGTTGAGATTAGGGCCTGACTGGGATCCTCACCACTCCCACACCCCCACTCACCCACGCCTGGTTCTCAGCAACGGCAAAGGGAAAACACACTTGTCCAGAACACGGCCGCATTATGGCACGCAGAGGATGGGACTTGCCTGAAGAATGCCTGGGACGGCCTTCGGAGTTCAGGATGGGGGCTGCCAGCACCCCTGGTCACTGGAGCAATACAGTGTGTGAGGAACATCTTACAGGTGGACCTTCCAGATTCAGTATCTTCACAGAGGTCCATCCTCCTGCCTCAGAATGTTCCTGGAGGTCCATATTCTTTTTCATGAGGTCCATCTTCCCGTTTTAGAATATTCCTGCAGATCCATCTTCTTTCTTCAATGGTGGGTCAGTGATGTTGGGCACTTTTTCAATCTGGCACCCAAATATGACGGTGGGATGCTCGAAATCAAGCCCGCTCCACAGGGAATGTGGCACTAAACTCATGGATGCATAATTAATTAGGTCATGGCCAGATGATATATTGTGGCTTCCTGTTGGGCTCCGCCGTGAGGAACGCTCCCCGCGAGAGGGGAGAATTGTGCCCATAAGATCAGAAGTGGAGATGTTCGCTGATGATTGCACAATTTTAATTGCCATTTGCAATTCTTCATAAAATGAAACAATCCATGTTCACAAGCAGCAAGACTAGGACAACTTTCCAGATTGGGCTGATAAGTGGCACCTGCTGTTTTCTGGAGAGGCATCCATTACCTGTTCGATAGATGCTTTCTGCATGACAATGTCTCAGGGCTTTGAATGGCTGATGGAGTCTGTTTGGCCTGTGATAAAAATGAGTATCTGCATCTCTGAGACTGTGCGCTGCATGAATGGGCTCGAAGAAGTCGGCAAAAATGTCTCTGTCTTTCTAGAGAGCACAGTAAGAAGTCTTACAACACCAGGTTAAAGTCCAACAGGTTTGTTTCAAACACGAGCTTTCGGAGCACGGCTCCTTCTTCAGGTGAGCTTCTTCGTGCTCCGAAAGCTCGTGTTTGAAACAAACCTGTTGGACTTTAACCTGGTGTTGTAAGACTTCTTACTGTGCTCACCCCAGTCCAACGCCGGCATCTCCACATCATTTCTAGAGAGCGACAGTCAGCTTGGTTCCTCACGGCTTCCTCCAAAACCTCCATGTAAATAGGAGCTCCAGAGATGGACCTGCACGGCACGTGGCACAGTGGTTCGCATTGCTGCCTCACAGCACCAGGGATCCAGGTTTGATTCTGACTTCGGGTGCCTGCATGTGTGGAGTCTTCACTTTCTCATCGTATCTAGGTCGGTTTCCTCCGGATGCTCCAGTTTCCTCCCACAATCCAAAGATGTGTGAGTTAGATGGATTGGCCATTCTAAATTGCCACTTAGTGACAAAGGTTTGGTAGGGTTATGGGGATGGGATGGGTTGGGGAAATGGGTTTGTGTCGGGTGCTCAGGGTGGGCTTGGGTAGGGTGATCAGAGCATCAGTGTGGGCTTGATGGGCCGAATTACCTCCTTCTACACTGTAGGGATTCTATTCTCTGAACTGGGACGAAATGCTGTCACAAGTGAAAGGTTTGTACGGAAAGTTCTAGATAAGAAGCACTCAGAAGCAGGTCTGCGTATGCTGTTGAGAGATGGCAGTTTCATTTTCTGATTCCCTCTACTGGCAAATTGCACAAGCCCCTTTAGACAAGTATGGCAGTCTCGAATAAACAGGATACCCACTACATTACATCCCTCCTCTTCTTGGTAAATGAGAGGTATAGTATGTTTTAACGGATTATTTTCAAAAGTGTAAACAGTTAAATTGAACAATTAACTTTCACAGGAGTAATTATTGTTATTACTACAGTTATCTATTTCACCTTTTTCTCTTTAAGCCAGATTGATAGAATCATAGAATTGACAGTGCAGAAGTAGGCCATTCGGCCCATCGAGTCTGCACCGGCCCTTGGAATTAGCACCCTCTTAAGGCCACACCCGTAACCCAATAACCCTACCGCACCTTTTTGGACACTAAGGGCAATTTAACATGGCCAATCCACCTAACCTGCACATCTTTGGACTGTGGGAGGAAACCGGAAACCCACGAAAACACGGGAAGAACGTGCAGACTCCGCACAGACAGTGACCCAAGCCGGGAATCAAACTTGGGACCCTGGAGCTTGCTAACCACTGTGCTACCGTGTTGCCCTGTGTTTGATGACAAACTTTCACTATTAGATGAGTAAACATTTCCTTTCATTTAGAGCAACATTGTGCAGACTTCACACTCAGTCCTATGCAATAAAACTAAATCTCAGTTTACCAACTGATGATAGTTTACTTTGTAAAATAATCAATTAAATATGGTGGATGCTTTCCCTAATGACCGAGCAGGATATTGATGTGTGACATCATGCCTTGATTCATTTTCTTCTTGCTTAGCGTCTTATAAGACAATTGTTTTCTGTATTATATTTCTTATTGGGTGGGAATTATGACTATTCATATACTTTTTGATGAGTCATCGTCCTTTTGCTCAAGCTTAAGTGTCTCAAAAATGTCTTCCACTTCTTCACTTCCATAGTAGAAAAGTAAATCATTTTACCTCTCATCAGCAGGAATTGTAAAGCTTGTCATTGTACTTAAAAATGCCGCAGCCACTTCTGCCATGATGTGGAGATGCCGGCGTTGGACTGGGGTGAGCACAGTAAGAAGTCTTACAACACCAGGTTAAAGTCCAACAGGTTTGTTTCAAACACGAGCTTTCGGAGCACGGCTCCTTCTTCAGGGCCTGAAGAAGGAGCCGTGCTCCGAAAGCTCGTGTTTGAAACAAACCTGTTGGACTTTAACCTGGTGTTGTAAGACTTCTTACTTCTGCCATTGTGGAAGCTCTGATGATAGCTCAGTGTGTGCATGAAGGGAGCATATCCATCGTCAATGCAGCAATAGTACACAATCAAGTGTTTGGGTGAGGATTCCTTTCCTAGCCGAATTTTACAAATTCTGTGTTTGCAGATGTTTTCTTCTTCAGAACTGGTTACTATAAATTGCACCTCCACCATTGCAAAATCAAATTGGGAGTGGGTGCTCCAGAATAAAAGGAAAGAAAATTCTTCTGCAAGCTTCCTCCGCATGCTTGTGAATCCAACTGCCCTGCTAATTTGTCCCTCGCCTAAAGGACAAGGTCAGAAATGTGGTCCCTGCTGGCAACCTGCTGAATTAACACCAATTAAAACATATCATGCAACTAATCACTGCAGGTCTGAAGCACTGCTTGTACAACATGTGCTTCACATGAACATCACCCCAAGAAGCATCCTAATTGCTCAACTATTCAACTCACAGAGCAACTATTGATTTTTAGATTTTTAGAACAGTACAGCACAGAACAGGCCCTTCGGCCCTCGATGTTGTGCCGAGCAATGATCACCCTACTCAAGTCAACGTATCCACAATATACCAGTAACCCAACAACCCCCCCCCCCCCCCTCCCCCTCCCCCTCCCCTCCCAATTAACCTTATTTTTTAGGACACTAAGGGCAATTTAGCATAGCCAATCCACCTAACCCGCACATCTTTGGACTGTGGGAGGAAACCGGAGCACCCGGAGGAAACCCACGCACACACGGGGAGGATGTGCAGACTCCGCACAGACAGTGACCCAGCCGGGAATCGAACCTGGGACCCTGGAGCTGTGAAGCATTTATGCATTTATGCTAACCACCATGCTACCGTGCTGCCCTTGCTGAAGATTTGTCACAAAACTGTCTGGACAGCTCTACATATCATTGTAAAATTCTTAATAACAAAGATTAGAAGCACATCCGCATGTGTTGTTTAAAACATGGCAGTTGTATTTTCTGAATCTTTCTAATGGCACATTGCACTCCTCTTGGGTGAAATAAGTTAGGATCATGAATGTGCATGTTAGCTGTTAGGAAGGAGCATCACAGAGTTAAGAATTAGCAGTCGATGCAGAGAATAAATTTTTATGTCTTGGAGGACAACCTCCCTCCCAGTGCCAATTGAATTCCTCCCCATCCTCCTCTAATCCACCAAGAATGGTATTGCTGTTTCCACTAAATGCCAATTAGGAAACATAAAATGACAAAAGAAACAATTATCAAAGTGAAGCTCTACGTTAGTAAATTTTATGTGGAACCCACTCACTTGCATGAATCTGCAGGCAACATACCTATGATCAGCTGAGCTCAGTTCTCCTTCACCAACAGCTTTAGTGACTCTTACACATCTAATCACCTAATAGCATGTCTTTCGAGGCTTGTGGGAGGAAAGCAGAACACCCGATGGAAACCCACGCAGACACACGGAGAATGTGCAGACTCCACACAGACAGTGACCCAAGCGGAAATCGAACCCGGGATCCTGGCACTGTGAAGCAATAGTGCTAACCACTGTGCTACCATGCCACCTTCTGTAGCTGATACTCTGAAGAACGAGGAGTGTTTGTATACTCAGTTTCCTCAGGGACTTTGGAATTACAATTGAACACTAGCTTTGAGAAAAAGAGTGGTAGTTTTAACTTTGCCAAACCATCGAGAACTGAGTAGGTGCTGGATTAAAACAGCAGTCAGGCAGTTCTCATTCCATTCCCACCCATCACCAGGGGAGGCGAACATCATTAGCAAGTGGAGATCGCTAAAAAATAACATTTACAATCCAGTTACATTGTCGTGCATATGTGTTGTGATCCACCACTGTATATATATGTGTGTGCCTCTATTAGGGGGTGTACAATAGTACCGGCTATGACAGGTTTGCTGGTAAGCCCCTGCCGGCTAGCTCCGCCCACAGGGAGCAGTGTAAATATTCATAAGCTCTCCTGAGCTGCTATTCTACAGCTGCAGTTGAGGGAATAACATCTCACGGTAATAAAGCCTCTTTTGTACCGTTTCGTGTTTCTGAGTGCAATTGTTAGCGCATCAATTTATTACCGTGAGATTTCCCACAACACGGAGATCAGAATTAAACCCGACCGCCTGCAGCTGGATCCGCAATCGTCGAACGCCAGGAAAGACTTTAATCACTGGCTGGCTGTTTTCGAGGCTTACATCACCTCAGCGGACCCTTCACCATCGGAAGCTCAGAAAGTGCAACTACTTTACTCAAGGTTGAGCTAAAGCGTGTTCCCGCTGATACAGGACATGCCGATCTACGCCCATGCTATGGAACTGCTCAAAGAAAATTATGTCCAGTCGACGAACACTCTGTTTGCGAGGTACGTACTCTCCACTCGTGTCCAGCAACCGGGTGAGTCGATTGAGGACATCTGGTGGGCCCTTATCCCTCTTGTATGGGACTGCGAGTGCCAGGCCGTCTCGGCTACGGAACATTCGAATGTCCTCATGCGAGATGCCTTTGTGACGGGTATTGCATTGGACCCCATCCGTCAATGACTGCTGGAATGGGCCGCGCTCGATCTAGCGGCGAAAAAGACTTTAAAGCTCTCTATGATGGCCACTTCCCGTAACGTGCAATCCTACCCCGCCCACTCATCCTACCGCGCGGCCCACCCATCCTACCCCTCGTGGATGCCGCAACCGACCCCCCCCCGACTGGGGCCGCTCCCGCGCAGTATGCCTGCGCTACTCGCCACACCGTGCACCCTGGTGGTCCCCGCTGCTACTTCTGCAGCCAGCAGAAGCACCCCCGCCAGCGCTGCCCAGCCCGCGCCGCGACCTGCAAATCTTGTGGCAAGAAAGGCCACTTTGCAGCAGTGTGTCAGGCCCGCGCTGTTGCCTCTATCGCGCCGAACTCTCCCCCTCTCCCCAGCCGATCTCACAAAGGGCCCCGCCATCCGCAGCTCCCGGGGCCACGTGCGATCAGTGGGCGCCGCCATCTTTCGCCGCCCCCGCAATGTGCGCACCATGGACGCCGTCATCTTCCTCCCCCCACTCCACTTGCGGCCAGTGGGTGCCGCCAACTTGCCCCGCCCCCGCAATGTGAGATCAGTGGGCGCCGCCATCTTGCCCCGCCCCCACAACGTGCGCTCCATGGGCGCCGCCATCTTCTTCCCCTTGAGACTGGACCACGGGACCCGGGTCGCTGCCGCTACTCATCGGAATCTTCGGACTCTTCGGGCGATCGCCCGCTACTCGCCTCCATGACACTCGACCAATCTCGTCCTCGCAACCTGGCTACCGCTTCAATGACGGTACTCATCAACGGCCACGCGGCCTACTGCCTACTTGTCTCCGGGAGCACCGATAGCTTCATTAATCCGGACACGGTAAGGCACTGCTCCCTCGTGGTCCATCCCGCCAACCAGCGGATCTTCCTGGCCTCCGGATCCCACTCTGTCCCTTTCCGGGGCTTCTGTCTGGTCAAACTCACCGTAAAAGGCGTGGAATTCAGCCATTTCCGCCTGTACGTGCTCCCCAACCTCTGTGCGACACTTTTACTGGGCCTGGACTTTCAATGTAACCTCCAGAGCCTCACCCTCAAATTCGGCAGACCCCTACCCCCACTCACCATTTGTGGCCTCTCGACCCTCAAGGTTGACCCTCCCTCCCTCTTTGCCAATCTGACTGCAGATTGCAAGCCCGTCGCCACCAGGAGCAGATGGTACCGCACCCAGGACAAGACCTTCATCAGGTCCGAAGTCCAGCGGCTGCTTCGGGAGGGTATTATCGAGGCCCTGGAGAGCCCAGGTGGTGGTGGTTAAAACTGGGGAGAAACACAGGATGGTCGTGGACTACAGCCAGACCATCAACCGGTACACGCAGCTCGACGCGTACACCCTCCCTCGCATATCTGATATGGTCAGTCAGATTGCACAGTTCCAGGTCTTCTCAACAATTGACCTGAAATCCGCCTACCACCAGCTCCCCATTCGTAAATCGGACCGTCCCTACACTGCCTTCGAGGCGGACGGTCGCCTCGATCAATTCCTTAGGGTTCCCTTCGGCGTCACTAACGGGGTCTCGGTCTTCCAATGAGAAATGGACCGAATGGTTGACCGGTACGGACTGAGGGCCACGTTTCCGTACTTAGATAATGTCACCATCTGCGGCCACGACCAGCAGGACCATGACGCCAACCTTGCCAAATTTCTCCACACCGCATCTCTCCTCAATCTCACTTATAACAAGGAGAAGTGCGTATTCAGCACAGGCCGCTTAGCCATCCTCGGCTACGTAGTCCAAAACGGACTACTGGGGCCCGATCCCGACCTCATAGAGCTTCCCCTCCCCCACTGCCCCAAGTTTCTCAAACGATGCCTAGGGTTCTTTTCTTACTACGCCCAGTGGGTCCCACAATACGCGGACAAGGCCTGCCCACTGATCCAGTCCACACAATTTCCCCTCGCGGCCGAGGCACAACAGGCCTTCGCCCGTATTCGCTCAGACATAGCCAAGGCCAGTATGCACGCAGTAGATGAGACACTGCCCTTCCAAGTAGAGAGCGACGCTTCAGATGTCGCCCTTGCCACCACTCTAAACCAGGCAGGCAGACCCATGGCATTCTTTTCCCGCACCCTCCATGCCTCCGAAATTCGACATTCCTTTGTTGAAAAGGAGGCCCAGGCTATCGTTGAGGCGGTGCGACACTGGAGGCATTACCTGGCCGGCAGGAGGTTCACTCTCCTCACTGACCAACGGTCGGTAGCCTTCATGTTCAACAACACGCAGCGGGGCAAGATCAAAAACGACAAAATCTTGCGGTGGAGAATCGAGCTCTCTACCTATAATTACGAGATCTTGTATTGCCCCTGCAAGCTCAACGAGCCCCCAGACGCCTTCTCCCGAGGTACACGTGCCAGCGCACAAGTGAACCAGCTCCCTGCCTTGCACAAGAGCCTTTGCCATCCGGGGGTCACTCGGTTGTACCACCTAATCAAAGCCCGCAATCTGCCCTACTCCATCGAGGAAGTACGGACAGTCACCAGAGACTGCCAGGTCTGTGCGGAGTGCAAGCCGCATTTCTACCGGCCAGACCGCGCGCTCCTGGTGAAAGCGTCCCGCCCCTTTGAACGCCTCAGCGTGGATTTCAAAGGGCCCCTCCCCTCCACCGACCGCAACACCTTCATCCTTAGTGTGGTCGATGAATTCTCTAGGCTCCCCTTCGCCATCCCATGCCCAGATATGACGCCTGCCACCGTCATCAAGTCCCTCGATTCCATATTCGCTCTGTTCGGTTTCCCTGACTACATCCACAGTAACAGGGGATCCACATTCATGAGTGATGAGCTGCATCAGTTCCTGCTCAGCAGGGGTATCGCCTCTAGCAGGGCGACCAGCTACAACCCCCGGGGAAACGGGCAGGTAGAAAGGGAGAACGGGATGGTATGGAGGGCCGTCTAGCTGGCCCTACGGTCCAGGAACCTCCCAGCCGCTCGCTGGCAGCAGGTCCTCCCTGATGCACTCCACTCCATTAGGTCACTGCTGTGCACCGCGACTAACAAAACACCCCATGAACGTGTTTTTACCTTCCCTAGGAAGTCTACATCCGGGGTGTCGCTCCCGATGTGGCTCGCAGCTCCAGGGCCCATCCTACTTCGTAGGCATGTCAAACTCCACAAGGCAGACCCTCTGGTGGACAGGGTACGCCTGCTCCACGCGGACCCCCAGTATGCCTCCGTGGAGTTCCCCGACGGCCACCAGGATACAGTCTTGCTCAGGGACCTGGCTCCCTTGGGTGCCGATCCCATGCCCACACAACTGCCCACCCACGCGCCACCCTCCTTTTCCCCGGCGCCCCCAACGTCAGCCCCACCAGGTCCATCCCTCTTTCCCCTGCCCACACTGGAGGACATGGAAGATTTTGGCACGCTCCCGGTGTCATCCAGCAACTGGCCAGCACCAACACCGCCACCACCGATGCCGTCGACGCCGACACCACCTGCGCAGACGTCGCCACCACTGCTGCGTCGCTCTCAACGCACCGTCAGACCGCCGGTCAGACTCAATCTATGACGGGCACCGGGTTGCAAGATGGACACCTGATTTTTTTCTCCCCCCCCCCCCCCCCCCCCCCCCCCCCTCTGTAAGTAAATCACTGCTTATGTATTATAGTTTCACATCACCCCCGCCGGACCCATTCTTAACAGGGGGTGAATGTGGTGATCCACCACTGTATATATATATGTGTGTGCCTCTATTAGGGGGTGTACAATAGTACCTGCTATTACAGGTTTGCTGGTAAGCCCCTGCCAGCTAGCACCACCCACAGGGAGCAGTATAAATATTCATAAGCTCTCCTGAGCTGCTATTCTACAGCTGCAGTTGGGGGAATAACATCTCACGGTAATAAAGCCTCTTTTGTACCGTTTCGTGTTTCTGCATGCAATTGTTAGCACATCAATATGCCAGCACAATGGCCGAAATTCTCCAGCCGTTGGGATTCTCTGTTCCACCGGCATGCAGCCCTACCTACTGATTTCCCGGCGGCATGGGGTGGCTTCAATGGAAAATCCCTTTGACAAGCGGCGGGAGTAGAAAGTCCCGCTGCCAGCCAACTGCAGCGACCAAGAGACCAGCGAATCTAGCCCAAAATGTTGTGGCCAGTGCCCAACGTACCAGTAAGTCTAGATAGGATTATTGTGTGAAGTGTTCAAAACTGTATATCATCCACTATAGCTCAACTGACCATAATAACTTTTCTTTGCTGCTTTTGCTTTTCCAGAAGAGTTTCCAGATTTTAGGTTACTTCATTCATACAATTTATTTGCCTTCTTACCTTCAGAGTATTTTCTGTGTTCAATATTGCTGCTTTCTTCTAGATGGAGGAACACTTGAAGAAAGAGGAGAAGAAGCAGTTGCAGCTTCTGAGACCTGCAGCAGCAGCACTGCTCAGGGCTGCTTAGAGGAGGGCAGGCCAAACACACAAGATGCTTGGCAAAGAGTCACTTTAATGCATCTATCTGAACAAACAAGCATATAAATTAAGAGCAGGAGCGGGTCATTCTCTCCGTTGAGCCTGCTCCACTATTCAATAAGATCATAGCTAATCTCTGACCTGTGTATTCTAGTGCATGAATCGCAAAGGGTTGGTATGTAGGTACAGCAAGTAATTAGTAAAGCTAGTAGAATATTCTTGTGTATTGTGAGGGGAATTGAATACAGAAGTGGCGAGGTTATGCTTCAGTTATACAACTCATTGGTACGACAACATCTGGAGTACTGTTTACAGCTCAGTCTCCTTCTTTAAGGGAGAATATAATTGGATTTGAAACAGCAGGGAAGGTTTACCAAACTAATGTCAGGAATGGTGGTGCGTTGTCTTATGAGAAAGAGCTGGACAGGCTAAGCTTGTATCGGCTGAAGTTTAGAAGAGTTAGAGGTGACTTGATAGAAACCTTTAATATCCTGTGGGGTCTTGACACCTGTGGGGTGGATCTGGAAAGGACGTTTTCTCATGTGGGAGAATCTAGAACTGCGGGCCCCCTTTAGAAAAATAAAGGGTCACCCATTTAAGACACAGACACAAATATGAGATTTTCTTTCGCTCAGAGGACAGTGAGTCTTCAGAACTCTTGGAACTTTCTTCCTCACAAGTCAGTGGAAGCAGAGTTGTGAATATTTTTAAGGCAGAGGTCAATAAATTCACGATAAGAAAGTAGGTGAAAGGTTATCTGGGGGAGGTGGAAGTCTTGGGCTGAGGTTGCAGGTGTCAGTCATTTCTTCCTGCATGGCATCATAGCAGAGTACTTTTAATCCAAATTTAACCAAATAAGGAAGTACCAGAAGAACTACAACTGGTTAGAAAAGGTAAAACTGTTTACTCGCAAGTGATCATTCATTGACCATCTTTTTCTTAAATAAATTTAGAGTACCCAATTTTATTTTCCAATTGAGGGACAATTTAGTATAGCTAATCCACCTGGCCTGCACATCTTTTTGGGTTGTGGGGGTGAGACTGTGCAAACTCCACGTGGACGGTGTTCGGGGGCCGGGATCGAACCCGGGTCCTCAGCATCGTAAGGCTAAGTAGTGCTAACTACTGCACCACCATGCCATGCCCTTTCATTGACCATCCTAACACCTAGCAGGGCTTACTACACAATCGTGCTCATTCTGCCTTTCCATATTTAGCTAGAATGCTTTTGTTTATATCATCCTTCCGGATCTGACACTATATGCGCTATCGTGCCATCTTTATTTCGGATTACAATATGGTAACTGGAGCATCGTGTACTTTTTTATTTGCAGATTCTTTGCAAATGAAAAAGATATTCATTTATTCAGATGTAAACTATTCCTTGCAGAAGTTCCTAGTGCTATAGTATGCAGCTCATATTATGATTATATTTCTTCCACTTCTAATATGGCACCCATCTTTCTTTATTGTTGGAGTTCCAGTGAAGTACTTCACTATATGTGAATTTAATCATAGCAAATCAAGCAAAAGACAAAGATTGGGAGTTCTTTCTTCCATGTTATGAGGTTGCCTGTTCTGTGATTTGTAATATCTTGCATGATTATTTTGGTTATGTTTTATGCATGCTTTCTCAGAGGCTTTTCAACTTTATACTGTGCACTTGGCTATCTCTTTCATTTTCTCATTTTTAAATTTGACAGGTTGTTTATCCCCTTTCTCATTTGATTGCTTCGTAATCCCAAAAGTGAACACTCCCATCCTTCTCACTACACAGCTATTTAGTTCACTTCTAATTATTTTGCTTGCCTACGGATTCGTACTGCTATATTTAGCATCAGATTTTGTCTCCTAGCCATCCTTCTAGAAATTATTCTGTCCTTTAGTTTAGGGATTCTTTCAGTTCATCAAATTTACAGTGCAGAAGGAGGTAACTTATCCCATCGAGTCTGCACCGACCCTTTGAAAGATCACTTTACCCATATCCACTCCCCCGCCCACCCATAAGCTAACCTGCACATCCCTGTACACTATGAGGCAATTTGTTATGGCCAATCTACCTAACCTTTGGACTGTGGAAGGAAACCAGAGCACCCGGAGGAAACCCACACAGACATGGAGAGAGCAGGTACAACCCCACACAGACAAGCACCCAAGGCCAGAATTGAACCCATGTCCCTGGCGATGTGAGGCAACAGCACTAACCATTGTGCCACGCTGCCGCCCATGTCTCAATATGGGTTTTAATTCAACAAAGCATTGAACAATGGTTTCTTCCAATATTGTGCACAAGTAAAACGCGACATGCTTCATGCATCACATTTTGGCTTGTATTACCTCTCCGGCTTATTCATCAGTACATCTCCTTACTCAAAATATGAAATTATTATAATTATGTATCGAGTATGTCTTTTTCAATAATGTAGGAAACTAGACACTTTCCTTTTTTGATCTATTCTATTGACTCAGGGCACCATATCAACCTTTTCCAGTTTTTCTGCACAAGTCTTGAACTTCTAAAGGATGTGTGAAGTTACAAGGAACGGTGAGTTGCAGTAGAAGAGCCACAGGGCAACCCAAGAAAAATGAAGTAAGCAATGCAGACGGATTTGGAAGTGATCATGTTCCACACTATCGTCGCTCTTGTTCTTGTTCACAGGAAAGGGATGTAAAATAAACTGGAGGAATTGATGCAGTGTCACCTATAGATTGTGAAAAATGCTAAGACAATGCATTGGTGATGGAGTTTATACTACCAAGTGCCGTTGTTCAGAGATGCAGCCAAATTGAGTCCAAATTAAAGAGATGAATGCCTATGGGAACAAGTCATGGTTGTTGAACAGACTTGCCAGTCCTGACTGTTCATTTCAGCATTTATGAAACTCCGATATAACCTCCGTTCACAAGGCTGTGAACCTTTTGGACTCCCTATCCAGAATGTTGCAGTAGCTTCATTGTTGAGTATATTTAAGGTTGAGAGAGATTTTTGGTCTCTCAGGGAATCAAGGATGTGGGGAACTGATGGTAAAGTGGAGTTGGAAACAGCGACGATCGTTCTGAATGATGGAATAGGCTCGACGCTCCTATCTTCAATCATTCCTTCAAACTAATGTTGTCTCGGCATGGCAAACGTCAGTATAAAAAGTTTATTAATTGTGCAGTAATTGAGTATTTAATTATATTAATTGTTTTCATGTGGTGGGATTGAGTGGTACTCATAAGTACTGCTACACAGAATCATTGAATGGTTACAGAATTGAAGGTTGCCATTTGGACCACTGTGCCTGAACGGGTTATTTACAGGAGTAACTCAACCATCCCCACTCCCCCACCTTTTCCTGATGGCTACATAAATTGTTTGCCTTCAAATAGTTATTTTCTTTTGAAACCTATGGTTGAATCTGTCTCCACCACACTCTCAAGCAATGTATTTAACCAGGCCCTCCATAGAAAAAATTTGCCTCATGCCACCTTGGTTTTGTTGCCATTCATTTTGAATGGTGCCATCAGGTATGTGGCTCTTCGAACAAAGAGAACGATGAACATTACAGCACAGGAACATGCTCTGCAGCCCACCAAGCCTACGCTGATCCAGATTCCTTATTTAGATCTACTACTTATTGCCCAAATGATCTGCATCCCTCCATTTCCCACCTGTTGATGTGTTTATCAAGATACATCTTAAATGGTGCCATCGTTCCTGCCTCCATCACCTCCACTGGCAACACTTTCCAGGCACCCACCACCATCTGCATGAATAACTTTCCCCGGACATCTCCCCGAAACTTTCTCCTTCTCATCTTAAACCTGTGCCCCTTTGTAATTGAGTCTTCCACCATGAGAAAAAGCTTCTGACTATTCACTCTGTCTATACCTCTCAGAATTTTGTAGAAACACGACAGCAATGTAATGTTTGGAACTATTCTGTTCTTTGGAAGTGGGTCTTCCTCAGTCCCCTCCGAGTTGTGGTAACTGCACTAATTTCTCCCAGAATGCTTTTCAGTACCGCCCTCTGGTGAATGTTGTTCCTTCTGTTGAGTACAAGGGCCCTTCTCCTCAAATCCCTCCTGTAGGTGTCACAATAGTACAGTGGTTAGCACTGTTGCTTCGCAGCGTCAGGGACTGGGTTCAATTCCCGGCTTGGATCACTGTGTGTGCGGAGTCTGCACGTTCTCCCCGTGTCTGCGTGGGTTTCCTCCGGATGCTCCGGTTTCCTCCCACTGTCCTGAAAGATACGGACATTCTGAATTCTCCCTCAGTGTACCCAAACAGGTAGTGTGGCAACTAGGGGATTTTCACAGTAACTTCATCGCAATGTTAATATAAGCCTACTTGTGGCACTAATAAAGATTATTGTAATTTGTGGTGACTGCACGGATTTCTCCCAGAATGCTTTTCTGTTGCACCCTCTGGTGAATCTTCTATCAAGAGGAACAGTTTTTATCTCCCTATCAACTTTGCCTGGATTTTTAATATTTTCAGCACCTCTATCAAACTTCTTCTTGACCTTTGCTTCTGCTATGATCCCAGTGGAGACAGATTACTGAAAAAAAAAATCAAAGTTCTAATTAATAGCTGAAAGGTTGGCACAACATAATTTTAAGTTTCAGGGCTTTTACTGTAACAAGCAGATTATAATCACTATTGACTAAACATTATCTCTGTAAACAAGATATGTTAAACCACAGAACTGGCCTTCATCTTTTACTTGTGCCAGAATTCAAAACCCCACCTCCCAGGCTTTATACTGCCCCTTAAGTTGTCATTTGATTTTCCCAGACCCTGTCAAAACTGATTCCTATTTCTTGAAGTTCTATTTTCATTTCTTTCCTTTTCCAGCCTGGTAACTTCCAACCACAAACTGTCTTTCATAAGTGAATATTTTCCTGGCAGTTCTCCCACTAGCACATACTGGGTAAATCTTTCAATCTTGTTTCAAATCCACACAAATGTGATCTTTTCAATCCAAACACAAGCTTTTACCTATGTTCCTGAATGGTGAATAATAGAGACTTTCGGCCTCTGGCTGCTCTCTTTCTCTCAATCCTGGCTGTGTCTGAGGGTTTCAGGGCTATCTTAGAAACCCTTCACCTTGAAATTACCATCTCCATGACAACATGAATCACATAGGTATTGTATCCAAGTAGAAATATTGATTAGCTATACTTGAGACCCCAGCTTTCTTCTATCTTGGGAGTAAATTGACATTTTAAAGCACACGTGTTTGCAACCCAACATGCTCAACACCTTCCTGGGATTTTGGGGACTATAAATCTGACCACTGCAAACATAAAAAACTGCTGCCGTTGTCTCAATTCTGAACACCTTACACCTTCTTTCCAGAAAAACAACCCTGGCCTCGCTTAAATCTATAACAGCCATGTCACACAGGCAGACTTCAAAAAGGGTCACATGATCCTCTTTATTCTTTTCTAAAGTAAACATAACAATTATATAACACCTCATACCTGTATTGGATTTGATTTGATTTATTATCCCGTGTACCAAGGTACAGTGAAAAGTATTGTTCTGCATACAGTCCAGACAGATCGTTCCATACATGAAAATTGGACTGTGGTTGGCAGAGTAAGAAGTCTTACAACACCAGGTTAAAGTCCAACAGGTTTCTTTGGATTCACTAGCTCCATCATCAGGTGAGTGAAGAGGTAGGTTACACATACATAGCATATATAGGCAAAGCCAATGATGCAAAATCATACTTTGAATGAGGGTCTTTGTGGGTAATTAGGTCTTTACAGTTCCAGACGGTGCGACTGGAGAGAGGGATAATCACAGGTTAAAGAAGTGTGAATGTGGACGAGGCACAACAGCACTTTGGGGGTAGGTCTCTCAGGTGATTGGAAGCCCCTGTGTGGTTGGGTTTTCGGAAGGGTGGTATCTTTCCACTCCCGATGCCACATGAGCACTGTGGCCATGCCAACCTGGCACCATGGCAGTGCCCCCTATGGTGTCACTTCCAGGATGGTATGAGCACTGCCAGGGTGCCAGGCTGGTAGTGCCAATGTGCCAGGTTGCCTGTGCTGGGGATCAGTCCCGGGGTGCTCTGCATTTATGAGGTGGGGTCGATTAATTAATTAGTAAGTTGGGGCATTTGTGGTGTCTTTTGGCCGCGGTGAGGGGTTGAGAGATCCAGGTGCCATTTAAAACTGTCACCCTGATATCTTCCTGCACTGGTGAGCTGAACTCGTTAGCGCAGGAAATAAGTCGAAGTGCGACCTTGGAAAAGAAGCAGAGTCCCGTTTAATAGCAAAGGTCATTCTTGGTTTTGCAAGCGCCAGGAAACACCCCGTTAAATGTGCTGCCAAAACAGAACTCTCTTTTCCCCCATTAAATCACACCCTATCTATTTTCTATTGTAAATATATTTTCTAAATTGCAATTAAATGTTTCCATCACGATGGTGAACACTTTAAAATATAATTTAAACCAATGGACCAAATTAATAGCTTGTAATCACTGGAGCCACAATGCTCTCATTTTCTGTTTCATTAACCTATAATAGGGGTTTATTCCAGTACTGCACAGTATGATTATTTATAAGTTAGATTACTTTCACTGAATTTTTAAAGTCCAGTTATTCAGTCTCCTTCCTAATATTAATATAGGAAGGAATTCACTTTGTAATTGTGAATTTCCTTGATATTACCCTCGCACATTGAACACAAATTTACTGCTTCGCCATGGCGGGGTAAGGCCTAAAAATGCAGTTGAAGAGTCCATTGACTTCCGCCGACCAGAGGGGCTGTAAAATTCCGCTCGTTAACTATGCGAAGAGTTCAAAATGGATTTCTACAGAAATAACATGGAAGAAAATAACGATGGCCACAGCCACAATTGTCAGGATCTTCACTATAATACTTCAAGGATGAGGGAGCAGAAATCATAGAATTTCTACCGTGCAGAAGAAGGCCATTTGTCCCATCGAGTTTGTACCTACCCTCTGAAAGAGCACCCTACCTAGGCCAACAACCCACCCTATCCCCACAACCCAGTAATCCCACCTACACTTTTTAAACATTAAGGGGCAGTTTAGCATGGCCAATCCTCCTAATCTAGACATCATTGGACTGAGGAAATGGTAGCACCCATGCAGCCATGGGGATAAAGTGCAAACTGCACACAGACAGCCACCCAAGGCCGGAACGGAACCTGGGTCCCTGGCGCTGTGAGGTAACAGTGCTAACCACTGTGCCACCGTGCCGCCCTCATTGCTCATCGATATATGATTTTAGAATATCACCAACTTCCCAAGCTGTATGCATCTGGTGAAATGAGGGCTCTCTGTTCTTTGTTCAAAATTTAGCATATGTTTAAAACTTTCCATGAATCATATTTCAAAATCTTATTCACAGGCATGATCAAGGAGATGATTTTGTCCTCATCAGCTGGGGGTGAGTGAGTGATTAAAATAATCCTGGTTCCTGACTACCCTGAATGACTTCCCAACTTTACTGTAGAAAGTTTCAAATTATCTATATACGTCCCCAATGGGCATGCTTTCAGCAAGCGATTAACAGTTTAAGTTAGAAACCCAGACACCACTGTGGAAATGAAGACTGGGTTTAGTAATTCCTGGGCCACACTTAAATCCTACTAATCAGCTTCGCACCCTTTCCAGTGGAAACAAAAGCACACCGCTCAGGGCCTACTCACCTATAACAAGTACTGGCTGGATAGGCTGCTGGGAATATACCACAAGGATCCCACAATTGGGACATGAACGGAGACAAAGAAAGTATAAAAGAATAGAACATAGAACATTACAACACAGAACAGGCCCTTCAGCCCTCGATGTTGCGCCGACCTGTGAAACCACTCTAAAGCCCATCTACACTATTCCCTTATCGCCCATATGTTTATCCAATGACCATTTGAATGCCCTTAATGTTGCCGAGTCCACTACTGTTGCAGGCAGGGCATTCCATGCCCATACTACTCTCTGAGTAAAGAACCTACCTCTGACATCTGTCCTATATCTATCACCCCTCAATTTAAAGCTATGTCCCCTCGTGCTAGACATCACCATCCGAGGAAAAAGGCTCTCACTGACCACCCTATCTAATCCTCTGATCAATTTATATGCCTCAATTAAGTCACCTCTTAACCTTCTTCTCTCTAACGAAAACAGCCTCAAGTCCCTCAGCCTTCCCTGATAAGATCTTCCCTCCATACTAGGCAACATTCTAGTAAATCTCCTCTACACCCTTTCCAATGCTTCCACATCCTTCTTATAATGCGGCGACCAGAATTTCACGCAATACTCCAAATGCGGCCGCACCACAGTTTTGTACAGCTGCAAAATGACCTCATGGCTCCGAAACACAATCCCTCTACCAATAAAAGCTAACACACCGTACGCCTTTTTAACAACCCTCTCAACCTGGGTGGCAACTTTCAGGGATCTATGTACATGGACACCGAGATCTCTCTGCTCATCCACACTACCAAGAATCTTCCCATTAGCCCAGTGCTCTGTCTTCCTGTTATTCCTTCCAAAATGAATCACCTCACGCTTTTCTGCATTAAATCCATTTGTCACCTCTCAGCCCAGCGCTGCAGCTTATCTATGTCCCCCTATAACTTGTAACATCCTTCTGCACTGTCCACAACTCCACTGACTTTAGTGTCATCTGCAAAATAACTCACCCATGCTTCTACGCCCTCCTCCAGGTCATTTATAAGAATGACAAACAGCAGTGGCCCCAAACCAGATCCTTGTGGTACACCACTAGTAACTGGACTCCAGTCTGAACATTTCCCATCAACCACCACCCTTTGTCTTCTTCCAGCTACCCAATTTCTGATCCAAACTGCTAAATCACCCTGAATCCCATGTCTCTGTATTTTCTGCAATAGCCTACCGTGGGGAACCTTATCAAATGCTTTACTGAAATCCATATACACCACATCAACTGCTTTACCCTCATCCACCTGTTTGGTCACCTTCTTAAAGAACTCAATAAGGTTTGTGAGGCACGACCTACCCTCCACAAAACCGTCTTGACTATCTCTAATCAAATTATTCCTTTCCAGATGATTATACATCCTATCTCTTATAAACCTTTCCAAGACTTTGCCCACAACAGAAGTAAGGCCCACTGGTCTTTTAGTTATTGGGGTTGTCTCTACTCCCCTTCTTGAACAAGGGGACAACATTTACTATCCTCCAGTCTTCTGGCACTATTCCTGTAGACAAAGATGACTTAAAGATCAAAGCCAAAGGCTCAGCAATCTCCTCCCTAGCTTCCCAGAGAATCCTAGGATAAATCCCATCCGGCCCAGGGGACTTATCTATTTCCACACTTTCCAGAATTGCTAACACCTCTTCCTTATGAACGTCAAGCCCTTCTAGTCTGGTAACCTGAATCTCAGTATTCTCCTCCACAACATTGTCTTTTTCCGGTGTGAATACTGATGAAAAATATTCATTTAGCACCTCTCCTATCTCCTCGGACTCCACGCACAACTTCCCACTACCGTCCTTGACTAGCCCTACTCTTACCCTAGTCATTCTTTTATTCCTGACATATCTATAGAAAGCTTTAGGGTTATCCTTGATCCTACCTGCCAAAGACTTCTCATGTCTCCTCCTGGCTCTTCTTAGCTCTCTCTTTAGGTCCTTCCTAGCTAACTTGTAACTCTCGAGCACCCTAACTGATCCTTCACATCTCATCTTTACATAAGCCTCCTTCTTCCTCTTGATAAGTGTTTCAACTGCTTTAGTAAACCACGGTTCCCTCACTCGACCACTTCCTCCCTGCCGGACAGGTACATACTTATCAAGGACACGCAGTAGCTGTTCCTTGAACAAGCTCCACATTTCCATTGTGCCCATCCCCTGCAGTTTTCCTCTCCATCCATTGCATCCTAAGTCTTGCCTCATCGCATCATAGTTGCCTTTCCCTCAGATATAACTCTTGCCCTGCGGTATATACCTATCTCTTTCCATCACTAAAGTAAACGTAATCGAATTGTGGTCACTGTCACCAAAGTGCTCACCTACCTCCAAATCTAACACCTGTCCTGGTTCATTACCCAGTACCAAATCCAATATGGCCTCGTCTCTCATTGGCCTATCTACATACTGTATCAGGAAACCCTTCTGCACACATTGGACAGAAACGGACCCATCTAAAGTACTCGAACTATAGCGTTTCCAGTCAATATTTGGAAGGTTAAAGTCCCCCATAACAACTACCCTGTTGCTTTCGCTCCTATCCAGAATCATCTTTGCAATCCTTTCCTCTACATCTCTGGAACTTTTTGGAGGCCTATAGAAAACCCCTAACAGGGGGACCTCTCCTGTTTCTAACCTCAGCCCATACTACCTCAGTAGACGAGTCCTCATCAAACGTCCTTTCTGCCACCGTAATACTGTCCTTTACTAACAATGCTACCCCTCCCCCTCTTTCACAACCTTCCCTGAGCTTACTGAAATATCTAAACCCCAGCACCTGCAACAACCATTCCTGTCCCTGCTCTATCCATGTCTCCGAAATGGCCACAACATTGAAGTCACAGGTACCAACCCATGCCGCAAGTTCACCCACCTTATTCCGGATGCTCCTGGCATTGAAGAAGACACACTTTAAACCACCTTCCTACCTGCCGGTACACTTCTGCAACTTTGAAACCTTACTCATGACCTCACTACTCTCAACCTCCTGTATACTGGAGCTATAATTCAGGTACAAGTCAGAATGAATGCTGAAAACATGTCTCGAGTTAATGTTAGGCTTGAACACCTTTCTCCAATACTGTTGCAAATTTATGGGAAGAGGTATATGAGCACTGAGTGGTGGGAACAAGAGGAAGAGGGCCTGTAAAATGGTGGCCAGCTGTGTCAGGATTTCTCCCTTAATGCAGACCCACCGCCTGGGATATTACCTATTGGTGGACGGCAAGACAAACTAGATACCCGCTCCAAGGAAGCAGGCAGCTTATTTGGTTACTTAAAGACCTTATATATTGTGTTTGGTCTTCTTTATCTTACAAAGGAATCCCATCAAACACCTGGAGTTGTCCAAATCAGGTTCTTTGTTGAGTCTTGTATGGTAAGATAGCAATTTGTTACAGAGCACACTATCATGGAATCTGCTTATTACTCCTCTGGAATCTGCACAATTCACTTGTATATCTTATTACCCTCTCAAACGTCTGAGCATGGCCGGATGTGTCTCCCATTATGTGGGAGTCGCTGGTCACATGACTTGGAAATGAGACTGCACCGTGTGTCTGCACCGCCACCTGCTGGTTGGAGGTCACACGCCACCCATCTATGATAGAGCCCATTGGCATGTCACCACACTATTAAGGTCAGTTTTATATAGTTGCTGTCATTTTACTGATGGCAGGACACCATTCTGCCTCATGGGGTCAACAGGCATCCCAGAAATAGGCTGCCTGCAGCATTGTGGGAGTGGAGGTAGCCATCAGAGTCAGACGCGCCATGCAACACAGAGGGAATCTGAGGCAGGAAAGACAACCCAGTGGCTCCAGTCCCACAAGAGGTTTCCCTGCAATCAGTAGGCTCTTCACCCTTGGGCATCCTAAATTTAAATTTGCACATACCTTCACAAAGGTGCCTTCATCTTGAGGTGTCCCCAAGGTCTTCGATCAGCTTCAGCAGCTCTCCCTCTCCCAATGGTGCTACTGCTATAAAATCACTGAGTGTGTCCGGCTGTCAGCAAGCGACATCAGCGGTGGGCTTCTCCATTCCTGAGACTAAGTGTTGACGCCAGGGCAGGATTATTGGACTTCTCTGTCAGCCTGGCACCGTACCTGAACCAATTTAACAACTGTTAAGGAGCTAGCACGGCGCCACATGGAGCACAATCAATTCCAATGAGAAACGGTGCAGGATTCGCCAGATTCTCGATTGACACTCAGGAGGCCGACAAGCTTCAGCCACATATATACACTTCACTCCCCACACACATCATCCCAGCCAGCAGGAAGGCAGCAAGAAAAGCGCACCCTGTTATATGGTCGCCAAGCTCCAGACCCCACTGGACGTCGTGGAGGAGAAGCGGGCCACTCAGTACCCGGCTTGGGAAGAGGCTGCCAGTCGGCAGAATTCACTGTGCCTGGGCGCAGGTGGGAGAGGCAATCAGTGCCGTCAGCAACACTGTCCGGACTGGCCAGCAGTGCCGGAAGGAACTGCACTAATCAGATCCCACACAGCAGTAACCCTACACTCCCCACCCAGCCAGAGGGCAGCTGAACCCCCACACTGCACCACATGGCGGCACCCATACTGGCTTTCAGGCCGGGTACCCTGCCAATGAAGTCATCAGCTACCCACCACCTGGGTTGCATGCATCGGGCTGTCTAACGCTGTGCGTTTTATGTCATCATCCCCCCTCCCCCGTTCCAGGAGAAGGCCGTCCATAATCGCGGAGAGTGGGAGAAGACTGGATGGGGACTACCGGACCTGGAGCCCCTCACCACGGCAGAGTAGTGGACCCTGTCTGCAATCAGCGGGCCTGAGGAAAGGGCAGTCGCCGAGGTATAGGTCGGCATTAGGTGAAAAAGTGAAACCCCGCTAAGTTGCAGTTCCCTATGCCACATTGTCACCCCCCCCACACCACCCACGCACCACCCTCACACCACCCTCATCCCCTACCACCCCCACACCATCTTCACCCCCACAACACCATCACCCTCACACCACCCTCATGCCCACACCACACTCATACCCACATCACCCTCCAACATCTCACCCCCACACCATCCTCGCACCACCCCCACACCACCCTCACCCCCACACCACCCTCACACCACCCTCATATGACTCCCAAAAGATGCCTGCCAAAGGGGACCCAGGTCAGAGGGTGGGAATCACAGCAGGATGCTTCCACTCCTGATGTACCATCTGGGGATCCACCTAGACGTAGCTCATGGACCGCAGTTCAGCCAGCGCACACCGCCCGGGTGTCCAACCCCATCTCCCAACCCCACCGTCCCCACCTCCGCCACCAGGATTCGATGGGACCTTGTGATGGAATGGCCAGCTCACATGCAGGGTAACCCAAGTGGACGATGGAAAGTGCTACCATGTTCTGGAGTCAGACATTGTCGAACAATGTGGAGCACCAGAGCTCATCGCAGAGCGGGTTGTCTTTATCCTCCATCCCATGGACCATATCCGCGGTTACTGCCAAATCCGGGCCCGCACCCATAGTGCGGCAGGTATGTATCACGGAGGGGCTGCCGGCAGGTCTGGGGGGTGGGGGACGGGATGCAGTGTCTGTGCCCCTAGCCAGTGCCCCCACTAGTCGATGCAGGCCAATTTGTAACAACTCTTTTTGTTATCACAAATTTTCTTCTTTAGTTTAATTTTTCCCTTTTACTTTTACTTTTTTGTGGGAGCTTACAGTCAGATTTCGCTCTGAGAGAATAGCTGACAGTATAGGGACCAAGAACATTTGTCATCTGATTCTTCTTTTGAAACCTCTGCAACACAGCAGAAATACAGAAAGCAGCTTTTAAGTGAAACAGAACAAGAGCAAATGAAAGAAGACATTCACTAACATCCATCAAAAGATGCTTTGAAAAATTTAGCTTTCTGGTAGAAGAGGAGGCAGATTTAACCGAGAGTAGATTGACAGAGAACAATTAGGTTAAATGATTTGCTCTGACTGAAGATCATTCAAGCATACAACACTTTGCATGATCTTCAGTTGGGTCAACTTTAGTTCACAGTGAGTATTTGGATTTAGGTACAGGGAACAATTAGTTAAAATGTGATGACAGCACAAAATCAGGGGATTCGGCAAACAGTGAGAGAATTGTAAAACTTCAGGAAGGCAGGTGACATTTGATGTGCATGAGTGGGAGGTGCCGCAGTTTGGAAGAAATATGAAAAATCGGAGCACATGCTTGATGGAAAATCTCTATGTGAGTGAACAGAAAGATATTCATGGAGGTAGAGGAATATTTAACTCTTACTCAATAGACAAGAGAAGATAAGGCAGGGAGGAGGGGTTGATTATTAGAAACTATGCAAAACAACATGGGCACAATCCAGCCACTGTGCAATGGGTGAATCCCGCAACAACCCCAAATCAGGTTCCCTGCCGGGCCAATTTGTAGTCACCCGACTCCTCCGCCAGCTGCGATCTGGATCACGCCCTCACTTAAATGAGCTACCAGGCTCATTTAAATACCCATTTTCACCTGGCACTTGGGAGTCAACAGCTGTACCTCGACCGGATGCCATTTAGCACTGGTTTCCACAAACGTGGACCAGGCATGACAGCACCTCGTGGGTCATCACAAGCCATTCGAGGTCCCCAGGCAGTCATGGACAGGGGCAGGGCAGTACACTGGAACTCCCACTGGCACCTGGGCGCAATGGCACTGCCAGCCTGGCACACTGGCAGTGCCACATGGGCATCCTGGCACTTTCAGATGTCAGGGTCACTGTCAGGGTGCCAGACTAGCAGTGCCAAGGTGCCTGTGTGACAGATTGTCACTGCCAGGGTCGGGCCCGGTTGGGGGGCCTTGTCCATTAGAGAGGGGGTGATAGGAGGGCCCAGGGCCAGTAGAAGGTTGGGGTGCTGAAGTGGGGTTGTCCTGAAAACGGGGGTGGCCTGAAAGGGGGGGGGGGGGGTGGGTTTGGAGAGATTTTGGCAGCTGGTCAAAATGGCGCCCCAATGTGTGAGGAGCAGTTTCTGCTGGGAGGCTCGCCAGTGCAGGAAATCACTAAAGTGAGGCCTCGGCAGGGAGGAACTCCCCAAGGCCCAAAAAACCGGCAAAGTGCTGCTGAATAGTGAGGTGAATCCCGGCGCTGCAGCCACTGAGAAACATCCCACCAAACACGCCCAAAAGCGGACTTAGTTTCATGTCCGATGAATCACGCCCTATGTATGTGCTTACCAAGCATTTATGAAGTAGCAGGTTTCACAACAAGCCTGTTCCTCGCTCCCGAGATGGAGTAGCAAGCCTGATTTAAATTTGCATTAGTTGGCTGGATTTTCCAGTGCTCAGAAAAACACGGCAGATAAATGATGATAGGAGCAGGTTGCTGTTTTTTTATAACATTGCTTGTGGGCAAGGAGGTTCAAGATAGTGCTCCTCTTTCCCTCTTTCCCAAAAACAAATGAAAAGGCTAATATCTGTCTTTTATAAATAGGATATATAACTATAGAATATAAAAAGTATTAAGTTTGTAGAACAAAGTAAAACAAGGGATGCATACTATGGGGAGGGAGGTGAGGGAGGACAGCTCACCATCCCACACCACAAGAAGGAAAGTCGCCTTGAAGCCCACTCGCTCCACATCAGCCTATCCTGCAACTGCAACACAGCATCGGTGGGCTAACCTGTCTGCCAGAGGGACTTTTGTCCTTGGGAGCTGTCACTAATTAGACTGGTCAGCTCCTCTAACATTTCCTGCAGTGCCAGGATTACATTCATGGGCACTGCTGGGACTGTTGTAAGGTTGTTTGGTGGCTCACGGAGAGATCTGGAAGCTTGTACGGTTAAACATAAACCGTTTTCTTTGTAATTCGTATACATATCCAATATGCTGCCATGCTTGGATACTGTCTCCATACAGGCTCCTTCTGGACTTTACCATTACACACAGTCTACCACCATGTGACTCTCTACCTCATACCATGGGTGGTATTGTTCTCCAGTCCCACATTAACCTCTGTAGAACATTCTTATTTCTAAGTCTTACCCAAATGCATTTTGAATGTAATCTTTACTTTACTTACCAACCCTTCTCCCGCAATGCCCCTCCCCCACCCCCCATACCACCTCCTGACCCCCTTCCCCCAACCACAAACTTTTGAAATTCAGACGGTCTGGAGGCTTTTTTTAATAAAAAATTTTCCTATTAAGGGTCAATTCAGTGTGGCCATTCCACCTACCCTGCACATTTTTGAGTTGTGGGGGTGAGATCCACGCAGACAAGCAGAGAAGTGCAAACTCCACACGGACAGTGATCCAGGACCGGGATCGAACCCGAGTCCTCGGCGCCGTGAGGCAGCAGTGCTCCAGTCTGGAGGCTTGACAATTCTCTCAGACCTTGTCCTGTCACGTGTGGAGGAATGGTAGTTTCAGTTGTTTGGGTTGACTTTATTATTTTTGTATTAAAATTGTGGTTTTCCGTGTTTCTCTGCAGTATTTTGTTGTCTTTATTTGGTTCACCTCTTACGCTCCTTTGAGTTGCGTTTCTCTTTATTATAAACATGTCTGTTTTGTTCGGACGTGGGTTTGTTCTGTTCCATTCCTTCCAAAGGGAATGTTCACTATGTTCATTCCTTCAGTAGTCGCAGATTTTCTTTTTCCATGGGATCTGCCACAATCTTCCTTGAAGTTGACGTTTCAAAAATGGAACCTACATTTCCACTTCTTTCACAATTTCAGCCATTTCATTTTTCAACAACTCAATGGTTCTCAGTATGTTTGAGGCATCCCGTGCTTTTACTTCCAGTTCCTTGAGCTTCGATGCCAGATTTATATTTTCCAATCTTATTTCTGTCATTTCTTTCCTCTGACTCCAGAAGACCTTTGTCCCTGTCCTTCATTTTAGTTACTGTTAGACACATTTGTTTCCAGCGAAGTTTTAACTTTGCAGTTAAAGTTCTGTCTGTAATTGCACTGCTCAAGACTGCATTATCTGCTCAAAGTTTGGAAAGATCTATTGGTTTTCCTTTCAATGTCCCTCTTTTTCATTCAGCTTGTTCTTCAGCTCTTCTGCCATTTCTTTAGAAGTTTGCTGAGTCTTCTCTGCCAATTGACCCTTCAATTCTTTCACAGTGTCATTAAATTCATTTTGCTTTTCTTCGTAATTTTCCAGGTGACCAAGCATTGACCCGAGGGATCACTGTAGCATGTGAATGGCCTTCAACAGATTTTCATTTTCTTTGCAAAGCTCCTGAGTTTACTTCTAATTCAACAGAGTCCACTCAAGTTTCTTTTGCTGTTCAAGAGAGCCTTATGTTTCATGTGGCTGAAGGTTTATCTACTCCTTTTGCAGTTAATCTTGAAGGAAAATCCGCCGTTTATTTTCTTCTTGGCCTCTTGCTGCACTTCAGTGCATTGTTTTGTTACTACTATTAGGAAGACAAAGGGAGGTTTAAGGGTGTTAGATTTGTATTGATAAACATTATAGATAAGGTATTGTTTTAAGTGGGTTTAATTTAATGTTTCTGTGCCTGGAAGGGTAAAACCTATTAGTTAGATTCATGATGGACAAAGCCGTTTGTATGTGTGCGGGTTGGTTAAGTTCCAACTCTGTTTCTATTGTGCTTGGAGATAGCTACGACATGAAGAATAAATAAAAGCCACCCGATGAAGGAGCTTCGCTCCAAAAGCTAGTGATTCCAAACAAACCTGTTGGACTTCAACCTGATGTTGTAAGACTTCTTACTATGCCCATCCCAGTCCAACGCCAGCATCTCCACATCACAAATAAAAGTCATAAGTGGGTGTTACTTAGCAACGGGGGCCTTGTAAGGTAAAGAAGCTTTCAGTTTTAGATTAGCTAATTTGATTGCAGTTGGCGATAGGTAGTGAGAGAGAAGGCAGCTCTCACAGGTCTGCTAGAAGCAGTTGGTTTTGGAAGGCTAAATTTCTCTCAGCCTTGTGAGAAAAAAAGCCACACTATGGAGTACTGGTTAAGAAAACAGATGCCGGAACCCTAAAGTGCAGCTAGCTGAGGAAACTAGAGAAATTAATAGAAGTTTCCGAGAACTCTGGAGTTAATGGAACAGAGAAAACCGGAAACCAGAACAGATTACTGTTCAGTGAAGCCATAGAGAGTTGTTAAGACTTATGATCGCGTGAGGCCAGAAAAATAAATGCAGAACTGCTAAGGTTTGTGAGGAATTACTACAGTTTGGGAGACATTATTTGAAAGAATTGTGGAAATAGGTGGCTGGACCTCGGAGTTTGTTTAAAAGCATTTTAGGCAAAAGAAACCTGAAGGGAGAGGTATAAAACCTGAACCCACAGCCTTGATGGAAGCAGCAGTGGGAAAGCATAATTTAAAAGAAGATTTGAAAATATGCCTTTCAAAAGTGGAATTTGAAATCACTCGTGTGGAAGCCAGAGTTCAGTGAGACAAGGGGCGGTATTCTCCGACCCCCTGCAGGGGAGAATCGCCCGGAGCTGGCGTAAATCCCGCCCCCGCCGTGGCCGGAATTCTCCGCCACCCGGGAATTGGCGGGGGCCCCCGCGGCGATTCTCCGCCCCGCGATGGGCCGAAGCCCGCTGCTGAGAGGCCAATCCCACCGACGTTGTTTCAACCACCTCTGGTGGTGGTGGGATTGGCGGCGCGAGCGGGACCCTGGGGTCCTGGGGGGCGCGCGGAGCGATCGGACACCGGGGGGTGGCCCCGCGGTGGCCACTAATCGGAGGGCGGGCCAGTGCCGTGGGGGCACTCTTTTTCTTCCGCCACCACCACGGCCTCCACCATGGCGGAGGCGGAAGAAACCCCCCTCCACCGCGCATGTGCCGGTGGTGACGTCAGCGGTAGCTGACGCTCCGGCGCATGCGCGAACCGGCGAAGGCCTTTCGGCCAGCCCCGACGCTGGGCGGCCGGCGTCAAAGTCCGTTGGCGCCGGTTTTGGCCGCAGTCGGCATGGCGCCAACCATACCAGCGCGGGCCTAGCCCCCAAAGGTGTGGAGCATATCGCACCTTTGGGGAGGCCCGACGCCGGAGTGGTTGGCGCCACTCCGCTACGGCGGGACCCCCCCGCCCCACCGGGTAGGGGAGAATCCCGGCCAAGGTGACTCATAAGAATCACCCGGGGGGAATTTTAAGCCAAAATCCACACACATTCACTTGGGTTCAGTGAGGATTGGGGCTTACCACAATCATCTTGTGTCCTCAAAAGGGGCTATTGGGGTTAATGAAACTATTGTAGCTCAAGATGTGCTTTGTAATCCATGTTTATCTTTAAATTTGTGTGTATTTTTGTAAAGCTAAGAGGGGAGTAAAGCAGTAATCCAATTTTTCCATATTTAATCAATGTTTTTCTTCTGTTAAAACTAATTAGTGGCCCTGTGACTGTTCCTCCATGTTACATTAAAATAAGGTTTGTTTTTATTCATTCAGGGAATGTGGGTGCCGCTGCCAGGGCCAGCATATATTGCCCATCCCGACTTATCAGCCAGCGCCATGCCAATGAGCAGGCGAGGAGGAAGAAAAGAGGTGTACTACCTTAAGGGGCTGTCCTCCTGTTGTGTAAAGGGCACCCCCTGAAGATAGCACACTCACCTCCTTCCTACCCTTTTAAAAATGTTTTCACAGAAACCGCTTGCCCATTCCTGCCGACTGTCCATGTCAACCCTATTATGGCGTGGGCAATGTATTATCTGAATCAATTGGCTTGTTAACAAGCTCAATTAATCCATTATTATTTATTTAAATATGGCAGGCGGACAGCCTATTCGGACTGCCCCCACCCCTCCCGTATAATGGGAGTAAGCTCAAAAATGGTGGGATGTGCACCCACCTGATAATTATTGTGCCTCTATTGAAAACATGCAAATCAATGGGCCGAATGGCCTAATTTTACTACTGTGACTTATGATGGGAGCAGGTAAAATCCATCTCATGATTGCAATATAACGTGCAATTCCAGGCACCATCCAGGAGTTAAACACAGAGTCAATAGTATGATGTCAAAGATGGAAACAATTGTATGAAGATATTGAGATACTCAGACAATTTCCAAAAGAACAGAGAAGTCTGTGAGATTTATTTGTTTTTTTTCATGAAATGTGAGCATTGCTGGCAAGGTCAATATTTATTACCATTGCAGATGTGGAGGTGGTGAGTTACGTTATTGAACCGCTACAGTCCATTTATGAGGGCTTTCAGGGAGGGCGATCCAGGATTTTGAGACAGTGACAATGATGTAACTGCGGACTAGTTCCAAGCCAGGCTTGTGTGTGATGTGGGAATGGGCTTCTGGATGATGGTGTTTCTACGTGTCTACTGTCCTTGTTCCCCTAGAGACCACAGATTTGGAAGATGCTGTCAAAGGGGACTTGAAAAGGAGCTGCAGTGTCAAAAGCTCAGGTTGCAGTCACTTTACAACCATGGCTTTGTCAGACAATTACGCACAAATTGATCCTGTTTATTATATAACCAGCTTCACTTGTTTTAACCTAGCCCTCTACCATAACTGAATAGAAAATCCAAAAGATGTAACCTCACAAGCACCTCAAACAACAGACCGGTGAACATTCGATTACTCCTGATTTCATTTCCGAAGTTTATAATGGCAGAATCTTCCACTATATTAGCACCAACCAATTAACCTGCAACAATGTCCTATTTCTATCCATGCAAGTGGATTTTGTTCACAGAAAAATGACACTTTGCATTGAATGATCATTTTTTTTTCAGTTTATATTGAAACTAATCACACTTATAAATGCCCATTATGGGGCACATAATAGGAGAGCGAAGTACTGAATATGCTGGAAATCTGAAATATAAACTGAAAAGGCTGGCAATACTTAGCAGGCTCGGCAGCATCGAGGGTGGAGAAAGAAATAGGTGGAATTTATCGGCTGTTCATGCCGGTGGGATATTCTGGTCCCATCAATGACACATGGATTTGCCAGCGATGAGGGCTGCAGTCAACTGGAAATCCCATTGCCAACGGTAGGACTAGAAAATCCTATTGGCGGGCCACCTTCACGATTGAAATACACATGGCGGGTTCTGTGATGATATGCATAAGCAATCATGTATATAATGATGTCAACAACCTCTGACCAGTAGGTGGCAGTGTAAATCTATCACATCACTCTGTACCTTGAGGAATTGGGAGTAAGTTGTGTTAGTAGATAGTCATGTTTGCAGTAGCTCTAGGATAATTTATCAGTATTAGTAGTTTGTAATATATTTATCACAGTTATCTTCACCACGCATTTGTTTTATAACAAAATACTTTAACTAGTCAAGAACTAGACGTTCTTCAGTGCATCATTCCTACCGGCCAAACACCAGAACATAACAGGTTGGTCAGTAAATCCCACACAGTCAATGTTTTAGGTCCACATTAGTCTGCATTGGTTCTGATGAAGGGTCACTGACCTCTGTTTCTCTCTGCACAGATACTGCTCGATAAGTTGGAGTCAATCTAGCTTTCAAGTTCGTCATTGGGACCTGCACTATGAGAATAAAATTCTGACCATGAGTTCAAGCCTAAATGTTATCCAGGTCTTGTTGCATGCGGGATGAACTGCTTCAGTATCTGAGGAACTGCGAATGGAACAGAACATCGTGCACCATTCGCAAACATCTTTGATGACGCAGTTGAAGATATCTTCAACTAACTGAATATAGCTAGGGTGCTGAACTTCACCAAATTGGCACCTCATTTCAGGTTCTCATAGTGCTGCTCCTCACTTGCTCTTCTAAACTTACCATTGAACCTGAGCTGATTCCCTGGCTTGGTAGTAAAGGTAGAGTGAGGGCAATGCGAGGTTATGAGGTTACAGATTGTGCTTTAATGCAATTCTGCTGCAGCTGTTGCTGTTGATGGTCAACAGTGTCTCATGGATGCCCAGTTTTGAGCTGCTTGATCTGTTTTAAATTCATCCCATTTACCACTAAATTGCCCCTTAGTGTCCAAAGATGTGTAGATTGGGTGGGGGTTACAGGTTACAGGGATGGGCCGGGGGGGGGGGGGGGGGCAACTTTCAGAGGGTCAGTGGAGACTCGATGGGCTGAATGGCCTCCTTCTGCATTGTAGGGATTCTATGACCAAAGTGGTAGTGTCACACAGCATAATGCAGAATTTCCTCATTATGAAGATTTTCTTCATCTCCTTAATCACTGATTCATCAGCTGAGAAAGGGTGGTAGGTAGCAATCAGAATGAGATTTCTTTACTTCTGTTTGGCTTCATGGGGCTCAGAGTTACTGTAAAGAATTCCGATGAACACCTCCTGCCACCTGCCCCCTGCCAGCAGAACAGGGCACACTCAGGAACAGGAACCGATATAAGGGGCAAAATTCTCTGCAGACCGTCGTAACGCCGATTTCCGGCGAGCAAAATTGGTGTAGATGACTCCGGCGTGGGGGCCTTCTTTTAGGCCGCTTTTCTCCGTTCCCGGAGGGGCCAGCAGCGGACTGACGCGATACGCATCAGTTTCACCCGCTGCGGAAGTGGTGAGACCCGGCGTTTTTTGGGGGGGGTGGGGGGAGGAGAAGGAGAGAGACAGACCGGCATTTGGGGGGGGGAGGAGGAGAGAGACAGACCGGCATTTGGGGGGGGGGGGAGAGAGACAGACCCGGCATTTGGGGGGGGGGGGGGGAGGAGGAGGAGAGAGACAGACCCGGCATTTGGGAGGGGGGGGGTGGAGGAGAGAGACAGACCCGGCATTTGGGGGGGGGGGGGGGTTGCGGCATTGGGGGGGGGTTGCGGCATCGGGGGGGGTTGCGGCATGGGGGGTGTTGCGGCATGGGGGGGGGGGTTGCGGCATGGGGGGGGTTGCGGCATGGGGGGGTTGCGGCATGGGGGGGGTTGCGGCATCGGGGGGGGTTGCGGCATCGGGGGGGTTGCGGCATGGGGGGGGGGGGGTTTGGGGGCAGCGGCCTGCAGAGAGGGGGGGCGACGGATGCCCGGGGCCAACGCACCGTCGCCCCCCCCTCTGTATGCCGCTGCCCCCTACCCCAACCACCCCCCCTCACCACCCCTACCTCCCTCCAACGCCCCTACCCCCCCTCCCCACCACCCCTACCCCCCCTCCCCACCACCCCTACCCCCCTCCCCACCACCCCTACCCCCCTCCCCACCACCCCTACCCCCCTCCCCACCACCCCTACCCGCCTCCAACGCCGCACCCCCCCACCCCCCACCCCCCAGTAACGCCGCACCCCCCCCCCCACTAACGGAGGAAGGAAGGGGGGGAGGAGGAATGAAGGGGGAGGAGGAGAGAGGGGGGACGGGGTGTGGGTACCGGCGTTGAGAGGGGGGGACACAGCGTTGAGGGTGGGGGGTTGCGGCGTTGCGAGAGATGGGGGGGCGGCGTTGGAGGGGGGTAGAGGTGGTGGGGAGGGGGGTAGGGGTGGTGGGGAGGGGGGTAGGGGTGGTGAGGGGGTGTGGTTGGGGTAGGGGGCAGCGGCGTACAGAAGGGGGGGGGGCGACGGTGCGTTGGCCCCGGGCATCCGTCGCCCCCCCTCTCTGCACGCCGCTGCCCCCAAACCCCCCCATGCCGCAACCCCCCCCCCGATGCCGCAACCCCCCCCGATGCCGCAACCCCCCCCCCGATGCCGCAACCCCCCCCGATGCCGCAACCCCCCCCGATGACGCAACCCCCCCGATGCCGCAACCCCCCCCCGATGCCGCAACCCCCCCCCGATGCCGCAACCCCCCCCGATGCCGCAACCCCCCCCCCCCCCCCCGATGCCGCAACCCACTCCCCCCCCCCCCCCCCCCCCCCCCCCCCGACACTGAACGGCATCAACCATCATCAATGGTTGACGCCGTTTTAAAGCTACTGTGATTTTCGCCGACGTGACCCGTGGCCACGTCGGCGGGACTTCGGCCCATCCGGGCCGGAGATTTGTGGAAACAAAAATATAATGACATCCCGCCGGCGCCAGCTGTTTTCAGAGGCTGCCGGCGGGATTGGCACAGCGCCGGTTTTTGGCCGGTCAGAGAATTAAAAACCCTGCGGGAGCGGGAATAACGCCGCTGCCGGCCGATTCTCCGACCCTGCGTGGGGTCGGAGAATTTCGCCCAAGGTATGATCGGTGAGCATGAATATGGCAGCCTTTTGTCTTTTGCGTGATTAATCTGTGGGACAGCTCTCCCAATTTTGGCACAAGTCTCCCGATGTTAGTGAGGAGGATTTTGTAGGGTTGATTTTGCTGATTATGTCTCTCTTGTGTTGGTCCCTGAGTTAATGTTGGATAATCTGTCTGGTTTGATTGCCATTGTTTCTTGTAGTGGATTGATCCAAATCCTAGTGACTTGCAGGGCTATTTCAGAGGGAAGTAGGGAGGCACCGTTACAGATACTCATTTTTATATTCCAGTCGTTATTTGATTACATAAATTTAAATTCCAAGCATCTATGGTGGGATTTGAATTCATGGGGCTGGATTCTCTGAATTTCAGGCTATGTCCTGGTGCCAGCGTCAGTTTTGAAAAATCGGTGCAAAACGGCCACCGATCCTCCATTTGGTGGGGGGCTAGCAGGCCGGCAGTGCAGAGCACCCAGCTCTAGCTGCCGATATGGCTGGAGAATTGCCGGGTCCGTGGCCGCGCATGCACACGGCGGCAGCCCGCAGTGGTCGCACCGTGCAAAAAAGTGCCTGCCATGCGCGGACCCGGCCTGGCAAATAGTCCCTCCCTTTTGGCCAGGCTCGTGAGCCCCGGATCACCCCCCAAGAGTGCCCCTAGCCCCGGCCAAACTTCCCCCTGCCCGTGGATCGGCTCTCCCCCAACTGTGGCGGCGTTGGACTGAGTCCGCAGCCGCCACGCTGAGGTCCTGACAAAAAATAGCATGAGAGACACATGCCGTCGGTTCCTCGGCCAGACGGAGGCAGCATGCTCCTAGAATACACTATTTTGGAGGGGGCAGAGCGGTACCCCTGCCCACCTTCCCCCCACCCACAATTTTGTCGAAAACAGGGACAAGATTTTGGCGTCGGAGACTGGAGAATCCTACTCCATGTCTCTGGATTATTACTCCAATACTCCTGCTGAGGTTCTTAATTTATGAAACATATTGAAACAGTGAATTGGGAAAGCCTATTTCCTCTACAAAAACTCATCTATTTGTCATTACGACTGAAGCGAATGAGGAGAGGTGAGAATTCTTTCTTGGCCAGTCATTGGTACATGGAATATTTCACCACAGGGAGTGGTTGAAGTTGAAATCATTGCAAGGGAACATTAAATAAACATTTGAAATAAGGGATCACAGAACTCCGGGGAGAATGCAGCACATTGAGATAAATTTTGGACATTTGAAGTAAAAAGCTGGTCCGGCCCTGATAGGCCGAATGACTGCCTCTGTACCGTTAATGTCTGCAGTCTTTTGATTCTAATGGGATCAGCACTTTGGTTTCTACATTTTACAGAACACTTGAGGAAGCAGACAGAGCCTGATTTACAATCTTCATTTTCTTTTTAAAATTCAGTCTTCATCTCGTTATGACATTTAATATGATGTGCAGTGCAGCATTACTAACATGAGCTGCTGCCAAATGTGTCACTGCAATATAATGAGTGTACTGGCTGAGCATACAGCTGATAAACATGTAGGCCTTCTGACCTTTGAGAAGTTTTGCAGTTCTTCTCTGTCAGGACAACTTTTCCTTTGATCTAAGGAAATTATGGAAAAGAAATAACTGAAAAAATATTTACTTTCTAGTATTGATGCACTTAACACTGCTCCACCAACCCAACATAACACAGCAACTAACAGTACACAAGTGTGAATTCACATTATTACATTTCTGGCAGGACCATTTTACCACTGAATTACATTTAAAGGAGTGGTCGGCAGAATAGTTGGTTTACATTAATATAAGATAGCATTTACTTGGACTTAAATGTTTCTTTTCACATATATCAAGCTGCATAACTGAACAGAACATTCCCGTTACAAGCATTATTTTCCAGTGGATTTTGTGGCCAAGATATTTAACCACTCCCTGCTGCTCGATCCTCTAACAGTCAGCCAATTTCATGGCCATTTTGGAATGCTTTATTTTGGCCAGTCCTTTACAGATTTACCTCCATTACGCCTTCATTTTGCTTTTTCTTTTGCCATCGCTGCGCTTATTTTCTTGAAATGTTTTCTTAGCTTTTATTATTATATAAGGGCCAGATTGGTGACCTTGCTGGACCGCCTGTGGTTAGAGCAGGGATAAAAGGTATTGAGCAGGCCTCGACTGCATCTAACAGGTGCACCAGTGAGGCATCACTGAATTTGGGGCAGCCTTCTTCTTGGGTTTTGGGGACACCTCTCTCATCTGTAGCTGTCCTGGGCTGCAGAGATTGACAAATCTGTACAGCTGTTTAAATATGGTGCCCGGATTGAGGAAGCAATGTGGTGACGGTGTGACAGATGCATCACAGACAGGAAGCAGACAATACAGAAAACTCACCATTGCAGCTGACAGGTAAATTCTCGATTTTCTTGCCCATTCAGGCACTTAGTGCAATGAGGGGAACATCCCATCCTATAATGAAAGGATAGTTTAAAAGTAAGGGGCTCCCATTTAAGACTGAGATAAGGAGGATTTTGTTTCTCTCTCACTGGATCGCTCGTGTTTGGAATTCTCTTCCCCAGGGGGCATTGGAGCCTGGGTTAATGGATGTATTCAAGGCTGACTTAGACTGATTATTGATCAACAAGGGAGTTATGGGAAACAGGCAGGAAAGTGGAGTTAAGGCTACCATAAAATCAGCCAAGATGTTACTGAATGGCAGAGCAGACTTGAGTGGCTGAATGACCTCCTCCTGCTTCTATGTCCTTTGATCTTATTCCTATGATGCTAAATCAGTGGGGTTAGAATGGTGGACATTGCAGTTTCTGACAGAGTGGAGTATGCAGGCACCAGACATGTTTCTGCAGAGAGGTAGACACTTACTGCCTTCAGGCTACTGAAGTGTCCTTACATTATCCCTGCAAATTCCATCTGGGGTAACAGTGACAAGCACTGGCAGACCCATTCCAAGTATAAAGTGCTGGGATTTCAGTCTGATGATTTCTAATCCCTTTTAAGTATCCAGTTTAACAATAGTCTCCATATCTGATCTCACTGTCCTTTACAATCGATTGAACATTGTTGAGCATTCTTCTAACCATCCAGAACCTACATTAATATCTCATAATATCTTGCTTTAACTGTGCATCTTACTTCTGCAGCAGCCGTGTAACAGAATTCCATTCTTAATTCAACCCGGATTAACACATGAATTTCAAATATTTTGCTTGTTTACAGTTGGAATACACAGGGAGCAAAACTCAATAAAGGGGCTGCTGGCTTCGACAGCCAATCAATCTTTATTTGATGGCACTGACAGCACCTGCGCAAGAAGACAAACTGCTGAAGCTCCAGTGTACATGTTTCATGTATGGGTTAGTTTAGCACAGGGCTAAATAGCTGGCTTTTAAAGCAGACCAAGGCAGGCCAGCAGCATGGGTTCAATTCCCGTACCAGCCTCCCCGAACAGGTGCCGGAATGTAGCGAATCAGGGCTTTTCACAGTAACTTCATTTGAAGCCTCCTTGTGACAATAAGTGATTTTCATTTTCATTTCATTTCATATTTAATTCCTTTTTATGAAACCGCACTAAAACATTACTTTGGGGACTGGGTATCTCAAAGGCTTATTTCTATTCCCCAATATATAAATTTCTCACCTTACTGAGCACAGAAGTATGAATTTTAACTGTCACTTATGCTGTGCTGCAGATAAGAATTTTGATTGATTTTTTAAAAAAAATGTTCATTCAGCATCCTACCTTTCTGATAACCTACTTGCAGATGATGTACAAGTGCCAGAACCAGGGATTTTAGTGCTGACACAGTAAACAAGACAGAAAGTTCTCCAATCTAGAATTTTCATTGTGTGCTCAAATCAAAACAATGTACAGGTCAACAAAATAAAAAACTACAGGGCAGCATGGTGGTGCAGTGGTTAGTCCTCTTGCCTCACGGCGCTGAGGTCCCAGGTTCGATCCTGGCTCTGGGTCACTGTCAGTGTGGCGTTTGCGTGGGTTTTGCCCCCACAATCCAAAGATGTGCAGGCTAGGTGGATTGGCCACGCTAAATTGCCCCTAAATTGGAAAAAATTAATTGGGTACTCTAAATTTATAAAATTTTTAAAAAAAAGAAACTACAAATGAGAAACTGTAATAACTTTGGATCACCAGCTACATATGAAAAAACTGATCATAGCTCATAGAGGTCTCCAGCACAGAAAAGGCCATTTGGCCCATCACGTGTGCACCGGTCAAAAACAACCAGCTAAGGGCAGCATAGTAGCAGAGTGGTTAGCACTGTGGCTTCATAGCACCAGGGTCCCAGGTTCAATTATCCCCTGGGTTACTGTCTGTGCAATGTCTGCACATTCTCCCCATGTCGGCATGGGTTTCCTCCGATTTCCTCCCACAGTCCAAAGACGTGCAGGTTAGGTGGATTGGTCATGCTCAATTGCCCTTAGTGTCCAAAAAGGTGAGGAGGGGTTATTGGGTTATTTGGGCTTAAGTGGGTCAGTGCAGACTCGGTGAGCCGAATGGCCTCCTTCTGCACTCTACGTTCTATATTCTAGGGCAGCACGGTAGCATAGTGGTTAGCACTGTTGTTTCACAATGCCAGGGTCCCAGTCTGCACATTCTCCCCGTGTCTGCATTAGTTTCCTCCGGGTGCTCCAGTTCCTTCCCATAAGTCCCAAAAGACATGGAGCGGGATTCTCTGATCCTAAGGCTATGTGTTGACATGGCCTCAGGATCAGCAATTCTGGCCAGGGGGCCAGCACGGCACTGGAGCGGCCCATGCCGTTCCAGCTGCTGATCCCAGCGTCAACTGGGCGCCGTGGGGTCCACGCATATGCAGCGGCAATGGCACCAACATGCGCATACGCAGTGGCACCGGCGCCAATGCGTGCATGCGCAGTGGCTCCCTTCTCCGCGCCGGCCCTGACGCAACATGGTGTCGGGCTATAGGGGCCGGCCCGGAAGAAAGGAAGCCCCCAGCCTGAAGGCCGGCCCGCCGATTGGTGGGCCCCGAACGGGACGAGCCACCCCCCCCCCCCCCCCCACAGGTCACCTCCGGGCCCTTCCACGCCGAGGTCCCGTCGGCTGAGAGCAGCTTAGAACGGCGCCAGCGGGACTCAGGTGTTTTGTTGCGGCTGCTCGGCCCATCCTGAGCCAAGAATCGGCGCGGCGGGGGGGGGGGGGAACCGCTCCCGACCGGCGCCGTGCCAACCATGAGAATTGCGTCCCGGCGTCGGGGTGGCGTGGCACGATTCGCGCCAGTCACGGGGATTCTACGGCCATGCCCCGGGCTCAGAGAATCCCGCCCATTATATTAGATAATTTGGACATTCTGAATCCTCCCTCAGTGTACCTGAACAAACGCCGGAATGTGGCGACTAGGGGCTTTTCACAGTAACTTCATTGCAGTGTTGGTGTGAGCCTACTTGTGACAATAATAAAGATTATTATTATTCTATTTTCCAGCACTTTGTCCACAGTCTTGTATGCCTTGGCATTGCAAGTGCACACATAAATGTTACTTAAAACCTATGAGGGTCTCTGCCTCCACCACTCTTTCAGGCATCATGTTTCAGACTCCCACCACCTTCTGGGTGAAAAAGATTTTCCTCAAATCCCCTCTAAATCTCCTACTCCTTACACTGAATCTATGCCCCATTGTCATTGATCCCTCTGCCAAGGGTATAGGTTTCTTCCTACCTACTCTCTATATGCCCCTCATAAATTCATATCCCAATCGTGTCCCTTTCACTCTTCTCTGCTCGAAGGAAACCAATCCCAATCTATTCAAATCTCTTCGTAACTAAGGGTGGGATTCTCTGGTCTCTCAGCTGCATATTTCTCGGCGGCAGGAGGTGGCACGCTGTTTGCTGATGGTGGGACCCTCTGTTCCTGTTGGCTGTCATTGGGATTTCCCATTGAAACCATCCCACACTGCTGTGAGTGGGGTGTGCTGCCGCTGAGACCAGAGAATCCCGCCCCCAGCAAACGGACAGAGAATTCCGGCCTAAAACTCTCCAGCTCAGACAACACCCTGGTCAATCTCCCCTGCACCCTTTCCAGTACTATCACATCCCTCCTCTAATGTGGATTCCAGAACTGCGCACAATACTCTAGCTGTGGCCGAACTAACGTTTTGTACAATTCCAACATAACCACCCTGCTCTTAAACTCAAATGCAAATGCACGATATGCTTTCTTAACCACTTTATCCACCTGTCATGCTCCCTAAAGGGACCGGTGTATACCAAGGTCCCTCTGATCCTTAGTGTTTCCCAGGGTTCTGCCATTCATCACATAGTCCCTTGCCTTGTTTGTCCTGCCCAAGTGCATCACTTCACACTTATCCGGATTGAATTCCAATTACCACTGCTCAGCCTATCCACCCTGTCTGTCTATATCCTCCTGTAATCTAAGGCTATCCTCCTCATTATTTACCACCCTACTAATTTTCATATCATAGAATCTCTACATACAGGAGGCCATTTGGCCCATCAAGTCCGTATCGATCTTTCAAATGAGCACTCTACCCATTCCCAATCCCCCCTATCCCTGTGACCCCATAACCTAACCTACACATCCCTGTGTACACACACTAATGGGCAATTTAGCATGGGCAATCCACCTACTCTGCCCATCTTTAGACTGTGGGAGGAAACCTTGGCACCCGGAGGAAACCCAGAAAGACACGGGGAGAACGTACAAACACCACACAGACAGTGACCCAAGGCAGGAATTGAACCTGGGTCCCTGGTGCTGTGAAGCAGCAGTGCTAACCACGGTGCCACTGTAAATACTATGAACTTAACCAATTAATTTTTTCCAATTAAGGGGTAATTTAGCGTGGCCAATCCACCTACCCTTCACATCTTTTGGGTTGTGGGGGCGAAACCCATGCGAGCATTGGGGAGAATGTGCAAACTCCACACGGACAGTGACCCAGAGCCAGGATAGAACCTGGGGCCTCGGCGCCGTGAGGCAGCAGCACTAACCACTGCGCATTGTGCTTGCCCTAATACTATGAACTTACTGATAAACCCTTCTACATTCAAGTGTAAGTCATTTATATAAACCGCAAACAGCAAGTGCCCCAATAACAATTCCTGCAGGACCCCGCTGGACTCAGGCTTCCAGTCAGAAAACACCCCTTTGGCCTTCACCCTGTTCTTCCTGCCACTCAGCCAATTCTGGATCCAAATTGCCAAATTTACCTTAACTATGAGTCTCTCATGTGGGCAGCATGGTAGCACAAGTGGATAGACTGTGGCTTCACAACGCCAGGGTCCCAGGTTCGATTCCCCGCTGGGTCACTACCTGTGTGGAGTCTGCACGTTCTCCCCGTGTCTGCGTGGGTTTCCTCCCACAGTCCAAAGATGTGCAGGTTAGGTGGATTGGCCATGATAAATTGCCGTTAGCGACCAAAAAAGTTAGGAGGGGTTATTGGGTTACGGGGCTAGGGTGGAAGTGAGGGCTTAAGTGGGTCGTTGCAGATTCAATGGGCCGAATGGCCTCCTTCTGCACTGTATGTTTTATGTACTAAATCCAAATAGACTGCGTCAAATGCATTTCCCTCATTGACATACCTCTTCATAAAATTCAGTCAAGTTGGTCAGACATGACTTGCCCTTAACAAAATCATGCTGACTGTCTTTGATTAACTCCTGCCTCTCCAAATGCAGATTAATTCTGTCTCTCAGAATTTCTTCCCATTGTTTCCCCACCATTGAGGTTAGATTGACTGGCCTGCAGTTTCTTGGTTTATCTCTTCTAGAATAATGATACCATATTGGCTATCTTCCAGCACCTCTCCCATGGCCAGAGAGGAATTGAACTTATGGGCGTATTAAGGGGATCAGGGGTTATGAGGAGAAGGCAGGAGAATGGGGATGAGAAAATATCAGCCATGGTTGAATGGCAGAGCAGGCTCGATGGGCCAAGTGGCCAAATTCTGCTCCTATGTCTTATGATCTTATGAACATTTTTTGCCAGCACCCCTGCTATTTCCTACTTTGCCTCACTCAGCAGCCTGGGATACATTTCATTTGGCCCTGGTGATTTGCCTACTTTTAAGCCTGCCATTCCACCGAGAACCTCCTCTCTGACTATGTTAATTTATTTAATTTTATCACAGTCCTTATCCCTGATTTCTATATCCATACCACCCCTCTCACTAGTGCACATTGACACAAAGTATTCATTGAGAACCCTACCAATGCCCTGTAGCTCCACACACAAATGACCACTGTGGTCCATAATGGCCCCTACTCTTTCCCTAGTTATCCTTTTACCTTTAATGTACTTGTAAAACAACTTAATATTTTCCTTTATTTTACCTGCCAGTATCCTTTCATGTCCCCTTTTCCTCTCCAAATGTCCTTTTTAAGTTCTCTCTTGCACGTTCTATATGCCACCACGGCTTCTGCTGTTTTTGAGTCGCTGTAATCGGCCATGAGCCTCCTTTTTTTCCTTTTATCCAATGCTATGGGTCCCTCGATATCCAAGGTTAACTGGATTTATTAGTCCTACCACATTTCTTGATTGGAACATGTTGGCCCTGTACTCTCTGTATTTCTTTCTTGAATGTGTCCCACTGCTCTGTCACAGTTCAACCTAAATATTTCTGCTCCCAGTCCACTATGGCCAAATCATATCTGATCTTATAAAAATCAGCCTTCCCCCAGTTTAGGATTTTGATTTCAGGCCCATTCCTGTCCTTTTCCATAATAATCTTCAATCTGACGCTATCTGCAAAATGCTCCCCCACTGATACTTCAACCATTTACCTGGCTTTGTCACCTAAACCTAAGTCCAGGACCACCCCCGCTTTTGTAGGACCTTCTACATACTGTCTAAAAAGGTCTCCTGGACACATTTTACAAATTCCACTCCCTCTAAACCTTTCACAATATGGGTACCCCAGTTAATATTGGGGAAGTTGAAATCCCCATTATCACTACCCTATTACCTTTGCATTTCTCTGAAATTTGCTCACATATCTGCTCTTCTATTTCTCACGGATGGTTCAGGGGTCTATAGTGTTATATTACCTTTGATGGTAATATGTTGTTCTTCTTTGCCTTTTGGTCCTGAATGTTCTGTTGAGTTGATGACAAAGAAACCACCAATCGTCAGATTGAATCAAAACTAATTTATGGGCTAACGATTAATTAAATGAAGTTCACACACACTACTGAGCTATAATTAATAAGAAAGTAAAATTGAATCTGTCTGGCAATAATTAATAATCTAGTTGTCAGTAATGATAACCTTGTGTTAACTCCCTCTAATCTATTCTACTCCTCGTGCTGTTCTCAGTCATTATCCTTTGCTAACTACGCAGCATTCCCTGAGGTCTGATATATATACTGAGGACTGGTGGTGCCCTCTAGTGCTGAATTACACTGAGACGTAATAATTAACCCTTCACTGGCGTGCCTATATACATATCATTACATATAGAACACTCCCACAAATGTGATTGCTACTTTTTTTAAGTTCTATCCATATGGCTTCATTTGAAGAACCCTCAAAGATGTTGTCCCTCCTTACTGATTGATTCCCTAATTGATTCCCTAATCAAAATTGTGACACGTCCTCCTCTTTTACCTCCTACCCTGTCTCACCTGAAGATAGCTTCTCCTGGAATATTGAACTGCCGATCATGTCCTGTCTCAACTATGTCTCAGTGACAGCAATGATGTCATACTCTCAAGTTTTAATTTGTGTCCTCAACTTATCTGCCTTGTTCGTCAGGCTCATTGCATTTAAATAAATTCCATCCAATCTTGCCAAACTCCCTTGTGACTTAACTGACCTATTACTTATATGCCTTCCTGATTCACTTGCTGTCTCTTGTAATTTTGGCTGTGCATCTGCCTCTGCTGAACGTTCTCTCAGGACCACCCCTCGCCAAGTTAGTTTAACTCCTCCCCAACAGCACGAGCAAACCTCCCTGCAAGGATACTGGTCCCATTTTGGTTCGGGTGCAGTTTGTCTGCCTTGTACGTGCCCCATCTGGTCCCCTGATTGGGTTTTCTGGGTCATGTGACCTTATCGACTAATCGCCTCTTAATGGGGCCAGACATCACAGAAACCTGTATTAGAAATCAAAATATTTTGTATTATGGTATTCTTGTATTATGATTTTGGTGGGCAGTAATCAATCATTAATTATGATCAATCATCAACACCTTGAATAATCAGGCAATACCTTTTAGTTTCTGAAACTTTACTAAGCATAAAAATATTTTGTTAGTCACATACTTGACTATTTATAAACACCTACTTAATTTTAATCAAGCAAATACATCTATTTTTCAAGCTATTCTGTGTCCAACCTATTTTAAAGCACACAACTCATTCGAAACTGCAATTATTTAAAGCAGATAATATAAAGCAATATGAACAAACAAATTGGTTTTGACATTGGAAACAGGAATTAAATTTCTTCCTACTCCAAAATAAGTTAAAGGTTATACTGGATGCATTCAATAAAAAACACAAAATTTAAAGCTGTGTAGCATTCCCTTTCATTAGATCTCATTTGTTTTCTTCTAATTACGCATTCTGGTTGTCATTCCATTTGACCCTGTGCCTTATTCCACAGTAAGTATTTCATCTTTTATTTTGAAATGAATGTAATGAAAAATGTGTTGGGACAAATATTTTTATTTACCTAGCGTGCACAACAGCTGAGTATCTTGAGCTTGGCTCAGCCACACTGTTGTTTGTCAAATCTTTACTGCTCAATTAAGTTAAATAGGCAGCTCCATGGACTACACCAGAGTGCTCATTATCTTTCACGGCTAAACAATGCTACTGGTAAGTGCTATAATTTTGATTGTACAATTTCTAATAAGACAAGTAAGGCTCACTCCATTCTGTCTATAAATATGAAAATATCTGTGAAAAATACTGGAATTTACACAGAGTCAGGACAATACAATTTTGATCTTCGATGAATGATTGTTTTGCAAGGGAACCAATTGTTCATTGTCTCAGCTGGTACTGTCTCATATGTGATATTAAGCCAAACCTTGATTTTCAGATCTGATTACAGACATATGTGAAGTCATGGTTGGAGGGCTGGATGCAGCATGCCCGATTGTCTTATAGTGTCCTGACTCTGTTCTCCTCAAATGATGTGATTATTTAATGACAGATACTTCTCCATTTGGATCACATTGTTTTTCCACATGGTTAATGAGTGGATTCCAACTTACTGGCTCTGAGATTGGCTTTCAGAATGTCTTTGTATCTGAGTTTGGGGCATCTATGCTCAGTTGAATGTTGAATATTGTCTTTAGTTTGCGGAAATCCTTCATGCGGATCATATGGCTGACGTAGCTCAGTTCACCTCTGATGAGCAACTTCTCGATACCAGGTATGCGGCACCTATCAAAAGCTTTGATGTTAGGGATTTTGTCCTGCCACTTGATGTAGCTTGATAGATCGTAAGCAGCAAAGATGGAATGAATCCACTTGCTTTTATGTGACACCATTGGTAACTCATACCTCACAACCACAGGCAAATGATATGAGAATCACCACATCAAAGACTTTGAACACTGTTTCAGACAACATCCTGCAAAACTTGTGGCTGAACCTGTCAAATACTGAGATTACTTTTGCCAGATGATTGCCGGTTTCATCATCCAATGGGCTGTTTGTTGGAAAGGATATTCCAGTAATACGAAAACTTATGAACTTAGCTGAGGGGCAAGTGGTGAATGTATTCACCTAATGCCTGTATGATACTGTAACCTATGACCTGTGACCTGGAAGTGGTGATACGAGCTGCTTCCAGGTACTGTACTGTAACCCCGGTAGGGCTCCGTATCTGGCTCCGCCCTCACCGGGGCCATATATAGACCGACCGCCTGTGAGCGGCATCCATCTGTACTACCGACTCTGGCTAGGCAAGTTCATGACTAATAAAGCTTAATGTTCACTCGCTCACTCTGCCTCTCGGTGAATTAAAGGTATATGAATTTATTACTCATAGACAGCACTATGGAAGCCGCTCTAAAGCCAGACAGGCTCGAACTCAACGCCCGTGCTTCCGAAGCCTAGGAAATATTCGAACATTGGCTTCGATGCTTCGAAGCCTATCTCGACTCCTCCACAATGCCTCCCACAGAGACTCTCAAGCTGTGACTCCTCCATGCTTGGGTGAGCCATTGAATCTTAGTAATGATCGAGAAAGCGGCCACGTACGAGGCGGCGGTCGCAACTCTCAAGGCGCACTTCGTGAAGCCTGTAAATTAGGTGTTTGCCAGACACCTCCTCACTACTCGTCGTCAATGCGCTGGAGAATTGCTGGACGAGCATCTGGAAACTCTGACCCTACTCGCGAGGAACTGCAGCTATCGAGATGTGACAGCGGAGGAACACATGAACTCACAGATCCGGGACACCTATGTGGCGGGGGTCCGCTCAAACTATATCAGGCAGCGCCTGCTGGAAAACGGAACCTCTGATCTGCGGGACATGTTAAAACAGGTGGCCTACCAGAACCTCAGTGCTTTCCCCGCAGGCCTGGCGAACCCCTCGTGGACACCCCCACCGCGGCCCCCGTTGGACCCGACTATGTCGCAGGCTTGCGCCGTGTGTCTGCCAGCCCAGCCCAGGGAACCGCAGTGCTACTTCTGCGGCCAGGGCCAACACCCCCAGCAGCGCTGCCCAGCCCGCACAGCAACGTGCAGCAATTGTGGGAAAAAGGGGCACTTCGCTAGAGTCTGTCTGGGCCGACCTAAGGCTCAGAAATTGAAAGCGCACCAGGCCAAACTCATTGACTCGCAGCCCCACAGACCCCACAATGTAGCTGCGTGCCTGCCCGGGACGCCCCTGTCAGATGTGTCATCGGCATCGTGCGACTCGTGGGGGCAGCCATCTTGGTCGCCGGCCCCAACACCGACCGACACGTGCGACTCATGGGGGCCACCATCTTGGCCGCCGGCTCCGGCACTGACCAACACGTGCGACCAATGAGGGTGGCCATCTTGGTCGCCATCTTCGCCCCAGCCTGACACGCGCGACTCATGGGGGCCGCAATCTTGTGACTCCACCGACCACACAGACTACCTGCAGTTGGGCGCAGTTACCCTCAACCAGTCGCAGCCAAAACAGCTGAAGACCTCCATGATGGTCGTCCGGATCAAAGGGCATGAGACCCCCTGTCTTTTCAATTCCGGGGGCAGGGAGAGCTTTGTCCACCCTTACACATTAAGACGCTGCTCCCTCCACACCTACCCAGCCTCCCAAACAATCTCCCTTGCCTCCGGGTCCCATTCGGTTCAGATCCGGGGGTACTGTATCGCCAATCTCGCGATGCAGGGCGCAGAGTATGCTCGTTTGAAGCTCTATGTCCTTCCCCACGTCTGCACCCACCTACTGCTTGGATTGGACATTCAATGTAACCACCGAAGCCTAACCTTACAGTTCGGTGGACCCTTGCCCCCCCCTCATGGTGTGCAGCCTTGCGACCCTCAAGATCACCCCCCCCTTCACTCTTTGCGAACCTCACTCCTACCTGTAAGCCCATCGCCACCAGGAGCAGGCGATACAGTTCGCGAGACATGACATTTATCAAGTCGGAGATCCAGCGACTCTTGAGTGAAGGGATCATCGAGACTAGCAACAGCCCCTGGAGAGCGCAAGTGGTGGTCGTCCGGACCGGGGAAAAGAATCGAATGGTTGTGGACTACAGCCAGACAATTAACCGATTCACGCAACTGGATGCGTACCCCCTCCCCCGCATCGCGGAGGATGGTCAACCAGATCGCGCAGTACCGTGTGTTCTCAACGGTCGATCTGAAGTCCCCTACCACCAGCTCCCAATCCGCCCGGAAGAGCGCCACTACACTGCTTTCGAGGCAGCTGGCCGACTCTTCCACTTCCTCAGAGTCCCCTTCGGCGTCACTAACGGAGTCTCGGTCTTTCAGAGAACGATGGACCGAATGGTGGGCCAGTACGGTTTGCGGGCTACAGACCCGTACTTGGACAATGTGACCACCTGCGGCCATGACCAGCAGGACCATGATGCCAACCTCCAGAGGTTCCTCCAGGCCGCCAATCCCTCAATCTCACATACAATAAAGAAAAGTGCCTTCCGTACTACCCGACTAGCCATCCTCACCTATGTCGTGAAGGACAGAGTCCTAGGGTCCGACCCCAACCGTATGCGCCCCCACACAGAACACCCCCCTCCCCACAGCATCAAGGCCCTAAAACGATGCCTGGTGCTGTTCTCCTACTACACCCCGTGGGTCCCCAACTATGCGGACAAAGCCCGCCCACTTATCCAAACCACCACTTTTTCCCTGAAGGATGAGGCCCGCTCGGCCTTCAGCCGCATCAAGGCCGACACCACCAAGGCCGCAATACACGCGGTAGACAAGTCCTTCCCTTTTCAGGTAGAGAGCAATGCGTCAGACGTTGCACTGGCTGCCACACTCAACCAGGCAGGCAGGCCACTAGCATTCTTCTCTAGGACCCTTCACACTTCTGAAATTCGTCACCCCTTGGTTCGAGAAGGAAGCACAAGCCATAGCGGAAGTCGTGCGGCGCTGGAGGCACTACCTCGCCGGTAGGAGGTTCACCCTCGTCACTGACCAGTGATCAGTCGCCTTCATGTTTGACAACGCACAACGGGGCAAAATAAAAAATGACAAAATCTTGAGGTGGAGAATCGAACTCGCCACCTAAAATTATGATATCAAGTATCGTCCTGGGAAGCTCAATGAGCCCCCAGATGCCCTGTCCCATGGCACGTGCGCCAGCACGCAAGATGACCGACTTCGAGCTATCCACAATGACCTCTGTCACCCGGCTTACCAACTTCATTAAGGCCCGCAATCTGCCCTCCTCCACCGAGGAGGTCAAGGCAATGACCAGGGACTGCCAAGTCTGCGCGGAGTGCAAACCGCACTTCCACGGTAGCATTGTGGACAGCACAATGGCTTTACAGCTCCAGGGTCCCAGGTTCGATTCCGGCTTGGGTCACTGTCTGTGCGGAGTCTGCACATCCTCCCCGTGTGTGCGTGGGTTTCCTCCGGGTGCTCCGGTTTCTTCCCACAGTCCAAAGATGTGCAGGTTAGGTGGATTGGCCATGATAAATTGCCCTTAGTGTCCAAAATTGCCCTTAGTGTTGAGTGGGGTTACTGGGTTATGGGGATAGGGTGGAGGTGTTGACCTTGGGTAGGGTGCTCTTTCCAAGAGCCAGTGCAGACTCGATGGGCCGAATGGCCTCCTTCTGCACTGTAAATTCTATGAATTCTATGATCTACAGGCCAGAAAAGGCTCACCTGGTAAAGGCCTCCCGGCCCTTTGAGCGCCTAAGCATTGACTTCAAAGGGCCCCTCCCCTCCACCAACCACACCGTCATCGATAAGTACTCCTGCTTCCCCTGCCCCGACATGACCTTGGCCACCGTAATAAAGGCGCTGCACAGCATCTTCATACTGTTCGGTTTCCCTGCCTACATCCATAGCGACCGCGGCACATCGTTCATGAGCGATGAGCTACGTCGGTACCTGCTCAACAAAGGCATCGCGTCGAGCAGGACTACGAGCTATAACCCGCAGGGAAACGGGCAGGTGGAGAGGGAGAACGCGACGGTATGGAAGGCTGTCCTTCTGGCCCTCAGGTCTGGAAGTCTCCCGATCGCCCGCTGAGGTCCTCCCCAACGCCCTCCACTCCATCAGATTGCACCACTGCACAGCCACAAACGAGACCCCTTACGATCGTTTGTTTATCTTCCCCACGAAGTCCATCTCCGGGATCTCGTTTCCATCATGGCTGAAAACTCCGGGAACAAGCCCTTCTCCGGAGGCACATGAGGAGCCATAAGACCGACCCCCTGTCGAGAGGGTCCAGCTGCTCCATGCCAACCCCCAGTACGCCGACATCACGCACCAGGACGGACGGCAAGATACGGTCTCCCTACGGGACCTGGCGCCAGCTGGTTCCCCTGCCAATGTGCCCCCCTCCTCGCTGCCCGCTGCCACCCCCAGTGCCCCGTATGCTCCCCTAGGTCTCCTGTATTGTCCTGCGCCAACATTGCCGCCAATCATCACCCCCCCTGCCTACCCCCACACCCCAACCGTCTCCGACACACCGGACTGAGGCTCAAGCTTCAGACGCAACGCCCCTGGAGTCACCACCTACGACAACTGTGCCCGCCGCACCGCCAGAGCTGAGGAGGTCGAAGAGAACGATCCGGCCTCCAGATAAACTGAATATGTAATAACCCCACGTCACCCCCACTGGACTTAATTGTTTTTAACAGGGGTGAATGTGGTGAATGTATTCACCTAATGCCTGTATGATACTGTAACCTATGACCTGTGACCTGGATGTGGTGATACGAGCTGCTTCCAGGTACTGTACTGTAACCCCGGTAGGGCTCCGCCTCTGGCTCCACCCTCACCGGGGCCATATATAGACCGGCTGCCTGTGGGCAGCATCCATCTGTACTACCGATTCTGGTTAGTTAAGTTCATGACAAATAAAGCCTAATTTTCACTCGCTCTCTCTGCCTCTCGGTGAATTGAAGGTATATCAGCTCAGAATTTAATGAAGATTCTGGGAGCAGGAAATGTGGAAAATGGGGTGAATTAATATTAGACAGGAGGTGAAATGTCAAAATTATGATTGCAGGATCAGAATTAACAATTAAGTCAGTGGCGGGTCATTGTCCCTTGGGCTGTTCCTATTTCTAATACATTTGCATACCATGAATGCTCATTCTATTCAAACTTTTACAAATTAAATCCTATCTTCAAGATTAAGTCAGCAAAGAAGGGGAACTTCATGGCTCATGTTCATTTCAAGGTGTTGTGCACCAGGCCAACTTTGTGCAGTTGTGTCTGAGGTGAGCCAGTTTTCTTTATTCAAATCTGCAGCATAAATAGCAACTTGCATGGTGGGTCAGGACTGGCAAGGGTGAGTCAGCGGTAAGGAGAAGGGGGATGAGGCAGGGGCATGGAGTAGTGGAAGAGGGCTTGGGGAGAGGAAATAGGGTGGGGCAGTAAATGGGCAGGAGTGGAAGAGGGCTCAGAGGAAGGGCAGGGTCGGGGCGTGGAAGTGTGCAGTGGGAAGGGCCTAACATCTTGGGTGTGGTTGAGGAAGTTGTTGGGTTCGGTGAAGATAAAGAAAATTAGGGGTGTAAAGGGCAGTGTGCTCTCCACATGTGGGTTCTATGGGTTTAATGCAGAGTGCTGGCTGGCAGAGGAGCATTCACCATCACAATGGGTGTCCGATTTGGTTGGGGAACAAGTCCACTCTGAGGGAGAGATATTCAAAGGTCAGGATGAGTCAGAGGATCGAATGAGAACTCGAGGGAAAATGCAGAGAGGGTCTAGGATCAGAGGAGGAATCACAATGTGGATGAGGTTGGCTCAAAGGGGAGGGATGGCATGTCTACTTCCATGATGACAAGGTTAAGGGTAATGAGAAACGGTTCAAAGGTTACAGGGGAAAATGTACTGCGATGTTTTGAGGATCAAGGGGGAATGAGGACAAAGTTGATTGTGATAGAGAAGGACGGGAGGGTCACAGGTTGCAAAGTGAGGGTCACTTTAAAAGGACCATTTTTAAAAACCCATTTGAAGCTGCCAGGTGTGCAAATCCAAGTAGGACAATCCCAGAGTGGGGTGAGTGGTGTTCTTCGTGTGGAGAAGAGGAGTGAACCAACTCCTAAAAAAACCAACATAAGTGTACTTTACCTGAATGCTCGTAGTATTCGGAATAAAGTAAATGAGTTGATGGCACAAATCATCGTAAATGACTATGATTTAGTGGCCATTACTGAAACATGGTTAAAGGATGGTCACGACTGGGAGTTAAATATCCGAGGGTATCAAACTATTCGGAAGGACAGAGTGGATGGTAAGGGAGGTGGTGTTGCTCTGTTATTTAAGGATGACATCCGGGCAATAGTAAGGGATGACATCGGTGCTATGGAGGATAAGGTTGAATCCATTTGGGTAGAAATCAGGAATAGTAAGGCGAAAAAGTCACTGATAGGAGTAGTCTATCGGCAACCAAATAGTAACGATATGGTGGGGCAGGCAATAAACAAAGAAATAACTGATGCATGTAGAAATGGTACAGCAGTTATCATGGGGGATTTTAATTTACATGTCGATTGGTTTAACCAGGTCGGTCAAGGCAACCTTGAGGAGGAGTTTATAGAATGTATCCGTGATAGTTTCCTAGAACAGTATGTAATGGAACCTACGAGGGAACAAGTGGTCCTAGATCTTGTCCTGTGTAATGAGACAGGATTGATTCATGATCTCATAGTTAGGGATCCTCTCGGAAGGAGCAATCACAATATGGTGGAATTTAAAATACAGATGGAGGGTGAGAAAGTAAAATCAAATACTAGTGTTTTGTGTTTAAACAAAGGAGATTACAAGGGGATGAGAGAAGAACTAGCTAAGGTAGACTGGGAGCTAAGACTTTATGGTGGAACAGTTGAGGAACAGTGGAGAACCTTCCAAGCGATTTTTCACAGTGCTCAGCAAAGGTTTATACCAACAAAAAGGAAGGACGGAAGAAAGAGGGAAAATCGACCGTGGATATCTAAGGAAATAAGGGAGAGTATCAAATTGAAGGAAAAAGCATATAAAGTGGCAAAGATTGCTGGGAGATTAGAGGACTGGGAAATCTTTAGGGGGCAACAGAAAGCTACTAAAAAAGCTATAAAGAAGAGTAAGATAGAGTATGAGAGTAAGCTTGCTCAGAATATAAAAACCGACAGTAAAAGTTTTTACAAATATATAAGACAGAAAAGAGTGGCTAAGGTAAATATTGGTCCTTTAGAGGATGAGAAGGGAGTTTTAATAATGGGAAATGAGGAAATGGCTGAGGAACTGAACAGGTTTTTTGGGTCGGTCTTCACAATGGAAGACACAAATAACATGCCAGCGACTGATAGAAATGAGGCTATGACAGGTGAGGACCTTGAGAGGATTGTTATCACTAAGGAGGGAGTGATGGGCAAGCTAATGGGGCTAAAGGTAGACAAGTCTCCTGGCCCTGATGGAATGCATCCCAGAGTGCTAAAAGAGATGGCTAGGGAAATTGCAGATGCACTAGTGATAATTTACCGAAATTCACTAGACTCTGGGGTGGTCCCGGTGGATTGGAAATTAGCAAACGTGACGCCACTGTTTAAAAAGGAGGTAGGCAGAAAGCAGGAAATTATAGGCCAGTGAGCTTAACTTCGGTAGTAGGGAAGATACTGGAATCTATCATCAAGGAAGAAATTGCGAGGCATCTGGATAGAAATTGTCCCATTGGGCAGACGCAGCATGGGTTCGTAAAGGGCAGGTCATGCCTAACTAATTTAGTGGAATTTTTTGAGGACATTACCAGTGCAGTAGATAACGGGGAGCCGATGGATGTGGTATATCTGGATTTCCTGAACGCCTTTGACAAGGTGCCACACAAAAGGTTGCTGCATAAGATAAAGATGCATGGCATTAAGGGTAAAGTAGTAGCATGGATAGAGGATTGGTTAATTAATAGAAAGCAAAGAGTTGGGATAAATGGGTGTTTCTCTGGTTGGCAATCAGTAGCTAGTGGTGTCCCTCAGGGATCCGTGTTGGGCCCACAATTGTTCACAATTTACATAGATGATTTGGAGTTGGGGACCAAGGGCAATGTGTCCAAGTTTGCAGATGACACTAAGATGAGTGGTAAAGCGAAAAGTGCAGAGGATACTGGAAGTCTGCAGAGGGATTTGGATAGGTTAAGTGAATGGGCTAGGGTCTGGCAGATGGAATACAATGTTGACAAATGTGAGGTTATCCATTTTGGTAGGAATAACAGCAAACGGGATTATTATTTAAACGATAAAATATTAAAGCATGCCGCTGTTCAGAGAGACTTGGGTGTGCTAGTGCATGAGTCACAGAAGGGTGGTTTACAAGTGCAACAGGTGATTAAGAAGGCAAATGGAATTTTGTCCTTCATTGCCAGAGGGATGGAGTTTAAGACTAGGGAGGTTATGTTGCAATTGTATAAGGTGTTAGTGCGGCCACACCTGGAGTATTGTGCTCAGTTTTGGTCTCCTTACTTGAGAAAGGACGTACTGGCGCTGGAGGGTGTGCAGAGGAGATTCACTAGGTTAATCCCAGAGCTGAAGGGGTTGGATTATGAGGAGAGGTTGAGTAGACTGGGACTGTACTCGTTGGAATTTAGAAGGATGAGGGGGGATCTTATAGAAACATTTAAAATTATGAAGGGAATAGATAGGATAGATGCGGGCAGGTTGTTTCCACTGGCGGGTGACAGCAGAACTAGGGGACATAGCCTCAAAATAAGGGGAAGTAGATTTAGGACTGAGTTTAGAAGGAACTTCTTCACCCAAAGGGTTGTGAATCTATGGAATTCCTTGCCCAGTGAAGCAGTTGAGGCTCCTTCATTACATGTTTTTAAGGTAAAGATAGATAGTTTTTTGAAGATTAAAGGGATTAAGGGTTATGGTGTTCGGGCCGGAAAGTGGAGCTGATTCCACAAAAGATCAGCCATGATCTAATTGAATGGCGGAGCAGGCTCGAGGGGCCAGATGGCCTCCTCCTGCTCCTAGGTCTTATGTTCTTATGAACCTCACTGCTCAGCAGCTGTCTGCATGAAACCAGTGGATTTTCATATCATTGTTTGCCTTTTTCGCACAGTTCACTTGGTTGCGGACCATATACATCCAACATTCCTCCAACCTCGATAGTGGGGGGAGAGGATATGACAAAGCTAGCCCCTCGTCGGTCAACAACCAAGGCTTCAAGGCCGACAGCAGGCAGCAGCAGAGGGAAAGGATTGTCAGGATGCAGCACAGGGAAGGCATTGAGAAGGTCACTGCCCTAGCAGTGTGTTTTCAGGATATGAAAAAGCCACCTCCAGATGTCCGAGAGGCAATGCCAGTCACAGCTGAGGCTGTCCCAGGTAGCAGTCAGTAAAATCTGTTGGATCCCGCAGCAAGACCTGAAGCCACATGGATTTGGCAGCAACACTATGCCTGGGGCCTAAAACTGAACTCAACCTTTTCAAGGGCAGCACGGTAGCATTGTGGATAGCACAATCGCTTCACAGCTCCAGGGTCCCAGGTTCGATTCTGGCTTGGGTCACTGTCTGTGCGGAGTCTGCACATCCTCCCCGTGTGTGCGTGGGTTTCTTCCGGGTGCTCCGGTTTCCTCCCACAGTCCAAAGATGTGCAGGTTAGGTGGATTGGCCATGATAAATTGCCCTTAGTGTTGGGCAGGGTTGCTGGGTTCTGGGGATGGGGTGTTGACCTTGGGTAGGGTGCTCTTTCCAAGAGCCAGTGCAGACTCGATGGGCCGAATGGCCTCCTTCTGCACTGTAAATTCTATGAAATTCTATGAAAGACGTTATTGTGGCATCGTCAGTGCAGAGAACATCTCTGACGAAGACTTGGTTGAGGCAGGCTGTTGAGTGTGATGCCCTGTTGTCTGCAATGACTTTGGCCTGTGTCCTCTCTGGGGCTTTGGAGGCTCCGTCCTGCCTGGGATATCCTGCACAGGTGCAGGGGGAATCTCCTCCACCATGCTACTGGTGGAAATGGATCAAAGACATAGAGAATGAGGAGAGGATGTTCACCCTGTGGGTGTAGTGAGAAGAAGCCTTTGGGGCATCTGTCATGTGGTCCTCTTCTATTCAGGTGGGCACCGGTACCTCCCTGTTTCCCTGAAGAGATGAGGCACCTGGAGGGAGGTCAAGGTGCCTTGTCCTCCTTGTGCCTAGCCACTGTTTTACGGAGTTAGTGGCTCGAGTTACTGAGTGCACATATGGCTCTCCATACCAGCTGTCAATCTCTCCATGGAGAAAGCTATGCACTCATATGCCTGAGACATGAGGGAGGCCATAATGTACATGGACTTATCCATAACCCACGTAATACTATGTATAACTCTTGGCATCTCAGCAACATGTTCCCCTAACCTCTGCTGCATTTTCAGCAGGCATCTTGCGGTTGTGACCAGAGTCCTGTCATTAGCATGAGGCTCAGGAGAGGGCTGTTTCTCAACAGTCCTCTGAGCATCTGAGACCTCAGCTTTCACAGTCTCTCTCACTGCTGCGATCTGGCTGTGAGGTGTTCATGAGAATGTGGCCCTGAATCTCAATGCAACCAGTCTACTACATGGGTGTACCTTTTTTTAAAAATATATTTTTTATTTGTTCTTGGGATGTGGGCGTTGCTAGCTGGGCACCCATCCTTAATTGTCCTTAAACTGAGTTGCTTGCTAAGCCATTTCAGAGGGGGGCAGGAAAGACCCAACCACACTGAGTCACATGTATGCCAGACCGGGTAAGGACGGCATAGTTCCTTCCCTGAAGGACATTAGTCAACCAGATGGGATTTTACAACAATCGACAGTGGTCTTATGGTCATCATTAGAGCTTTTTAATTGCAGACTTTTTTTATTGAGCTCAATTTTCACCATTTGCCAGAGCATGACCCTGAGTCACTAGATTACTAGTCTCGTGATAGTACCACTACACCACCACTGGTGGAGGGTATGGGGGAAGTAGGTGATGATGCATCCTCTGGATTATTGGTATCACCGTGCCCAGAAGTAGAGTCTTCGCTGTCCAGGAATGGCAGGGACCTGGGGTTTCAATTGCAGGCACATGTAAAGGAGAACAAAGAGAAACACATTCAGGATCCACAGAGTCTATGAGGAAAGTACAGTTCATCGTGTGGTCCTAAGTACCCATTATGGCAGCACCAAATTGGATGAACATTCACTCTAGTGCCTTGTCACTCCAGCCTCGCCATCATCCACTCATCGGTCGGCATACCACCCACAAAGCCTTTTCCTCAGCACAGGTGACGACCTTGAGATCAGGAATTCCTCTATCCACCTTCACCCTTTCTTTTTGATTATGGGTCTGCTTGTCTTGCATGCGGAAGAGATTTAGCCACTTGACAAATGTCAAATGGCCTCATTGTCAGCACATATCCCATCACATGCTGGCCTGTCGATGTGTTCAATTGTATCCTATTGCTCACTCATGTCACACTGTCACATGCTTTGGCCTCAAGTGCTTTGTAGTTCTGAGACTGATCATGCATTTACCTGTTTAGCCGAGATGCTCACTCACACAAACACATAGCCTGGTGCTCATATGAGAGACAGTCCTATGCCACCGAGTCACTTACTTAAGTAGATCGATTGCTAACCTTCTCTACGATTTCTGTCCAGGCCACTTCGGTCAGGCAGGAAGATGTGCTGTGGTCATTGCTCGGGAAGAGTACTTTCCACCATTGCCTGATGGCCTGGAGCTATGTGAAAAGATTGGATGGACTAGGGTGGTTTTCCTTTGAACAGAGGAGGTTGAGGGGTGATCTAATTGAGATGTACAAAATTATGAGGGACCTAGGCAGGGTAGACAGGAAATACTTATTTCACTGAGCAGAGGGGTCAATTACCAAGGAGCACAGGTTTAAGGTGATGGGTAGAAGGATTAAAGGAGACATGAAGAAAATCTTTTTCACACAGAGGGTGGTGGGCATCTGGAACTCACTGCCCGAACTGGTGATTGACACTGAAATGCTCAATTCATTTAAAAGCAACATGGATCGGCACCTGAAGTGCTGTAACCTACATGATGGGCTGAATGGCCTCTTCCTTCGCTGTAGCTTTTCTATGGTTCTGTGGGTATATTATTTACTTTGGGTTCATGAAGTTTGTGGCCAGAATCAAACTGGTACAAACTTCTGCCTCTTTTAGATTTAATGGAAGGCTTTCAGGGCAGCCTTATTTGTACAGCACCTTCCTGTATTACTGTGTCATGTTTCCATATCTTTAGTTTATTCCATGTCCTGGTGTAAATGGGACAGGACGGACATCATTATTTCTCATGTCATCTTCATAACAGAAAATAATAGGAGGGGTTATTGGGTTACTGGGGATAGGTGGAAGTGAAGGCTTAAGTGGATTGGTGCAGACTCGATGGGCCGAATGGCCGCCTTCTGCACTGTATGTTCTATGTTTTATGTAATACAATCCCGACCCCCTGACTCCAGAGCTGACCAATTTGTGAATGCTCCTTCCCTTTCAATCAGGGACTAATTGTGCTGTGATGGACATTGTCTGGGGCCATTTGTTTATAATAATAACATTCTCAATTTCTTAATTGAGTTATACAATAGCAGTTGCCCTGGAGCATTGTTTATGATGATATCACTTCCAGTCTCTTAATTACATAATTGCATCTCCATATGAGATAATGCCTTCTTCTAAGCTGCTAATGAGCCAGGGTGACCCTTCTGCAATGTTACATTTAAGTCCTTCATAGCTATATGGCTCACCTCTATATGTTGTGTTGAGTTTTTGCTATATATTATTTATAGTTCGAGGTCATAGGCCCGATCCAACCGATTTATAACAGAGTCCCGTGTCGACAATTTAGCCAGGCGTTTCCTGGGGCTCGCAGTGCCGAGAAACACCACGCTAACTAACGGGACTTGTTTTCACTTTGAGGCCTCAGCAGGAAACACCCTTAATCCCATTTCCTGCATTGAGCAACTTTGTTCGCCGGAACTCATCAGTACAAGAGGAGATCAGGGTGCCATTTTAAATCTCTCGACCCCTGACACAAACCCCAAAACCACAACTCACCTATAAGGGGGCCCTCAGGATCCCCCCGCACCCAAGGGCAGGGTAACTGGGCCCGATCCCTGGTGCAGAAAAACTGCCAGCATGGCACCTTGGCACTGCCATCTTGGCACCCTGGCAGTTCTCCTGCCTGCTGGCAGTGCCACCTGGGCACCTTGGCTTTGCCAGGCTGGCACTCAGGTAACACTGTCAGGGTGCCAGGCTGGCAGTGCCATGCTTCCAAGTTGTCAGTGCCAAGCTGTCCATGTGGCACCAGCAGTGCCAGGATGCCACCCTGCACAGTGGGCAACTATCTGGGGACCTCTGATCCACTGGGAGACATCCCCCAAGGGCCGTGCCATCTACTCCCCATTCGTGGGGACCAGCACTGAACAACACTCGCCTGAGGTCTCCAAGGCGAATGGGTTAGAGTCCAGGGCTCTGATAGATCTGGCGAGCATGTATAAGAGTGAAACTATCTGTCTCACTCTGATATGCAGATTTGTCAAATACCAATCTCACCCACAATGGTTGGGATTCAGGTTGCTATGTCTCGCAAGATCGCTTTAGACATTTGCAATCCCTTGTCCTGCCCAGCTTTTCCTGGCAGAGTTGAGAGAGGTTCACTCCCCACTGTCCTGTCTCCAACTGCCAACAAATTCAGCTGAAACTAAAATCTAAAAACTTTTTTATCCTTACAGGAGCCTTCAGCTGCTAAGCAATCCCTGCTAGTTCTTTTTTTTAATACAAATTGAGTGAACTCAATTCTTTGTTTTCAATTAAGGAGCAATTTAGCGTGGCCAATCCACTTAAACTGCACTTCTTTGGGTTGTGGAGGTTAAACCCATGCAGACACGGGGAGAATGTGCAACTCCCCATGGACAGTGGCCAGGGGCTGGGATCGAACCCAGGTCCTCAGCGCCACAGGCAGAAGTGCAAAACAGTGTGCTACCATGCCACCCCAACCCCTGCTAGTTTTATTTGTTCTTACACTGTAACCCCCTCTAAGCACAAAATAACCATAGGCCAACACGGTAACACAGTGGGTAGCACAGTTGTTTCACAGCTCCAGGGTCCCGGATTCGATTCCCGGCTTGGGTCACTGTCTGTGCGGAGTCGGCACGTTCTCCCCGTGTCTGCGTGGGTTTCTTCCGGGTGTTCTGGTTTCCTCCCACAGTCCAAAGATGTGCAGGTTAGGTGGATTGGCAATGCTAAATTGCCCTTAGTGTCCAAAACAAAGGTTTTGTGGGGTTACGGGGATAGGGTGGAGGTGTGGGGATAGGGTGGAGGTGTGGGGATAGGGTGGAGCTGTGGGGAAAAGGTGAAGGTATGGGCTTAGGTAGGGTACTTTTTCCAAGGGCCGTTGCAGACTCAATGGGCCGAATGGCCTCCTTCTGCACTGTAAATTCTATGATTCTATGAAATTGAAACCAGCCCTACTTAAAGTTTTCTGGAAACTGAGTCAGGACCCTCCAAAGTTTCTAACTCTAACTCAGTGTTGGAGACATTTTTGAAGGGTTCTGGATGAAGGTAAACTGCCCATTAGAAATTGAAACTTCCCGGATAATTCCCACAAAGTCCTTTCATTGGGACTTCTGCCAAGTCCCCCATCTTCCAGAACAAATTACAAAACATCAACTGAATTTCAAGGCTGGATCTCGGACTTACCAATCCAGTAAAATGTGTAGATTAATTGCGCTTACTTCCTCAAGGTGAGCCTCCTCTGCAAACCTTCATTTCACTTAGAGAAGCTATATCAATATTGTTCCTGCCCAGCATTCTAACTAAGATGGTTGTCCTATATTCTGGCATGGTATTATTGTCCAGAAGTATTCTGACATTCCATGAGCCGAGAGTCTTATTGCCCTATGGGTTTGAGTTTTCCTTAATGTTTCGAGCACAGTGATTGGTGAACAGCCAGGAATGTTGATAAGACCACAAGACATAGGAGCAGAATTAGGCCATTCAGCCCATCGAATGCTCCGCCATTCAATCATAGCTGATACTTTCTCATCCCCGTTCTCCTGCCTTCTCCCCATAACCCCTGAACCCCTTATTAATCAAGAACCTATCTATCTCTGTCTTAAAGACACTCAGTGATTTGGCCTCCACAACCTTCTGCGGCAAAGAGTTCCACAGATTCACCACCCTCTGGCTGAAGAAATTTCCCCTCATCTCTGTTTTAAAGGATCGTCCCTTAAGTCTGAGATGGCATAATCGGGTTCTAGTTTTTCCTATAAGTGGAAACATCCTCTCCACATCCACTCTGTTAAGGCCAAGCAGTATCCTGTAAGTTTCAATAAGTTCCCCGCCTCATCCTTCTAAACTCCAAAGAGTACAGACCCAGAGTCCTCAACCGTTCCTCATACGACAAGTTCTTCATTCCAGGGATCATTCTTGTGAACTTCCTCTGGACCCTTTCCAAGGCCAGAACATCCTTCCTTAGATACGGGGCCCAAAACTGCTCACAATACTCCAAATGGGGTCTGCCCAGAGCCTGAGATAGCCTCAGAAGTACATCCCCGGTCTTGTATTCTAGCCTTCTTGACATGAATGCTAACATTACATTTGCCTTCTTAACTGCCGACTGAATCTGCACGTTAACATAAGAACATAAGAACTAGGAGCAGGAGTAGGCCATCTGGCCCTTCGAGCCTGCTCCGCCATTCAATGAGATCTTTTGTGGACTCAGCTCCACTTTCCCGCCCGAACACCATAATCCTTTATTCCTTTATTCTTCAAAAAACTATCTAATTTATCTTGAAAATATTCAATAAAGGAGTCTCAACTGCTTTGCTGAGCAGGGAATTCCATAGATTCACAACCCTTTGGGTAAAGACGTTCCTCCTCAGCTCAGCCCTAAATCTACTTCCCCTTATTTTGAGGCTATGCCTCCTAGTTCTGCTTTCACCCGCCAGTGGAAGCAACCTCGCCGTCTATCCAATCTATTCCCTTCATAATTGTATATGTTTCTATAAGATTACCCCCGCATCCTTCTAAATTCAAACGAGTACAGTCCCGGTCTACTCAACCTCTCCTCGTAATCCAACTCCCTCAACTCTGGGATTAACCTAGTGAATCTCCTCTGCATACCCTCCAGCGCCAGTACATCCTTTCTCAGGTAAGGAGACCAAAACTGAACACAATACTCCAGGTGTGACCTCACTAATACCTTATACAGTTGCAGCATAACCTCCCTAGTCTTAAACTCCATCCCTCTAGCAAAGAAGGACAAAATTCCATTCACCTTCTTAATCACCTGTTGCACCTGTAAACCAACTTTTTGTGACTCATGCACGAGGACACCTCTGCACAGCAGCATTTACCCACGAGTGCCCTCTGCACAGCAGCATTTTTTACTATTTGATCATTTAGATAATATCCCTTTTGTTGTTATTCCTACCAAAATAGATAACCTCACATTTGTCTACATTGTATTCCATCTGCCAGACCCTAGCCCATTGACTTAAACTATCCAAATCCCTCTGCAGACTTCCAGTATCCTCTGCACTTTGTGCTTTACCACTCATCTTAGTGTCATCTGCAAACTTGGACACATTGCACTTGGTCCCCAACTCCAAATCATCTATATAAATTGTGAACAATTGTGGGCCCAACACTGATCCCTGAGGGACACTACTAGCTACTGATTGCCAACCAGAGAAACATCCATTAATCCCCACTCTTTGCTTTCTATTAATTAATGAATCCTCTATCCATGTTACCCTTAACACCATTCAGCTTTACCTTATGCAGCAACCTCTTGGGTGGCACCTTGTCAAAGGGTTTCTAGAAATCCAGATATACCACATCCATTGGCTCCCCATTACCTACCGCACTGGTAATGTCCTCAAAAAATTCCACAAAATTAGTTAGGTACGACCGGCCCTTTATGAACCCATGTTGCGGCTGTCCAATGGGACAATTTCCATCCTGATGCCTCGCTATTTCTTCCTTGATGATAGATTCCAGCATCTTTCCTACTACCGAAGTTACGCTAACTGGCCTATAATTACCCACTTTCTGCCTACCTCCTTTTTTTAAACAGTAGTGTCGCATTTGCTATTTTCCAATCTGCCGGGACCACCCCAGAGTCTAGTGAATTTTGGTTAATTATCACGAGTGCATTTGCAATTTCCCTAGCTATCTCTTTTAGTACCCTGGGATGCATTCCATCAGGGCCAGGAGACTTGTCTACCTTTAGCCCCATTAGCTTGCCCATCACTACCTCCTTAGTGATAACAATCATCTCAAGGTCCTCACCTGTCATAGCCTCATATTGATCAGTCACTGGCACGTTATTTGTGTCTTCCACTGTGAAGACCGACCCAAAAGCCTGTTCAGTTCAGCACTGTTACAATCGCTTGGAAGGTTCTCCACTGTTCCTCAACTGTTTCATCATAAAGTCTTTGCTCCCAGTCTACCTTTGCCAGCTCTTCTCTCATCCCATTGTAATCGCCTTTGTTTAAGCACAAAACACTAGTGTTTGATTTTACCTTCTCGCCCTCCACCTGTATTTTAAATTCCACCATATTGTGATCACTCTTTCTGAGAGGATCTCTAACTATGAGACCATTAATCAATCCTGTCTCATTACACAGGACCAGATCGAGGATCGCTTGTTCCCTCGTAGGTTCCATTACAAACTGTTCTAGGAAACTATCGCGGATACATTCTATAAACTCCTCCTCATGGCTGCCTTGACCGACCTGGTTAAACCAATCGACATGTCGATTAAAATCGCCCATGATAACTGCTGTACCATTTCTACATGCATCAGTTATTTCTTTGTTTATGGCCCGTCCCACCGTAATGTTACTATCTGGTGGCCTGTAGACTACTCCTATCAGTGACTTTTTCACCTTACTATTCCTGATTTACACCCAAATGGATTCAACCTTATCCTCCATAGCAACTATGTTATCCCTCACTACTGCCCGGATGTCACCCTTAAATAACAGAGCTACACCACCTCCCTTATCATCCACTCTGTTCTTCCGAATAGTTCGATACCCTTGGATATTTAACTCCCAGTTGTGACCATCCTTTAACAATGTTTCAGTAATGGCCACTAAATCATAGTCATTCACGATGATCTGCGCCATCAACTCATTTACCTTATTCCGAATATCACGAGCATTCAGGTAAAGTACCCTTATGTTGGCTTTTATACCTCTGTTTTGAATCTTAACACCTTGATCAGTAACCTCTCCTAAGTTATTTTTCCTTTTAACTTTTCTTCTAATTTTCCTTATCGTTGAACCCATAATAACCTGCTGCTTCGCTTTCTATTTATGTTTTTACTTCCCATTTTATTCCTTTTAGTATTACTGGGCATATTCACTGAGCTCTCCTCAGTCACTGTACCCTGTACTGTGGCCCTATTTGATTTTTGACTATGGCTTCTCAGCCTTACACTTTCCCCCTTGCTGCTTTTTTGTTTCTGGCCCCGTTTTACTTCACATCGACTTCCTGCATTGGTTCCCATCCCCCTGCCAGATTAGTTTAAACCCTCCCCAACAGCCCTAGCAAACCCCCCCCCCCCCCATAGGATATTGGTTCCAGTCCTGCCCAGGTGCAGACCATCTGGTTTGTATTGGTTCCACCTCCTGCAGAACCGGTTCCAATGCCCCAAGAATTTGAACGTGAAGAGAATCGTGAACAAGGACTCCCAAGTCCCTTTGTGCTTCTGATTTCCTAAGCATTTCTCCATTCAGAAAATAGTCTATGCCTCAATTCCTCCTTCCAAAGTCCATAGCCTCACACATTTTCATATTGTATTTCATTTGCCACTTCACTGACCACTCTCCTACCTTGTCCAAATCCTTCTGCAGCCCCGTTACTTCCTGAATACTACCTGTCCCTCTACAGATCTTTGTATCATCTGCAAACTTAGCAACAATGCCTTCAGTTCCTTCTTCCAGATCATTAATATATATTGTGAAATGTTTTGGTCCCAGCACAGACCCCTAAGGCACACCACTAGTCACTGGCTGCCATCGTGAAAAGGACCCCTTTATCCCCACTCTCTGCCTTCTGCCAATCAGACAATCCTCTATCTATGCCAGGATCTTACCCTTAACACCATGGGCTCTTAACTTACTTAACAGTCTCCTATGTGCCACCTTGCGAAAGGCCTTCTGGAAATCTAAATAAATTGTGTCCACTGGTTCTCCTTTGTCTAACTTCCTTGTCACCTCAAAGAACTCTCACAGACTTGTCAGACATGATCTTCCTTTGACAAAACCGTGCTGACTCAGTACTATTTTACCATGCACTTCCAAGTACTTTGCAATCTCATCTTTAATAACAGACTCTAAAATCTTGCCAATGACCGAAGTCAGGCTGACCGGCCTATAATTTCTGGTAATTGCAAGGAGTGCAGGCTGTGGTCAGGATTCATTTTCTTCTGCTTCTCTGGAATACAAAGTCCAGCACTGTATCTAAAAAAAGTTCTGTTCTGTTGCCTTGGGCAGATATGCATTCCACATCTTCCCCAATCTATGGGGAGAAAATATCAACCTGAGGCCACCTGTGTGCAGAATCATGACTGAAGACCATCAGTAGTTTCCTCTATTTGTCCATGTCACCACTTCCTCATCACCACAGGGCTTGGTAGCCTGATATGTTGGTTGCTGTTGGCTGAACAATCTGCATACTGTGTATATTTAAGTGGGTGAATTATTTGCAGAGCCATTCCCAGTCTCTTGTCCGAAGCAGCCAGCTCTGTTACAACACGTGCCAGAGGTTTGGCTGCCGAAAAGATGCAGTTTTTAATTTTGGAATTTTATTGCTCCTAGATGGGCTGCTAAACAAGCTGGATGGCCTCACCAGCCCTTTCTACATCACCAGCCAATTTCCGGCACTGACTGTGTTCTTCCATACTGTCAGCTGTTGAAGAATTTACTTCGTGGTCCATAGCGAGGAGGTTTAAAATTGGAATTTTCCTTCTCCTAAGTAGGCTGCCTACTAAGGCTGATGTGCTCCACATGCCCAGAGCTATCTGTTCAATGTTCTATACAGGATGACGTTTACTTTAAACAACCTCATAAATCTCGATATGATCACTTCTCCGATGCATCAGTTCTTGGCTGAAAAATTCAAGTTATTCCAGTATTTTCTCCTAATCAGACCCGTGGCACTCCTTCTCTGCACTTACTCCAAGGACTGAGAGTCTCATTTTAATCTACTTAAATCCCACCGACTGGCACGGAGTTCAAATTGGGCCCTGAAAGTCTCTTGGATTTCTTGGCGAAGAAAATTGGAGACACGGTTTCACTCTGAAGAAAGCATCTTTGGTGTTTACCTTGGGTTTATAATGCCACTGTAAACCAACTAGTCGAGAATTCAAGCCCTGCTCCAGAGAATGGGTACCTTATCTAGGCTAATACTGTGCTTCACTGTCAGGGGTGCTGTCTTTCTGAGGAGATAGAACCAAAGTCTTGTCTGCCCTCATGGAGGAACATAAACCATACCATGCCACTATTTGCAGAAGAGTGGAATTCTTCATCTCATATCCTTGCCAAGATTTATTTCAGCCAACACCACAAAAAAACTCAGAGTATCTTGTTGTTGGCATCTGTTTGCTACATGTAAATCTGCTCTCTTGTTTACCTATATAACAACATGCATGATATGTTCAAAAAGTACTTAATTGCAATGAAGAGCTTTGGAGGGTCGTGAGGTTAATAACAGTACCATATAAAACAATCCTTCCTTTTCATAAATTTTAATCATATCCTCCACGAAATTATATTCTACTATTTTGGTTACATAGCTCACCAAAATGTTGGCTTTGCCAATTGATGCTCTATGTTTGTTGTTTGCCATTGAGTGTACGAACAACTTAAGGTCCCTTTCAGCTTCTTATTTAGCTTTTTTTTAAATACCAGTTTTGAGTACTCATGATATCTATTTTTAATTTCTAAGTGTAGTAATTGACCTTTTCCTGTGTTAAATATAACATGCCCGTTGATCGGCCCATTTACAATGTTTGTTCAATGAATGAACTGCCTTCTTCAATTTTATTGCCACTTCTGTGGTGATGGCCTATGGCTAGGATGCTTGGCAACTCCCACACAGCTGTAAGAGTGGTAAATTGTTAAATGCTTCATCAGTTTATACACTAAGAGATTCACTGGAGTAACACTAAATAAAACATTTTGCTATTGTTGGTTTTCCATTTTCAGCATCTATTATTTCTCCATCAGTAAACTTTTTCAAATCTGTATCACTTTAATAAATTAAACCACCTCAGTCAGCTGCGAACCTGAGGATTGTCAATCCAGCAGTCTAACTGACTCTTTTCAGAAGTCATACATGAGTGATCCCTCGACTTCGTATTCTCACTCTCGTTCGTTGACATTTGTAAAAATAAAATGAATGTGCTTTAAATTCCATGATTCCAAATGGCGATTAGAACATAGAACATAGAACATACAGTGCAGAAGGAGGCCATTCGGCCCATCGAGTCTGCACCAACCTGTTTAAGCCCTCACTTCCACCCTATCCCTGTAACCCAATAACCCCTCCTAACCTTTATTGGTTACTAAGGACAATTTATCATGGCCAATCCATCTAACCTGCACATCTTTGGACTGTGGGAGGAAACCGGAGCACCCGGAGGAAACCCACGCAGACACGGGGAGAACGTGCAAACTCCGCACAGACAGTGACCCAGCGGGGAATCGAACCTGGGACCCTGGCGCTGTGAAGCCACAGTGCTATCCACTTGTGCTACCATGCTGCCCTAAATTACTCGATATTTCATACTCAAATATTTATATCGATGGAAGAAATGCATTCTGCAGCCTTTAGGCTACAATATAATAACAAAAGAATTCCTGGTTTAGTTCAGTTGGCTGGACAGATAGTTTGTGGTGCCAAATAAGGTCAACAGTGTGGGTTCAATTCCTGTACCGGCTGAGTTTATTCATGAAGGCTCCGTCTTCTCAATCTTGCCCCTCACCTGAATATAGTGATCCTCCGGTTAAATTATCACCAGTCAGCTCTTCCCCTGAAAGGGGAAAGCAGCCGATGTCACCTGGGACTATGGCAACTCTATGTTTCATCCCAGCATGCCATTGGGAGCAGTGGCCACTGTGGGACTGCAGTACGTTCAGCCCAGGCCTAGGGTTAAGATAAATAAGACAGCCCCCCCCCCACTTTGTTCCATGAGGCACAGGATGTATTCAGTGGTCTTTTGAGGGCCTCAATTTGCCTAAGAGTGGGAGCCAATGGACACAGGATATGCCTGCCATCCCATCCCATTTTATGCCCATCTCACACGTTCCAGCAAATTCCCGAGGAGAGGAAGGTGGGCTTAAAATTTGGGTTCACAATTTTTGTTGAATTAGACAAATAAAGTTGTTGTTTTTTATCATTTGACCAAAAAAGGCAGCTGCAGTTTTAATCAGGTTCATATTGTCACCCAGCCAAGCGTTGCAATGGGTTGTTCTTTCACAATTAATTTTGTTTTAATGCTGCCAAGGCTTGATGATTAAGGTGCAGTCAAGAATGAACCTAATCAATTTGTATTTACTATGTGATATAGACTATATCAGCTATATTACTAATCTTTCACATGACCAATGTAAAAATGAAACTTAGAATTGTATAAAGATAGATTTCTTCCAATTAAAATCAAAAGCTTGAAAATTATATTCCTGAGGCTCAAAGACCTTCTTCCCCAGATACTAAATACATAAGTACTATTTAAAATCTTCCATGAATATAATTAGTCTTCTTACATTATTTACTAAAAATAGGCATTATTTTCCCCTTATAATGCTAATGTAAAGTCAAATTAATAACATATCTATGTGAATTTTCACTTTAGCTATTCAGAACAGATCAGTTAATATGTAAATTTCACTCACTTTTTCCGCAAGTTTAAATTGCTTGTTTTATTCTTTTTTGCTCTCTTATAAAAAGCTTATCAGTTTTTACATGAAAGCATGGAAGCCATTTGAAATAGAAGTAATTTGCCATCATAGAACAAGTGCTTGCGGTCTTCCTTTAATGTATCTGTCTGCCAAAATGACTGTGTTATGTGAATTTACATTAATAAAATAATGTTAATAATTGTCCTACAGTGGTTGCTTGGACTATATTTCCATCATAAAATCGGTCAATGCAGTTTTCTGCCCTGATTGCTTGAGTTCAGTTTGTCACTGAATCTGGTATGAATTAGGTTAGAGAGCAGACAGATGATTAAAGCATAGCTTCGAGGAACGTGGGCATTCAGTAGCTCATATATAAAGTACTAACCTTGGTTTTTGTGCCCAGTAGTATGTTCAGGAGAGAACTTACTCGTGAGACACTTGAAGACTCTTGTCAAGAGCTTCAGAGATGAAGTTAGTGGTGGGTGTTGGTGGGATGGTAGATTAATTTGGTGGGGAGTGGAGTTTGGGTAAGGGCAGACAATTAGTTTTATATCCCAATCTACAGCTGCCACCTGACTCAATTTTCGAGTACTCCAACCCATAACAACTTTCTTAAAATTTCAAATTTGCGGTCTAATTAAGATTGTGAAACCTCAAATTTTCAGGTACTGTTGAGCAAAGATTGACCACTCCATTAATACTTTGAAAAGGTGCTGTGACAATATTTTTCATTGGGCTGTGTACTCCTCTTCCCTCCACCCTGAAAGCAGCTAAGCGATTTCACTTCATCTTTTCTGACCGCAAAAAGCACTTAGCATTGTTGAAGTGGTCAGCAGCTGTCAATCATAACATGAATATTTCTAATTATTGCTGTTACAATCAATGGATGGTACTTCAGATGCATTCAAGCATGAGTGGAAAGATCAATTATCAAACCACCTGGCATGTATGTTAAAACCATAAGCTATCAATTAAAGGCGAGTTAACGGTACTGTACTGTGAAATTGAATGAAAGCTCAGCATTTCAAATGATCTCCGGGGATTTCAAGCCTTTTAAAGAGTTGTGGGCTTTCTAGGAAGGCTCTCACACTTCAGAAAGCTGCCGTTTCAAAAGCATAGGGTTGAGGGAGCAGTTGTTAGCATACGGAAAGTGTTCCTGGCTTGATTCTTCATTGAACTGGGGCAGCAGGGTAGTAGGGGCAGCAGGGTAGCATGGTGGTTAGCATAAATGCTTCACAGCTCCAGGGTCCCAGGTTCGATTCCTGGCTGGGTCACTGTCTGTGTGGAGTCTGCACGTCCTCCCCCTGTGTGCGTGGGTTTCCTCCGGGTGCTCCGGTTTCCTCCCACAGTCCAAAGACGTGCGGGTTAGGTGGATTGGCCATGCTAAATTGCCCGTAGTGTCCTAATAAAAGTAAGGTTAAGGGGGGGGGGGGGGTTTGAGTAGGGTGATCATGGCTCGGCACAACATTGAGGGCCGAAGGGCCTGTTCTGTGCTGTACTGTTTTATGTTCTATGTTCTATGTAACTGCCTGGATTGCTCATCAACTGTCAGGCAGAGCTGTTCAGAGTGAGGAGGCCATTTCAGAGTTTAAACAGATCAGAATAGGATGAAGACTTTGAACAGAGGGCTGCCTGAGTTCATCATGTCAAGAGTGGTCTTCAGGTTTCGCGGGGTTGGATGGGGAAGCTCAGACACAGGACACCATCCAAAGGGCCCCTTACCCACAGCCCAAGCCCATCAAACCCAAAGGACCCTTGGGCAACCATCACTCTGCATGCAGCCTGGCAGTGGCAGAGGGGCACATGAGCAATGCGCTGACCCTCTTGACCACACTCAGTGTACATTACGCCAGGCAAGGGAGTCATTGCCAGGGTGTCAGTGCCATGATGCCAGTGGGCAGTGCACCATTGGCAATGACGGGGGTAGGGACTGAATGTGAGTGAACTGAAGGGGGAATGGGGAGTTGTCTGAAGGGGGGGTGGCTGAAGGAGCATGGAGGGGAGAGTTGGGGGTGCTGAGGGGGGAGTCAGGTATGGGGGTCTGTGGTGGGGGGGGGGGGAGAATACTCCTCCTTGATGAGAAGTTGGGGTACTCCCCTTGTTAGCGGTTTGTCAACATTTGCATTGTGGGCGGGATGGGGGGGAGGGTCATTTGGCCCTAGATACTGGAATCGGGCCGCATGTTCAACACGGTGGTCCTTCCCCGGTCACTGCAGGGAAACCGATGTGGTCGGCGCTATGCTTATTTTTGCCGAATCAAGCAATGGGAATCCCACCTTAGCGATGCTCCTAGTGCCAGCAGGATACAGTCCCGATTCTCCACTGATGGGAGCAGTTAGATTCTCATATGGAGAATCCTGGCCCATAACTTGTACTTTTGTTTTATAAAAGGGAAGGAATAGAACTCACAGGACCACTAACATCAAGAAAAAAACATTCATTATATATGAAAAATCAAATTATTACACAATACTCTTTCACTCTCCTCAGCTGAACACATAGATACAGATTTGAAGATGAAAATGGACTACAAAATACATCTTAAGCTCCAGTGGCCTAATGAACATAAAGGATGCACAATAATGGTCTCGCTATACTTGGCGCGGACTGGGGAGAGCCGGTTAGAGCGTAGGAGAGGCCGCCCCTACAACCTCCAGGGCCAGTTCCTAATTGGGCATGAGGACACTGATGTCCAGCATCCTGCCGCCCGTCAAGGCCCTTTTACGTCTGTTGTGGACCAAGAGAGGGTATTGTGAGCCAAATGCTTTGTGCATTAGGGTGTCTGTGGCAGGTGGCATGTGCTCTTTGACATGGAATTAAGGTGCTGATGTGTGCCAGGGTGTACTGCGGTGCTATGCATTGCCAGCTGACGGCGCATGGGGGAGGAGGATCAAGGCAATGGCAGATAGGACAATGGCAGGGGGCCGGTGTCAACTTACCCGGTAAAGGTCGTTGAGCTTCTTCCTGCATTGCAGGCGGTCCTCCTGGTCAGGCTGCCCGCACTGACGGCCGCTGCCACAGCTGCCCAGGTGGCATTGGCGGCGCTGTTTTTTTTCTTCAGCCCTCTCGGGTGAAAAGAATGCCCCGTCTCATGACCACGGCGTCCATCAGCCTGGGCAGTTTGCCATCCACAAAGCGTGAAGCTGTTCTACATGCTAGCATGGCTGTGTGGTGACTCTTGTGTGTTTGGAATGTCTATTATGTGCTGTTCCCTCTATTTAACGAGGAACTGCCGATCGAAGGTCCAGGCGAATCAGCTGGCGGTACAGCCGATTCTACCGTGAAGCTCATGGTGGGATCACTGATAGCCCAAATTAGTGTTAGATTCAGGTCAGTGTCTTACCAACGCGGCTGTCGAGGGGCTTGCCGTCATTCTCGCTCGATACAGCACTTAGAACATTTCCCATTAGATTGTGCCTAGAGTCTCTTTTAAGAACACAAATACATGCACTCCATTCTAAACTCAAGTTAGTGTCTGTGGATTTCTCTTCATAATCCCCTACAGCTAATATTCACATCCAATCACCACTCCCAAAACAGGCTTTAAAATCTTCTCTCATAATTATACATTCCTTTAACTGTTTGCATTTCAAAATCCAGTTCAATGACATTTTCAAACCACAGTAAGAAGTCTTACAACACCAGATTAAAGTCCAACAGGTTTAGAACAAAGAACAAAGGGCTGAATTATCCGCTCCCGGGAAAAATCGGGAGGGCCGTCGTGAACTTGGCCGAGTTTCACGACGGCCTCGGAGGCCGCTCCTCGCCCCCCTATTCTCCCCTCCCGGCGGGGCTAGGAGCGGCGCTCCGTAAATCTCGGCCGCAGGAGCGTCGCGCCGAGAATGACACGGCCGGGCGCCTAATGACGTCAGCCGTGCATGCGCAGGTTGGCCAGTTCCAACCCGCGCATGCGCGGCTGACGTCATGATGCTGACGGCACGAACCTGCGCATGCGCGGTGGCCGTCTTTCCCCTCAGCCGCCCCGCAAGACGTGGTGGCTTGATCTTGCGGGGGGGGGGGGGGGGGGGGGGGGCAGAGGGGAAATAGTGCGTCCGATTTGGACGCCGGCCTGACGATCGGTGGGCACCAATCGCGGGCCTCTCCCCTCCCGAGCAAGGGCGTGGTGCTCTTTCCTTTCTAGGCCACCTACAAACCCCAAACGGGCTTCTCACTCCCATTCCACGATGGCAGTGACCAGGTGTGTTTGCCGCCATCGTGAAAAGGCCGTGAACAGCAGGCTGCTCAGCCCATCCGGGTCGGAGAATCGCCGTTCGCCGTGAAAAACGGCGATTCTTCCGAGCGGGCGGGGGGGGAGAATCGCGGGGGGTGCAAGGGGAGCGTGAATTTTGTCGGAGGGCCCTCCCACGATTCTCCCACCCGGCGTGGGGAGTGGAGAATCGCGCCCAAAGAAAATTACAGCACAGGAACAGGCCCTTCGGCCCACAAAGCCTGCGCCGACCGTGCTGCCCATCTGAACTAAAATCTTCTACACCTCCGGGGTCCTTATCTGTCTGTTTCCATCCTATTCATGTATTTGTCAAGATACCCCCGAAACGTCACTATCATCCCTGCCTCCACCACCTCCTCCGGCAGCGAGTTCCAGGCACCCACTACGCTCTGTGTAAAAAAACGTGCCTCGTACATCTCCTCTAAACCTTTTCCCGCGCACCTTAAACCTATGCCCCCTAGTAACTAGCCCCTCTACCCTGGGAAAAATTCTCTGACTTTTTCGAATCACGAGCTTTCGGAGCACTGCTCCTTCCTCAGGTGAATGAAGAGGTGGGTGCCAGAAACTCTCATATAGACAAAGTCAAAGATGCAAGACGATACTGTGAATGCGAGTCTTTGCAGGTAATTAAGTCTTTACAGATCCAGAGAGAGGGCTAATCCCAGGTTAAAGAGATGTGAATTGTCTTAAACCAGGACAGTTGGTAAGATTTTGCAAGCCCAGGCCAGATGTTTGGGGGGGGGGCTATAAGTTGGCTATAAGTTTCTGCTCGGCGATTCTGCATTGTTGCATGTCCTGTAGGCTGCCTTGGAGAACGCTTACCCAAAGATCAGAGGCTGAATGCCCTTGACTGCTGAAGTGTTCCCCGACTGGAAGGGAACATTCCTGCCTGGCAATTGTTGCGCGATGTCCGTTCATCCGTTGTCGCAGCATCTGCATGGTCTTGCCGAAGTACCACACTTCGGGACATTCTTTCTGCAGCGTATGAGGTAGACAACATTCTACTCATCGTTGAATTCTTCAGAACAATACCTTGGTCTCTGTTCTCTTAACTTCAGCCTTCTTAGAAACTCTTTCTGTTCCAATTCCTTGGCTATCTGGATTGTATATTGTTCCTTAGAAAACTTGCATCTTTGCAGCTTACTTGTCCTGTCCAGCTTCTCCAGCCAGAGTTGAGAGCTGTGCAGGCCTCACTGATCCGCTCCAACTGCTTTGGCTTCCAGTTTTAAGAACAAAGTAAGGTAACCTTCTGTTGCTAAGCTTTGCCCATATTCTTTTGCCTTTTTATTTATTTTTCACACCATAGCCCTCTCTAAGCACAATAGAAATATAGTTGGAGCTTAACCAACCTCCACACATACAAACACCTTTGTCCAGCATGAATCTACTGTAGGTTTTATCCTTCCAGGTACAGAAAACATTGAATTAAACCCACTTAAAACTATACCTTATTCCTATTATTTATCAATACAAATATAAACTCCTGAAAACTACTTTTGCTTTCCTAACAGTGAGGACATATTGAACTGATTCCGAACAGCCAATTTCACAAAAGCATGTTCCCAGAATGGAGCCTGATTTCTCCGCATTGAGTGCATTTAAAAAATCATGGGGCATGCTCCCAGTTGGCACTTCTTGAATTCACATGCGTCGTGTTAAAATTAGGCCCAGTATGTCGATGTTCTTTTACATCCAGTGCGTTTTACATTGTGTCCTCCTTAAATCATCTCCAAAAACAGAGATGAAGTACTGTCCCATCTGTGCAAACTAGGCCACCTGCAACAAGTTATTTTGTTCAGGGCTTTGCTGATGCCTAGACACCATTTTTAAGTTACTGATTTGTATTAAACTAAGGGAAGATTTCATGGCAGAATTTTCAACAAAATGGTAGAGTGTCAGATTCTGAATGAAAACTGATGTGATTCTCTTCATTTCTGGTCAAAAAATCAGGAGACGTGGTTTGCACTGTCACTCTGCTGGGGCTGGGCCTGATAGAGCCAGAAAGCACCTTTCCACAGAGAAAGATAGGGCGAGATTATCCCATATGGGGAGAAATCGTAAGGCTGGCGTCAAATCCGGGCGGGTTTGACGCCAGCCCCCCCTTCCCGACCGGGAACCGATTCTGGTCCCCGGTCGGGGCTAGCAGCCCGACGCCGTAAGCTCCGGCATCACGGGCTTAACGAATTTCGTTAAGCCCGCTTGCCCGAGTTAGCGCCGGCTGATGCGTCATATGACGTCAGCCGCGCATGCGCGGATTGGAAGACTCCAACCCGCGCATGCGCGGATGACGTCATCGCGTATTTGCGCGAAACCCGCGCATGCGCGGGCCGGGATGCCCCTCAGCCGCCCACGAATGGATACTGCGGGGCGGCGGAAGGACAAATAGTGCGCGGGCATCGGGCCCGCTGCCCGCGATCGGTGCCCACCGATCACGGGCCCATGGCACCCTTGGCACGGCCGTGGTACTGCCGTGCCAATCGGTGCCATGGTTATAAAATGCGAGTGTTTACGGCCGTTTTTACGAACGGCCAGACCAGGTGTGTTTGCCGTTCGTAAAAACAGCCGCAAAGGGCTGGGAACTCGGCCCATCTATCAGCTGTGAATCGCTGCCGGCCGTAAAAAAACGGCGGCAGCGATTTGTGTCGGGAGTTGGGCGTGGGGGGGGGGGAGAATAGCGGGAGGGCGTCGGAACAGCGTGGCTGTAAAATTTTACGAGCCACGCTATTCTCCGCACCGTCGGGAGTGCGGAGAATCTCGCCCATAGTGTCCCAATCTCCACAAAAAATAATCTCCCTCCCACATCACCATGACCACGCAGTACGACCCCTGCCCCCCACAAGCTTCGGGGCAATCCCCCCCCGCCCACCACGGAAGTATCAGGGGGCAATCTCCCCTGTCACCCCTTGTGTGTTCCCTACATACACCTCTCTCCTCCCCCACCACGCATAAGGGGAAACCTCCCATCCCCAATGGGGGATAGCTACTCTCCGGCAGTGCCCCCTGGCAGTGCCCAGACAGTGCCCTGCGGCAGTGCCCGCGAGGAATGCCTCAGAAATAAGACATAGGAGCAGAATTAGGCCACTCGGCCCATCGAATCTGCTCCGTTATTCAATAATGGCTGAAGTGCCAGGGGGCACTGTCAGTGGGGCAGGGGCAATGTCCAGCCTCCAGGCATCTCCACACCCCATCATGGTCATCACGACTGGTTTTAATTTTCTAAAACAAGTAGTGATTCGCGCCAACGTGTCTTGATGGTACAGGGGTGGGCAGCATTACACGGGGTTGGACACTACAGCATAAAACCATTGAATTATAGGTATATACATGTAAATATACAGAGATCAGGTTCACGTCCAATCACGTCACTGGGGGAAGAGGGTAGATCTCAAATTGAGATCTTGTCTGCGCAAATCCCATTATGGCCCTCTCACAAGATTTAGCAGCAAGTTTTATTTTTTACACTTCTTTTTTGCTTGGATAGATTAGGTCAACTGATACCACATAAATTTGGCATAACTCAAAAAGACATCAGTAGATTTTGCTGTTAGGATGTCACTGGACCAACAAGAGACTTCCCACAGTCTGATGATCCCAGTTTAGCAAGTGGTAGTTAACGCTGCAATGTCAGGTTTCCAGTTTCCTTCACAAGTCCCAAAAGACGTGCTTGTTAGGTGAATTGGACATTTTCCCAAAGCGTACCCGAACAGGCGCCGTACTGTGGCAACTAGGGGATTTTCACAGTAACTTCATTGCAGTGTTAATGTAAGCCAACATGTGACACTAATAAGGATTATCATTGTTAATATCTTCTGCACGTTGGAACAGAATTTAAAGTATTGACAAAGCACAGGAGTAACTTCTACCTATATAACATGCAATATATTTGGCATTTTCATTTTTTTCAGGACACGTTGGATTTATTCACACCGGCCAATTTCACAAGGGCATGTTTCCAGAGAGGAGCCTCACCTGTCCTCTCCTGAATGCAGATTATAAAATCATTGGGAATGCATTCAATATGCTCTCCTGGCATGCTGAGCTCACAACAACAAGAGATTGGCCAATCATGAAATAGGCTGTAGAAAATCAAGGCTGATGTGCAAAAGTTCTTCTGTTCCCCCGAATGAAAAATGGAATCCTGGCTGAGCACTAGCAACTCTTGTCATATGAATCTTGTTGAGAACTGTCAGTCTCTCTGATGTTGCAAAGGATAATCTCAACCTATTCTTTTAGAATTTGCTGGTCTACATAGCTTTGCACTGATTCCAGGGAAAAGAGATGTGTTTGCTAAAGAAGGCTACTATAGACATATTAAGGTTACATACAACATTGATGTAGCTTATAGGAATGAATAAAGCTGAACTTCCTTGAGGATTCATTATTCTCTCGTACTTATGCAAGCCATGTTTACCACTTGTTCGAATTGACATCAAGCAGATTTAATTAACAAGCCAGAAAGCTTAAAAAGCTGGACAGAATTTATAAGGTGAAAGAATTGTACTTTATTTCAAACTACACTTGATGAAGAGGGTGTGATCTAACCAACAATATGAACAAGCAAATGCGACACATCGTTAAAGAATTGAGCCAGTCGCTTGTACAGGGTACCATTGTTGCTTTCCCAGTAATGGTGCAAATGGAACTTATGCCCAACCTGACATCAGAAACTCCATTGGATATAGACTCTGCCACCAATGGATTAAGCATTTATTTTCCTGCAGTCTGGGGAGCTTTTCATGCCAGTGATTGTGATTGGTTTTGGATTTTCACCTTCACATGTGGCTGAGTTTGTTCCGATGCAATTTTTCCCCTGGGTGAATGACAGATTCATTGTCAGTAATTACACTCTCACCCAAAATGTATCCACTGGTGAGAAAAATCAAATCCTCAATTCTTTCAGCAGTAGTGCTTGAATCCAACAGAGACAGATAGATGAGATTAAGCTCTCTTCACTAACAGTAGGTAAGAGCCATGAGGGAAATGAGCCTCCATTATTGCCACTGGCATGTTCGTAATGCAAAACAGCCCATAACTCTTTGGTGCTTGGATAGTCTAAAACTTTGATTTTAGTCTCTGTGTTTTTTTCTAAAAGTTCTGGGGAAATCATTTGAGCCAATCAGAAGACAAAAATGCTGATAATTGTCCGTGTGTATGTTTATCACATTGCTGTTGGTACGAATGGAGGCTGGTAGTTAAAGTTGTGGAAAACTCAAAGCAGAATGCCAGCAAGTTCAGTCAATGGCATTACCACTATTCCAGCTTCTCATCTATGAAGTTTGAATTCATATTCAGACTTAACTTTAATTTAATGTGAGTGAAATGCTCATTAACCGGGCTTAATATTATTGGTGCTGCTTTCAGCTAGATGGGGGCAGGAGCAGCCATGGTGGGGGAGAACAAACAGATCCTTTTCAGAAAAGGCTCGAATCTTTATGTAAATTTACCAACTAACATCACTTTAAGGGGATCACTTGTAATATAATCTGGAATATATACTCCAGTTTTACATCTTCTTTGCAAAATGGAAACTGAGTTGCATTCAGGAAAATTATACCTACACATCATCACCATTCTCAATTGCTGCTGCTGTCTTCCTGATACTTGCAACCAAGAAATCCACATTTATCAATCCTGGCCTTTACTACTGAATCTTCCTGCTCTTGGCAACCACTACCCTCCCCTCCACTGCCCTTACTCCCAACCAATGTTACTCTAGCTCTCACCTACGCGACCTTTGCTCGCAACTAATGTTACCCACTCTCTCACATCCACTGCCCTCACTCCCAACCAATGTTACTCTACCTCTCACTTCCATTGCCCTCACTCCCAGGCAATGTTACCCTCCCTCTCACCTCCAATACCATCTCATTCTCTCCTTTGATCGCCACTCTACCCATCCTCTCACCAATGCTAGCCCTCCTTCCACTCACTACTCCACCCCCACCCCCCCACCTCCCTGTCACCTTTACTCATCTCCCCCTCTTCATCGTTACTCACTGTCACCAACATTACACTTCCTACCGGCCACTGCAACTCCCCCTTTCACCAACGTTAACCGCAAACCTCCCCCCCTCCCCCACTCCCGCACCCCCCAACCTTTCCAATCTCTGCTACTTTCTCTCCTGACCCCTTCCTATATTTGACACCTGCTTTGACACATTTCTCGGTTTTCCTGCTTTGCAATTGCCCCTTTTCCAGTTACCCCTCCTCTGATTAATTTGTTCCGATTCTCTTTAAGGACAATTTGAAAGATGCTGCTCACATTGTATCAGGCACACCTTTGCATCCTCTCGTTCAGGACTCTGCCGAGAACCAATATTACATATGACTTGGATATATTCATTAAAGTTCTGTTATCCCTCCTCGCACCCCATTCCCCTGTTTTGTGGACAGGCTGGAATTTATATGCCCTTGAGTGTAAAGCTTAATGCTACCCCGTAATGTGTTTACTCATCAATGTTACCTCCTGAGCAAGTAATCCCTGTCTTCACTTGGCACTGCTAGCCATGACCACCGATACAACTTTGGGACACATCAGCAGCTGCAATCCTGAAGGCAGCAGGAATTCTACAACATGAATTCAGGGAATAATCAATTTGCTATTTGATCACTGAAATTGATTTTGCCCCTTTCATGTGAATGTTAATGCACACTTTCCTGGGAAAATGAATGTTTCTTAAATTCCATGCCAGTCTATCATTGACAAGCTGTTCCAAGTGGAGGGAGGCTGGCTAATATGGATTACTTGTTACCATGGTTACTGATCCATCTTTGCAACACACACACACCAGGTGTGATACAATAATGTAAATGAGTCGACCAATGATACAGAATGAGTATGATGTGGAGATGCCGGCTATTGACTGGGATGGGCACAGTAAGAAGTCTTACAACACCAGGTTAAAGTTCAACAGGTTTGTTTCGAATCACAGAATGAGTAAGCCTGTGGTGTCCCCAACAGTACTTCAGGTGTCACAGCTACACTCTAGGTTGCCTTATGTAAGTCACTGAAAATAATTGAAGTCGTACTTGCAGTGCTTCAAACTCCACAGCATTCCATTGGCAAAGATTTTAGCACACACTTCACAGTGTTAACTGAAAATTGGAAGGCAATAGTGCAAGGGGATGATAATGAGAGGCAATGAGTTTTGTTCCTTGAAGAAGGAAATCCAACATGGATCTCGGTCTTCACTTGGCACTGCTAGCCATGACCACATATACAACTTTGGGACACATGAGCAGCTGCAATCCTGAAGGCAGCAGGAATTCTACAACTTGAATTCAGAGATTGCAACATGAGAACGGTGGTAGGAGTTGATTGATGGAGGGGGTGCAGCTGGTTTTTGTCAGTAGCATGATCTGGGCACTTAGCAAATCAACAGCCTGTTTTACACTGTGTCTGATTTCTTTCTGCTAAGCTCTGTATCTGTGATGTGAAATGGGTTGTCAGTTCACATGAGCTCATTTTGCACTGCTGGCTAACACCAATTTCATACGCTAGCAACTCCCCCCTGAGATTTTGCATATTGACCATAATAATATCCATCCTATCCGGTTGGCCACTGTTGTGTTAAACTCTATTAGTAGCTTAGTAACTTGTAAATGTGGTGGTGTTTACAAAACAGACACAGAGAACACAATCTTTAATTATTGACAACATTAACATAAAAATGGCAACACAGAAAATTGCTGTTCAGCTCACATCAGTGTTCAGTGTTTATCTTTCACTGTGTCTTGTTCCCTTTATTCAAATTTTTCATTCAACTACCTGTCTAATGCATTCCTAAAATTTATCATTGTCTAGGCTTGAATCATCAACTCTGGTAGTATATTCTGCAGACTCACAAAATCAATCACTCTATGAAGTATTTAACATAGCCTTTTCACTTTATTTCAACAATGGGGGTGAGGTTGGAATTTTCCAGGCCCATTGACTGCCGGTGCAAATCCCGTTATGGCTGCTAACTCTCGCAAGAGAGCCATGATGGGATTTGTGCCCACAAGATCTCAGAGTGAGATCTTCCCTGCCCCTTCACTGGCAATGGAATCAGGTTCACGCCCAGCGAGGACATGAACCCAATTACCATCAATTTGAATTAATTTAAGCTTGCCGAAACAGTATAACGATGTATCGTCCAGAGATGTCAGATGCTTCCCCTGTTGACTTAACGTAATGCCCGCAGGAATATCTGTTGCCCTCCAGCAGTCAAGATAACCATGTCAGCAGCACAGAGGCCAATGTCGCCCCAGACGGTCAGGGACCTGGCACCTGCACAGTGCCAACCTGACAGTGACAACCAGATTGGAACTGCCAGATTGGCACTGTCCAATTGGCACTGCAAGGAAGGCACTGAGGTTGGCACTGCCAGGCTGACACTGATGGGACAGAGTCTCTAGGGAACCCCATGAGAGTGGCAGGGGGGTGGGAGCAGTTTCACTATGTAGGGATGCCAGCGACGATGATGGGGGTGGGGGGGGGGGAGGGGGGGGGGGGGGGGGGGGAGATCGGCACTGAAGCCCCGATGCCAGCAATGTTAGTGGGGGCCCTAGACCTTCACTTTGAGATCGGGGGCTGTAGAGCAGGGCTTGCCAGCACTATGAAGCCCCACCCCACCAGAGTGACGGTGCAAAACACAACCCCCTGCTTTTTAATCACAAAGCGCAGAATCTTCCCAAAAAATGGCGAAGTGTCAATTCCAGTGAAAAAAACGGTGTGATTCTCACCAGCAGATCTCATGGAATATTGAGCCTCGCAACTTTTTTTTATCATGTGAATCATGGTGCGCTTGTGGCGGCCTCCCGTTGATTTGTTCGCCCCAGCGTAACTTAATCACTGCAATCAGTGGGGAGCTCCATATAACCACATCCCCAGCATTTGTTCCAGATCCAATTGAGAGGATGGCAGCCAGGAACCTTCATTGTGTTTCTCAGACGGAGTCCCGACCAGACTCCTGGAAGGATTGCAGCAGAGGTGGGGCTTCCTATACCCACGTTCCCACCAATCTCCAGCCAGCAAGGTGACCACCCTGGGTGGGAGGCAGTGGCAGCATTACTCAGTGCTGTCTCACTGCAGAAGAGGATGAGGCCGTATACCGCAAGAAGATAAATGACCTTTGTCGCTCTGCCAGGGTAAGTCTGCCACCTCCAGTCTATTGTTGCATATCCTCACACACCCCTCACACCTCCAAAGTCATTGTTTGTCCAGCCACCTCACGGGTTGCCATCACCTGTCAAGAAGCCCTCTTTTCCCACCATCCTCCCCTACTCAACCCCCTCCAATCCCATGGAACCCCCAGTAACTACTCTGCTCCTCACATTCCCGCTCCCACACGTGACACACCGCAACAATCTGAACTGGCAGAGCTCCCGCTAATACTCTGCCCATCTGTCTCTCTGCAGGACAAACTCAAGCATAACAAGCATGACAGCGCACAACCACCTGGAGTGATGCGTGAGCTCCAATCCTTCAGCCTATTTGAGGGAAGAACCCTTGAGTTGTCTGGGCAGGAGCAAGATCGAGCCTGTGCAGAGGCAAATGGGGACTAAAGTTCTCAAGTGAGAACAGTAATTCATCAAGCCTCACGTGAATAAATACTTCAGATCATTTATACCCCATGATGTACTAATGCCATCTCCTTTCCCTCACAGAGCAATTAGATGAACATCCTGGTGTCACTTTGAGACCACAGACCTGGGCTGCTCCAAGGGAGAATTCCCAGACATCAGCATTAAAGAGGCATCACATCTGTCACCAACGCCCTCCACCAATGCTGATACTCACACCTCAGTGCGATTTACAAGTAAGCAAGCTTCCGGGTCACTCACTGGTGAACACCTCACAGCCGATGATCCCCAGCAGGTAGTGACAGGCATGTCCCAGGGGTCCGGCAATGCCAGAGTCCAGGACACGGCTGAGCCCATGGCTGATGGCGTGCCCCTGGGAATGGTCATCTCAGAGATGCTGGAACTAGAAAAGGCAGAGTCGCAACCATCAGGAAGAGATGATAGCAACCCTCCTTGGACTACAAGACTGACTGGAGGAGTCCCATCACATTCTGTCTGAGGAGATGGAGTTGCCACTTCCAATGTAATGAGGCCAACACTGCGAGGGTGGCGCCTGCAGTTGAGACCTTGGTGCAGGAGGTGCAATCCATGGGGAGCTATGCCCACTCTATGGCTCAACTCATGACCTTCATGGCTGAGGGCATGAGCTCCATGGTGCTGGGCTTCAACAGCTTGGTGCAGGAACGAGTGGGAACCTATGAGTGTCAGCGCAAGAAAACGGCAGGGCTTCTGTATCTTACTCCAGCTGCCCCTCTGTCACATGGAGGAGCACAGGGGCCCCGGGTACCTGAAGGGAAGAGGATTGGCATGAGCTTAGCCCTGGGCTCACCAGCCAGGGGATCCTGGGGATGCCAGCCCGTCTGACACCCCCCTCCCTGTGAGCGACACATTTCCAGCCTAGCACACCGATGGTGGTAGCAAAATCAATCATTCCATGAGCTGTGCTGCTCAAAAATGGGCCCGAACCTTCAAGTTCCAGGATCCCCAAGGGATGCCCGCCAAGCTACTCTCAACAACAGGGCATGGTAGGCAGCAGGCCATTTCAATTTCAGCTGGGGAACCTGGGGGTACATATAGACGTAGCAGGAGGGTGAGGAAGAGTCAGAAATTGCCGGCTACTAGTGGGCACTGGTGAACGTAGACACTATTTGAGATAGATCACCATTGGAATATAGCTCTTGTATTAAACATCACTTTGATAACCAGCAGATCATCCTCCCTGTCATTGCACGGCACCATGTTCCGATTAGCACACTTGGCGCTTCACCCCCAATGAAGTGTGAGAATGGCAGCACAATGTCTCTCCCACACTGATGGCTCAGTAAAGACTCGCTACTACTGCCACTGGCCAATCCCAGCCCCCAGCATCATCCCCCAGGCTTTTCATTTCTATCACTGTTCTCCAGTGATGAGGAGGCCATGGGCTGACAACGTGTAGAGAGGCTTCCCACCTCGGATATTAGTTGGACGAATATACCAGGACCTCTGACCACGATGGGGCTGCAGCAGATGAGAGATCATTCAGCATCTTTGAACCTCATGATAAGCCCATTCTTTGGCAGAACATGTTAAACTCTTTGTTAGGCAGGTGTCAGACAAATCGCTGAGGATGACAGGAGCATCGCTCTGTCCTCAATACAAGTTATCATCATTCTCCTGAAGAGTCCCGTCAATGGCTTTAGTGCCCTGACCACGAACTTGGGCACCATCATGAGAATATACTGCTGGTATCACAGTATTTGATGAGATGTCACTACAGACGGTGGGCAAGCTCTTCAATCACTAACCCTGGTTTTTCTCAAACCGAGGGGCTAGCTTTTCAGCCCATTTGGGCACCGACCATGTCCTAAGATCCTTCGTCGTCCTTCTCCTCCTCTGCAGGTTTCCCATCGCTGCCCTCCTCAACCTCCTCTTTATCTGAGGTGATGAGTCCCTCCCCCATCTCTTCCTGGTTCAGCTGTTCTCCCCTCTGCAGCGCCAAGTTGTGGAGAATGCAGCAGACCACAATAATGCAAGACACCCTCTGGGGCCTGTATTGGAGGCCCTTCCCTTACCAGTCCAGGCATGGGAACCATATCTTCAGCAGTCCTATCGCCTGCACGATCAGCATGCACATTAAAGCACGATGCTCATTGTAGCGAATCTTCACAGGTGTTTGTGGCCTCCGCACTTGCATCATCAGCAAGGGTATTTATCGGGTACCCCCTGTCCTCGAAGAGCCATCCCTCCAGATGCTTCTGTCCCTCAAAATGTCAGATGTTGTTGCCATCCCAAGATGTAAGTGTCATGGCGCTCCCAGGGAAACAGGCACAACCTGCTTTATAGGCATCGTGTGGTCACAAATAAATTGGACATTGAAGGAGTGCAATCCCTTGCGGTTTATGAATAGTGCTGTATGATGCCATGGAGATTATAGGGCCATTTGGGTGCAGTCTTTCACACCCTGCACCTGCGGCATGCCTGTTTAGCAGGCAAAGTCCATGGCCCTGGCTCGCCTGGTCCCAGTCCAAGTTTATATCCGTGGACCCTCACACAAAGGGCATTTGCAAACTCCTTATTGCATTTGTGTACGGATGACTGCGAGATGCTACACAGATCATAGGTACTGCCTTGAAACGAGCAACTAACATTGAAGTTCATCGTGGTGGTAACTTTAAGGGCCATGGGCAGCGGGTGTTCTCCCATCTCATGTGATGCAAGAGGCAGGACCTGGCAAAGGTGGTCCACCATCCCCTGGCACAGATGCAACCTTCACTAGCACTGAGGCTCTGACATCTGCAGGAAAGACGCCCGACGTCGGAAGACCCTTTGCCGGTTGTATCTCCTACGGGGTTCACCATCTGTGGTCTTGCTCTCTGAACAGCTATGGGCCCATCTTACCACTCCTCTGCAGGGTGCTGGTCCTGACCATGTCAGTAGCATATTGATGTATCTGCTGCTGCTCGATTGCTATGACTAGAAAAGCCAACTCAATTGGCTCCGTGATTCGCCAGAACCATGCATTGAAAAGAAAAGAATACCAAAGTGAGCGCTGTGGCATCCTCAGTCCTCCACACCTCTGGGACATCCATCCATACACTTCCCCCATAATCAGTGCCTCCCCACTAGGCCTCACACCCTACCCTCTCACACTATAGCCACTTCCCCACAGTTGTCCCTCTCAACTCCTCCAAGGTGAGGCACATGGACCCTTGGGAGTCTCAGTGGGACTTTACCCCTGACTATTCCCCAACCACCTCCTCCCTCAAACCCTAGCATTAGGTGAAATGGCAGTTAAGTGGATGCATGGGACAAATGTCAGCATTCTCACCAGGGACCTTAAAGTCATGACCTAAATGGGGTGAATGTGAGAGACATCACCATCACGCCTTGCATAGGGGTATTAGTGTCGCTGTGTAATGTTAATGCTTGTATGAGCATTGGAGTTCAATGCTCGGGGTCAACCTTTCCAAAGGATTAAGAATCTGGCACCAATGAGTGGCACTGATATTTAGCTCTGCAGATTTCATTGGCACAATTGACAAGTCAAGGAAAGGTGAAGTAGCATAAATGGAACATGATTGCAGACCAGAGTGAAGCCTGAAATTAGCATGACTAGTACAACCCTCGAGGGCACTCTCATTCTTCCAAGTCACAAGGGCTGCAGAGTTGACAAGCCATCAATCACCCATCCAGCCCAACATTAATCCCTGACAGTGAAATTCCCCTGATAGGTGGATTTGAACTTCCACATAGCTTTACCCCTTTTCCTCACAGTGCAGCCTGAGGGTTGGGGATCTACTCACACTGCAGTCATCCTCCCCTAAGTGAGAGGGTCTTCATGCCTTGTGAGTTAGGGATGCAACCCATTCCTGATTCCCCTACTCTGCCCTTCATGGAACCCCCCCCCCCCCCCCCCCCCACACACACACCCAGAGCTGACCCTCTGTATTCACCTCCTCCCTCCCACTTTCCAGCTCCCACTAAGGATGGACACTACCTCAGTGGTGATTTGAGCACAGGTCCAGCAAGGAGGACACAGGAAGTGATGCCTACATGCCAGCAAGGGATGCCTGGAATGAGTGGAAAGTAAGTCTCCTAATGACCACTCGCGCAATACCCCCCCCCCCCCCGCGCCCCGCCCCGCCGCCGCCGCCGCCGCCAGCTGAGACTGAGAGACGGGACTCCAGCCCCGGCCCCAAGTTCATATTACCTGTGTCCCCAGCATCCTCTGCGGTGCACCGTCAGCACGGAACACCCTGAATATTCATGACTGCATGAGCACTCACCTCCAAAATTCCCCTCAGAAGTGAGGGCATCACGTTCACATTTATTTAAACCTATTATAAATGGCGCTGGCATGATAGCAGAATATTCAGTGAGGAGGCAGTACCTGGAGGAGTGAGTGCTTGCTAATATCATGCTAATGTATTCAGATGAGGTTCCTGGGCACCCACTCCATGCTTCATGTTACTCCATTGGTGAGGGTGAGGTCTGGTGTGAAAATCAGAAATTGCGATCACGCTGGAGAGAATCACATTTTCCCATTCTCTCCAGATTTGGTGCTCCTGCTGCCTTTCTCACTAACAGCTAATGTGGGCTCAAAATTGCCCTCCAAAATGTCAGAAGATCTGGAGAGAAACAGGCCGGTTTTCAATCAGAACTTGGCACTTTGCCAAGAGCGGCACGGTTGCACAGTGGCTATCACTGCTGCCTAGGGCATTGAGGATCCGGGTTCAATTCTTTTTTTTTATAAATTTAGATTACCCAATTATTTTTTCCAATTAAGGGGCAATTTAGCGTGGCCAATCCACCTACTCTGCACATTTTTGGGTTGTGGGGGCGAAACCCACGCAGACATGGGGAGAATGTGCAAACTCCACACGGACAGTGACCCAGAGCCGGGATCGAACCTGGGACCTCAGCGCCGTGAGGCGGTTGTGCTAACCACTAGGCCACCGTGCTGCCCTTCGGGTTCAATTCTGACCTTGGATCATTGTCCGTGTGGAGTTTGTACATTCTCCCCGTGTCTGCACGGGGTTCACTCCCAAACCCAAAGATGTGCATCTTAGGTGCATTGGCCACGCAAAATTGCCCCTTAATTGGAAAAAAATAATTGGGTAGTCTAAATTGAAAAAAGAAACCTGACACTTTACCATTTTTTGGGAAAATACTACCCAATGCAGTTGAAAGTGTATTCTGGAGCAAATATGAAAATAATCTGAAAATATAAAGTACAATTAGACATACAACTGCAATTCTGCCCCATGCACTGCACAAGCAAAATCTTTAATAGATGCCTGAACCCATTTTTAAAATATAATTCACAGGGTATGTGCGCTCCTGGGAAGACCAGCATTTAATATCAATTCCTAACTGCCTTTGAGAAGTTGGTGATGAGCAGCCTTTTTTGATTTCTGCAGTCTATATGTGTAGGTACACCCACAGTGCTGTTGGGAGTTCCAGGCCGGGATCCTCCCGGAATCGGCGGGGTGGCCCGTACCGACGTAAACAGAGGTGTGAACCACTCCGGCATCGGGCCACCCGGAAATTGTCCGCAATTCCGAGGGCTAGGCCGGCACTGGAGGTGTTGGCGCCGTGCCAACTGCCGTCGAAGGGCCTCCGGGAGTTGCCGCATGCACAGGAGCACCAGAGTGTTCGGCCGCATGCGCAGAACCACTGGGGTGGTTCTTGCGCATGCACAGGGGGTCTCTTCTCCGTGCCAGCCATCGCAGAGCCTTACAGAGGCCGGCGCGGAGGGAAAGAGTGCCCCCACGGCACAGGCCCACCCACAGGTCGGTGGGCCCCGATCATGGGCCAGGCCACCGTGGAGACCCCCCCCCCCCCCCCCCCCCGCCCGGGCCGGATCCCCCACGCCCTCCCGAGGAGCCGGCTAACAGTCCTCCAAATCAGGTGCCGCCGGTATGGACCTTGTCTATTTCACGCTGGCGGGTCTGGCTGAAAACGGGTGGCCGCTCGTTCCATTGGGGCCGGAAGAATTTACGGGGGAGCCGCTGCCAACAGCCCCCGACCAACGCGGCGCGATCTCCGCCCGAAAACCGGCGGTGGAGTATTCGACAGCTGGTGTCGGAGCGGCGGGGTGGGATTCAGGCCGCCCCCCCGGCAATTCTCCGACTCGGCGCGGTGTCAGAGAATCCCGCCCCCAGCATTTTGACCCTGAAATAAAGAAGGGAGGATGATATATTTCCAAGCCAGGATGATGTGTGACTTGGTGGGGAACTTGGAAGTTGTGGAGTCAGGAGATACAAAAGTCTGAGAACATGCACTAACAGATTCAAAAACAGCTTCTTGTTTCCAGACTCCTAAACGACCCTCTTATGGACTGACCTGATCTCTTCACACATCTTCTCTACCCAGTAGTACTACAGTCCTATATGCTTCACACGATGCCTGTGGCTATGTATTTACATTGTATATTTTATGTTTGCCCTATGTATTTTCTTTTTATGTATGGAATGATCTTTATGCAGAACAATACTTTTCACTGTACCTCGGTACACATGACAATAAACAAATTCAATCCAATCCAATAATTCTTTTAGACAGTAGGCACTAAGGGTTTGAACGGTATTGTCACAGAAATATTGGTGAGTTGCCGCAGTATATGCTGTCGCTGGTAGTTACTAGAGCCACAGTCTGTCGGAGGGAAGGAATATTTAAGGAAGAGAATGGGGTATGAATCAAGTGGGTTGCTTTGTCCTCGATGGTGCCAGGATTTGTAAGTGTACCTGGAGCTTCACTCATCCAGCCAAGTGGAGAAAATGCCACAGCAGAATTTTGAGAATTTTTTCATAACTTAAAATTAAAAGTCATTGTATGAAAGTAGGTGGACAGGCAGGTTTCTCTCAGCGTGCACCGGTTGGGTGAATCCCCGTTCCCGCCAGTTTTTTGCGTGACGCGGGTCCGATGCCTTTTCGCGACTCTCTGAACAAACCAAAACGGTGCGGTCGTGATCGGCGTCGTGCGGCCCGGAGAATCGCCGGAGGGGGTCTGTTTAGCAATTCTCCGGGGCCCCAGCAATTCTGCGGCCCAGATGGCCAGAGGTGTGGGAGTTGGTGTGGGGGGACCTACGGGTGGCGGGACGGGCACGGGCGTGGCTGGGGGGCGAGTAGAGGACGAGGGAGGGCCTCCAAGTTCTGGGAGGGCGTGGGGAGGACAGCCCCGCCGGCTGGGAACGGCCCGACATGGCAGGGCAGTGCCTAAGCCACGGCTGCCGTTACGGTGGCCAGGCTGATGGGCACCGACCCTGGGTGCTGGCTGAAGGCGAGCCCCCGGCTGTGCGGGTGGGTTCCGGAATCCCAGGGGGCGGCCCTCGCAGCCGCCGGCACCCACCTACTGGTAGGTGCATGGCATCCCCCAGTGAGGGCACTGCCATCCATTGGTGGTGCCACCATGAGGGAGGGGCAACAGGAGTCAGGGCACAGAGGGTGCGGCCAGAGGAGGGTGTGCATGCATGTGTGTGGCGCAAGCGTGGTGCAACCGGCCAACCAGGGTGGGCATAAAGCCCATGGCATATGGTTGAGGAGGGGGCTATGCGCCATGGTTAAACCTGTTGTCTACCCACCCCCTGCAGATCATAATGTTTGGGCACCAGCCAGCAATGTTGGCTGCCGTGGCGGGAGCTGCTACCCTGCATGCAGCCCTGTGGCATCGTCAGCGCAGGCAGCTCAGAGAGGCGATGGCAGCGGCGGCTGCAGCAGAGGGACGGGCTGCAGAGGGCCAGATGGCACCTGTTCAGGCTGCAAGGCCGTCCGCCCAACAGGCGTAGGAGGAGGAGGACAGCAACGGGGGCGAGGCACAGGACGAGGATACTGATGTGTATGGGGGGAATGAGGAGGAAGAGGAAGAGGAGGCGGAGGAGGAGAAGGAGGAGGAGGAAGAGGAGGAGGTGGAGGAGGAAGAGGAGGAGGTGGAGGAGGAAGTGCCACGGTGCCAGAGGAGCCTGATGAGGCCTCATGTCAACCTGCGCCGCATGTCCTTCGAAGACCTGCTGGACAGGGCATGCAGGAGGAGACTCCAGATGAGCCGGGAGACCGTTGTCCATATCTGCCACCTGATGGCACAACTGGCACCGCGTGGAACAGGGTAAGGACATGCTATACCGGTGGCCATAAAGGCTATGGTGGCCCTAAATTTCTACGCCACGGGGTCAATCCAGTCGCCTAGTGGGGACCTGTCCGGCATCTCCCAGGTACATCCGTGCAGTGACTGACGCGTTGTACAGCATGGCGGCGCGCTACCTCCAGTTCCCTGTGGACCGGGCCCACCAGAATGCCTGGGCAGCGGAATTCGCAGCCGTGGTCAGGATACCCATGGTCCACGGGGCGATTGATGGGATGCACGTCGCCATGCGGCCACCAGCGTAGAACAGGGACAGCATTTCCCATCTCCCTCCACAAATGCCGGTCGGTGCTGTCCACATCTGGGACACAGGACCGCCCTCCTCTCCTCCATGGCATCCAGCAACGTGTCCAGGTCGTGATCCCTGAACCTCGGGGTGGCATGGCGGGCGGCGGCCATCTTACGCGTCTCGGGACTGAGCGCCACTCGCGCACCTTTAGCGACGCGGTCCAGCATCATTGAAGCATCGCGCCTTTCTGCTGCCGGTCTGGGGCCGCTCCTACCCCGCTTCTCTGGCGCCTATCCTAGCCCCTTTTGCGGGCCAGAATCATTACTGACAGCGGCCCGTTCACACCGTCATAAAACTCTCTGGGTTTTGCGATGGTGTCAACACTTAGCTGCTGGATGAGAGCATCCTGCCCATGGTTTTACTCCAGGACCTGGACTCATGAGGCTGCCAGTGTGAAAAAGTGGCAGAATTTTCCAGACACCCACACACCCATGGCAGGTTTAATGGCAGGAAGTGAGTCAATATGGTGGGAACTGAGAAATCAGCCAGAGTCTGGCATGAAGACAATGAGACCATAAGACATCGGAGCAGAATTGGGCCACTCTGCCCATCGAGTCTGCTCTGCCATTCAATTATGGCTGATAATTTTCTCATCCCCATTCTCCTGCTTCTCCCCATAATTGTTGATCTCCTTATTAATGAAGAACCTATCTATCTCTGTTTTAAAGACACCCAGAGATTTGGACTCAACAGTCTTTGGCGGCAAAGATTCACCACCCTCTGGCTGAAGAAATTGCTACTCATCTCTGTTTTAAAGGATCTTGCCTTCAGTCAGTGGAAACATCTCTCCACATCCACTCTATCCAGGGCTTGCAGTATTCCGTAAGTTTCAATAAGATTCCCCCTCATCCTTCGAAACTCCAATGAGTGCCAACCCAGAGTCCTCAGCCGTTCCTCATAATACAAGCTCTTCACTCCAGGGAACATTCTTGTGAACCTCCTCTGGACCCTTTCCAAAGCCAGCACATCCTCCTTTAGATATGGGGCCCAAAAGTGCTCATAATGTTCCAAATGGGGTCTGACCAGAGCCTTATACAGCCTCACGAAGTACATCCCTACTCTTGTATTCTAACCCTCTCTATTTGAATGCTGACATTGCATTTGTCTTCCTAATTGTTGACTGAATCTGCACATTAACCTTAAGAGAGTCTTGAACTGGGACTCTTCATTTCCTTTGTGCTTCTGATTTCCTCAGCAGTTTTTCATTTCGAAAATAGTCCATGCCTCCATTCTTCCTTCCAAAGTGCATAACCTCATGCTTTTCCACATTGCATTCCATCTGCCACTTCTTTGCCCACTTTTCTACCCTGTCCAAGTTCCTCTGCTGCCCCCCGCTTCCTCAATACTACCTGTCCCTCTATAAATCTTTGTATCGTCCGCAAACCTAGCAACAGTGCCCTCAGTTCCTTCTTCCAGATCATTCATGTATATTATGAAAAGTTCTGGTCCCAGTACAGACCCCTGAGGTGCACCACTAGTCACCAGCTGTCATCCTGAAAAAAGACCCCTTTATCCCCACTGTCTGCCTTCTGCCAGTCGCCAATCCTCTATCCATGCCATGATCTTACCCTGAACATCATGGGCTCTTAACTTATTTAACAGCCTCCCATGTACCCTGTCAAAGGCCTTCTGGAAATCTAAATAGATCATGTCCACTGGTTCTCCTTTGTCTAACTTCTTTGTTACCTCCTCAAAGAACTCTAACAGACTTGTCAGACATGATCTTCCTTTGACAAAGCCATGCTGACTCAATCCTATTTTATCATGCACGTCCAAGTACTCCGCAATCTCATCTTTAATAATGGACTCTAAAATTTTACCATGACCAAGTCAGGCTAACTGGTCTATAATTTCTCGTCTTCTGCCTCCCTCTTTTCTTAAACAGGGGTGTTACATTAGATATTTTCCAGTCCTCTGGGACCCTTCCTGCCTTCCTGAAAGATTACCATCAATGCCTCCATAATCTCCTCAGCTATCTCCTTTAGGACTCTGGGTTGTAGTCTATCTGGTCCAGGTGATTTATCCACCTTCAGACCTTTCAGTTTCCCCAGAACCTATCCTTATTGATGACCACTAAACTCACCTCTGCCCCCTGGTATCCCACTGATGTCTTCCAGAAAGTAACTATCCAGTCTCTCTGCCATTTCTTTGTTTCCTATTACCCCATCTCCAGTCTCATTTTCTAGTGGTCCAATGTCTATTCTTGCCTCTCTCTTACATTTTATATATTGAAAAATCTCTTCCTACCTTCTTTTATATTACTAGCTAGCTTATTTCATCCTTAAATAAGGAAAATCCTTATTTTCCCCCCTTATTGCTCTTTTAGTTGTCATCTGCTCACTTTTAAAGGCTCCCCAATCATCTGGCTTCCCAATAATCCTCACCACATTGCATGCTGTTTCTTTTGCTTTTATGCTGTCCTTGACTTCCCTTATCAGCATGGATGCCTCGTCCTCCTCGAAGCATGTTTCCTCCTCCTTGGGGTGAATTTATGTTGTGCCTCCTGAATAACCCCAAAAACTCTTGCGATTGCTGTTCCACTGTCTTCCCTGCTAGGCTCCCCTTCCAATCAACTCTGGCCAGCTCCTCCCTCATGTCTTTGTAGTCACCCTTATTTAATTGTAATATTGTTACATCTGATTCCAGCTACTCCCGCTCACTATCCCCTTAGGGTTCTTTCACTTTAAGTTCCCTAATCAAGTCTGCCTCATCACACATCATCAAATCCAGAATTGCCTGTTCCCTAGTGGGCTCTGTCACAAGCTGCTCCAAAAAAACATCTCGTAGACATTCTCCAAATTCCTTTTCTTGGGATCTACTGCCAACCTGATTTTCCCACTCCACCTGCATATTGAAGTCCACTATGGTTATTGTAATATTGCCTTTCTTATATGCAGTTTCTATCTCCTGATTTATTTTCTACCTCACATCCTTACTACTGCTTGGGAGCTTGTACGTAACTTCCATCAGGGTCTTTAACCTTTGTGAGTCCTCAGCTCTACCCACACAGAATCTACGCCTTCTCATTTTATATCGCATTTTGTAATCAATTTAATTTCATTCCTTACTAACAATGCAACCCCACCCTCTTTGGCCATCTGCCTGTCCTTTCCCTAGGACACATAATAGGACACATATCCTTGGATATTTATATCCCAGCCCTAATCCCCTTGCAGCCATGCCTCTGTGATGCCCACAACATTGTACTGGCCAATTTCAATGTGCGCAAGCTCCTTTACCTTTTTCTGTCTAATGCGTATATTTAGGTACAACACCCTCAGTTTTGGAATTTGGTGAGTGAGGAAGTTCAGTGGATCAGGTGCAACTTTTTCTCCCATATTTCAGCCTATGTTAGCTGGTTCATATTTTGGTAGAGGGGAAGAAGCTGATTGGTGAGTAACTGCTAAGTTACATATTTAGTGCTGTCATATTGAATAAATTTTAAAATTATGGTCTGGCACGTCAGCTCAGCCCAGTGGACTGCACATCCTATTGTATCTGGTAATTCATGGACGCACTATGTGACCTTGACAAACACATCGCAGGAAGTGACACAAGCTCCAGAAACATGAGCTCCAGGGTTTGAAACCCAAGCGGTGACTGGAGTCACTGCAGTGTGTTTGTGAGGTTGAGAATTATGTGAGTGGCACAGTTTAGGGAGGTGGTTATACCACAGATTAGGACAGTGCAGACAGAAAGGGAATGGGTAACCACCAGGAAGCCTAAGGGAACCAGGCAGGTCATGCAGGAATTCCATGAAATGATCTCGCTCATTAATAGGTTTTCTGTTTTGGATGTTGGTGAGAATTCCCTCAGGGAAGGGCAGCCAGAAACAAGTCCATGGTGTCCACAGGTGGTTCAGTTGCACAGGACAGGAGGAAGAAGTGTGGAAGAGCAATGGTGACAGGGGATTCAATAATCAGGGGATCAGACATGTATTCCTGTGGCAGGAAACATAGCTCCAGCATGTTGCCTCACTGCTGCCAGGGTCAAGGTTGTCACAGAGCATCTGCAGGACATCCTTCTGAGGGACGGTGAACAGCTAGAGGTTGTGGTTCACATGGTACCAACAAGTTTGGTAAGAAGAGGGATGAAGTCTGGAAAACGCTTTGTTGGCAGTTAGGAAGTAAATTAAAAAGCAGAAACTCAAGAACAGTAATCTCCGAGGTACTCGCAGGGCCACATGCCAGTAAGCATAGGAATAGGAGGATTAATTGATTGAATACATGGCTGGAAAATTGGTGTAAGAGAGAGGGCATTATATTTCCGAGGCATTGGAACCAGTTGTGGGGCAGGCAGGACCCGTACAAAATGGATGGGTGACTGGAGTCACTGCAGTGTGTTTGTGAGGTTGAGAATTATGTGAGTGGCACAGTTTAGGGAGGTGGTTATACCACAGATTAGGACAGTGCAGACAGGTTGGGGTTAATATCCTGTCAGGGGCATTGTGGGTGCTGTTGGGAAGGGTTTAAACTAGCTTGTCAAAGGGATGGGAATTTGAGGGATAGTTCAAACTGGAAGGAAGTAAATCTGGTCATGGAAAGTTGAAAATTCGCTGAAAAAATTGGAAGGCGGGAAAAGCACAGGTAAGCATCAAATAAGTTTGGAATGCAAAATAATGTCAAAAAGAGAAGGTTAAAGGCACTCTGCCTAAATGTGCACAGCATTTGCAACAAAACAGATGATTTAAATGCACAAATGGAGGTAAATGGATACGATCTAATTGTCATTTTGGAAATGTGGTAACATAGTGACCAAGCCTGGGATTTGAATATTCAAGAATTGTTAATGTTTAGGAAGGATCAGTACTTGGGTCGCATCTGTTCACAATATGTGTCAATGATTTGGATGTGGGGGCCAAATGTGATATCCTCAAATTTGTGGATGATAGAAAGCTAGGTGGGAATGTGTGTTCTGAGGAAAATGCAAAGTAACTTCAAGAGGATTTGAACAGACTTAGTGAATGGACAAGAACATGGCAGATGGAATATAATGTGGAAAGATGTGAGGTAATCCACTATGATAGGAGAAACATATATGCAGAGTATTTCTTAAATGGTAAGAGATTAGAAAGTGTTGATGTGCAAAAGGATCCAGGGGTCCACATCAATAAGGCACTGTTTTGCCTCCTCCTCTTACCTGGTCCCTCCTGGACTCCACTTGGTCGACCAGGATGCCCAGGGAGGTGTTGTTGAATTTGGGAACGGGAGCCCCCTGCCCTTTTCAGGCCTCCTGCTCAATCAGCATTGTGTAGGCTACTGTACTGTATGAGAGCTTTTAAATATGTCCCACTGATATATGTCATCATCCAGCTAGCTCTGCCACACCGAATGTCGGGAAACCCACAACAGCATAATTAATTAGGAAGGGATCGCGCAACATTGCAAAAATTCCCAGCAGCTACTGCAGTGGGAAACGCTACCCATCCCTGTCTCTGTCATGGGACCTTGGCCCGGATGGGAAAATTCTGCCCAGTAATACACACAATTCTATCCTTTAGTTGTTAAAACACATTTGGGTCCCAATCTTCCCTGGAATGGTTATCACAAGCAGATTGCCACTTCACTTCTTTTTTCTGAGTGGGAGTTGCACATTTCTGGCCTGGACCTCCGACCTGGGCCTAGTGGGAGGTGTCAGGGGATCGGGTGGGGGTTGTGTCTGGTGGTCATGGGATTAGTTGGGTGTCAGTGGGGTGGCAGGTGAGTCAGTTGTGTAATTACCCAGATGTTAGAATAGGTTTCAATCTGCCTTCCAGTGTAACTACCAAGGTAATTGCTACAGAACTGTCCAAAGTCTCAAACTAACTGGGAGACTTAAATCCAGAGTCCCAGGGGAGCTGGGAAATTGCCTATCAGGGGTTAAAACTCCCTGGGAAACGTGCAAACATTTTTTTAACATAAAACAAGCTCCTATGCTAATGGTAGGCATGCTTCTAATTTTACACTCCAAGGAACATAAGGATGTTCAGACCATCATTTTTATGTGCATATATTGAACAGCACCAGACCATTAGATTATCTAATCTTGATAATCAAGCAAGCATTTGCAATAACATGCACATGTGTTTTACAGCCCGCCAAAGCCCACATTAAGTCACAAAACAAATGTTCTCTTTGAGCTGTTCTGTTCTGGCTGAGGTTGTGTTTGCGTTTATGAAGAATTATTGATCAGAAATACAATTAGCTAGATATTTAATTTATTTTGTTTGCTCCTTTCAAATAAAATTAATTTTCTTGTGTTTGTAAGACATCTGGATGTAACACCAAATTTAGTGAGTATCAAACATTCAATAATTTAGAGACGTATAGAGCTACTTTACCCCATCTTTGCAATCTCCACACATATATCCAGCAGCATCTTCCAGTGTAGCGCCTCGATATCGGCATTAGAAGGAGCTTCACCCCTATATGCTCTTCATCCCATACACCCCTATCAGTCACGCAATGAGTATACCAAAAATTATACAGAAAATGCGAAACATATTCAATAGATCAGGAATGTGTGTGGAATGGATTTCTTCTGAAAGTCAATGGATGTTTTGCTGGGTCGCTAAATTTTCCATCCCGCTCGCATTGGGTCCCACCATGGGGCAGGACTGGAACATCCAGAAGTTGGAGGTCAGGGACCTTTTGTCAGGACCATTCCTTTTTAAAGGAATGAAGTGTGTATACAGTCTGCTTTCTGACTTGTCTGTGTGATCAAGGGCGGGATTCTCCGACTGCCCGCCGGGTCGGAGAATCGCCGGGGGCCGGCGTGAATCCCGGCCCCGCCGTCTCCCGAAGTCTCCGGCACCAGAGATTTGGCGGTGATGGGAATCGCGTCCGCGCCTGTCGGCGCGCCCCCCCCCCCCCCCCCCCCCCCCCCCCACCAGCAATACTCCGGCTCGCGATGGGCCGAAGTGCCGCCGCTCGCTGTCATGCTGGTCCCGCCAGCGGGAATAAAACCACCTACCTTACCAGTGGGACCAGGTGGCGCGAGTGGGCTCCGGGGTCCTGGGGGGGGGGGAAGGGGGGCGGGCTGATTTGGCCCCGGGGGTGCCCCCACGGTGGCCTGGCCCATGATCAGGGCCCACCGATCGGCGGGCGGGCCTGTGCCGTGGGGGAACTCTTTTCCTTCCGCGTTCGCCATAGTCTTCACGATGGTGGATGCGGAAGTGACCCCCTCCCTGCGCACGCGCGGGGATGACGACAGCAGCCGCTGACGCTCCAACGCATGCACGGACTTCCGCCGGTCGGTGAAGTCCCTTCGGCCCCGGCTGGCGTGGCGCCAAAGGCCTTTCCCGCCTGCCGGCGGGGCGCCAACCACTCCAGCGCAGGCCTAGCCCCTCAAGGTTAGGGCTTGGCCCTTAAAGGTGCGGAGAAATCCGCACCTTTGGGGCGGTCCAATGCCGGAGTGGTTAACGCCACTCCATCCCGCTGGGACCCCCCGCCCTGCCGGGTGGGGGAGAACCCCGGCCCAAATTCGCCATTTTCTCCTTTTGGAATTGCAGAAGAAAATGAATTCACTCAAAGCCCAGATGTTAAATGTGATCAAATGCTAAGTGCTTTCCAGATCCGTCTGTCCCACTTTTTCAGGTAATCACTGATCATTCCTCATTTGATAATGATCATCTGATGTGATTTACTTCTAACTAAAATGCAAATTTCAATAATCTTTGTTCTTTCTCAATGCATTAGCAATTGGTTTTCCAGTTGTCTATCCAATTGTGTAAGGCATCATAGCAAAGTAGATGCAAAAGATGTAAATTTCTAAATCCGTACATCTTGAGGTGAATATCAGTTTCTTGTTCCTAATTCCCTCGTCCAGCGTTTTTCAAATTTTGTTTTTCTCGGGACCCATTATACCAACCAGCTGATTTTCGGGTTTCACACCAGTTGACCTTTGCGACCCATGCCAGCCGATATTCGCAACACACCATTTTTGCTTATCTTTGATGCGACAGGTGAACCTGCTTGATCCTCACAGTCTCACTCCAATCAGGTTCACAGTAAAAGAGGGCAGTGCGCATATCAGGTGCAGAATTCAGCAGTTCCTTTGTGCCATCTTCATCTTTGTGAGGATGGAAATTCTAACATTTCAAAGCACATGAGGATAGCCAGACAGAGCGTGCAAGACTATTCTCAACTATTGCGAGCTTCCCAAAGATTTAGACCACCAGTAATTGCACCTATTTGGCAATCAAAGCACCTGCAGGGGAGCTGAGGGCATTTGTGAATTATGAAGTCTACCACAGGCTCAATATCCAGCTAGTGTATGATTGTCAGCAACAGATCCTCCAGGTTTGTGCAAGGTATGCTGGGAGTTGCCATGACTCTTATTATATTTTCCGGCGCTCCAAGGCTTTTTAGCCCCCCTGGCATGATTGAGTGGAAAACTGGGGTATAAAGGATAGCCTTTAATTGGTGCCTGATGACATCTATTAGACATCCTCAAACTCCCAGTGAAGAGGGCAAAAAAAGCCATACCTCCATGAGGGCCATAATCAAGAGAACAATCGGCCTGCCAAATCAAAATGAGATTCCGTTGCTTGGACCAATCTGAGGGATCTATTCAATATGCACTAGATCGAGTGTTCCTCAGTGTTGTTGAGTCTGCGCACTGCAAAATCTAGTTCCCTCACAGGGAGATCAGATGTAGAAGGAAGACTGGGATGGACAGCCACAGATGTTTGAGGATGAACCCAACTAATGAGGATAAATCTGCGCAGCTATAGGGTCATGTCGAGGACCCAGCTAGCTTCCAAAGTCCTCATTCCGTAATTTTGAAAAGTTGCAGTTCCATAATTACTCAAACCACATGATTTCCTCCTGGCTTCCAAACCAAGATGGCGCCGGAGCATGGCGACTCTCTGAGAGCTCTCCTGAACAGATCCTCTTTTCACTTATCTTATACTCGTTATTTCTTTTGTTTTATTTTATTTTCATGTACTTAATGATCTGTTGAGCTGCTGCAGACAAATACTTTTCACTGTACCTCAGTACACGTGACAATACACAAAATCCAATCCACCATCTTCGGCCTGCACCACCTCCAGAAAAGAACAATCACACTCAATTACTTTTTGGGATTGCGTTGAAAGCCTTCAATCTTCAACCACTCATAGCACAAGAATAAAATGTAATACGAAACATCAATCCAACAAAGTGAGGTGGAACAAGAAAACACAATTTACACAGCTAAATATATCCACCACGAGAAGTCTTGCAACACTAGGTTAAAATCCAACAGGTTTATTTGGAATCACTAGCTTTCGGAGCATAGCTACTTCATTAGGTGAGTGAAGAGGTAGGTTACACATACACATATATAAACAAAGTCAATGATCCCAGATGATACTTTGAATGCGAGTCTTTGCAGGTAATTAAGTCTTGAGAGGCCCAGACGGTGCAACTGGAGAGAGGGATAATCACAGGTTAAAGAGGTGTGAATTGTCTCAAGCCGGGACAGTTGGTAGGATTTCGCAAGCCCACACCATCTGGCCTGAGCTTGTGGAATCCTTAGGTCAGTCTTCTCAGTCCTGGGAGTTCCTCAAGGTAGTATCTGAGGCCCAACCATCGTCAGCAGCTTCATCAATGACCTTCCTTGCAACATAAAGTCAGATGTGGGGATCTCCGCTGATGATTGCACAATGTTCAGTACTATTTGCCACTCCTCAGACACTGAAGCAGTCGACTGCAAATGCAGCCAGACCTGAAAATTATCCAGGCTTGGGCTGACAAGTGTCAAGTAACATTCATGCCACACAAGTGTTAGGCAATAACCACCTCCAAGAAGAGAGAATCACACCATCTCCCTTGTCATTCATTGGCATTATCATGACTGAGTCCCCCACTATCAAAATCCAAGGGGTTACCATTAACCAGAAACTGAACTGGACGAGCCATATTGTGGCGACAAGAGTGTGAAATCCATTGGGTGGAATTCTCCACTCCCGCGATAAATCGGGAAGGCCGTCGTGAACTCGGCCGAGTTTTACGACGGCCTCGGAGGCCGCTCCTCTCACCTTATTCACCCCCACCCGGGGGGCTAGGAGCGGCGCTCCATAACTCTCGGCCGCCGGGCCTTGACGCTTTCGTCAAGGTGACGCGCCGAGAATGACGCGTCGGCGCGCCTAAGTGATGTCAGCCACGCATGCGCAGGTTCGGCGGCTCCAACCAGCGCATGCGCGGCCGCGTCACGACGGTTGACGGCTCAAAACCACGCATGCGCGGTTGCCGTCTTTCCCTCCACTGCCCCGCAAGACGTGGCGGCTTGATCTTGCGGGGCGGCAGAGGGGAAAGAGTGCGTCGCTTTGAGACGCCGGCCCGACGATCGGTGGGCATCGATCGCGGGCCAGTCCCCTCCCGAGCACGGCCGTGGTGCTCACTCCTCTCTCCGCCCCCCACAAGCCTCAAGCCAGCATTTGGCACCCATGTTCACGATGGCAGTGACCAGGTGTGGTTGCCGCCGTCGTGAACCGGTCAGGAACGGCATGCCGCTCGGCCCATCTGGGCTGGAGAATCGCTGGTCGCCGTGAAAAACGGCGTGCGGCGATTCTTCCGAGCGGGGGCTGGGAGAATTGCGGGGGGCGCCAGGGGGGCGTGTCGTGAGTCGCACGGCCCTCCCGCGATTCTCCCACCCAGCGTGGGGAGCGGAGAATTCCACCCATTATATCCTGTTCCTTAGTGAAGGATATGAGTTAGTGTGGAATCCATAATATCCTGTTTCTTAGTGAATGACGTAAGTGTCATGAGAATATCGCTTTGAGAAATGTTTGGCTGCTCATATTACTGCAGTGATGTCAGAGTGTGGATGGAGTTGGACTGTCTGTAAGCTTTTTACTTTTGTTTTAGGCTGTTTGCTGCAGGGTGTGTTTTAGTTTTGTCTTCCGTGTTGGAGCTGAAGCCAGACAGAGCAGGTGTACTGTTGATCTCTCTGCCATGAAAATACTATCTCTTGATCATTTGGTGAATTCAGAATTATACATGTTCTCAGTAGTGAATGAAAACCTAATGTGCTTCTGTTAAAAGATGTTTCTTTTGTCTTCTGGATGTTGTTTGGGAAGTTGTGAAGGATTACATAGTGTTGTATTCTTTGGGGGTTGTTTTTGAATTAATGGTTGCTAAGATGTTCACTGTATGTTTTAAAAAGATTAACTTGAGTTCATAGAATAAATATTGTTTTTCTTGAAAAAATACTTTTCATTTCTGCTGTACCACACCTGTAGAGTGGGCCGTGTGCTCCCCATACCACAATCCATTAAAAGTTGTGGGTCAGGTGAACTCCATGATACACTTTGGGGTTCTCTAAACCCTGGCCCATAACATAAGTCTGTGGAGATAGAACAATTTATCTCCGGTCCTAGATCTTGTCCTGTGTAATGAGACAGGATTGATTCATGATCTCATAGTTAGGGATCCTCTCAGAAGGAGCGATCACAATATGGTGGAATTTAAAATACAGATGGAGGGTGAGGAAGTAAAATCAAATACTAGTGTTTTGTGTTTAAACAAAGGAGATTACAAGGGGATAGGCGAAGAACTAGCTAAGGTAGACTGGGAGCTAAGACTTTATGGTGGAACAGTTGAGGAACAGTGGAGAACCTTCCAAGCGATTTTTCACAGTGCTCAGCAAAGGTTTATACCAACAAAAAGGAAGGACGGTAGAAAGAGGGAAAATCGACCATGGATATCTAAGGAAATAAGGGAGAGTATCAAATTGAAGGAAAAAGCATATAAAGTGGCAAAGATTGCTGGGAGATTAGAGGACTGGGAAATCTTTAGGGGGCAACAGAAAGCTACTAAAAAAGCTATAAAGAAGAGTAAGATAGATATGAGAGTAAACTTGCTCAGAATATAAAAACAGACAGTAAAAGTTTTTACAAATATATAAAACAAAAAAGAGTGGCTAAGGTAAATATTGGTCCTTTAGAGGATGAGAAGGGAGTTTTAATAATGGGAAATGAGGAAATGGCTGAGGAACTGAACAGGTTTTTTGGGTTGGGCTTCACAGTGGAAGACACAAATAACATGCCAGCGACTGATAGAAATGAGGCTCTGACAGGTGAGGACTTTGAGAGGATTGTTATCACTAAGGAGGTAGTGATGGGCAAGCTAATGGGGCTAAAGGTAGACAAGTCTCCTGGCCCTGATGGAATGCATCCCAGAGTGCTAAAAGAGATGGCTAGGGAAATTGCAGATGCACTAGTGATAATTTACCAAAATTCACTAGATTCTGGGGTGGTCCCGGTGGATTGGAAATTAGCAAATGTGACACCACTGTTTAAAAAAGGAGGTAGGCAGAAAGCAGGAAATTATAGGCCAGTGAGCTTAACTTCGGTAGTAGGGAAGATGCTGGAATCTATCATCAAGGAAGAAATAGCGAGGCATCTGGATAGAAATTGTCCCATTGGGCAGACGCAGCATGGGTTCATAAAGGGCAGGTCATGCCTAACTAATTTAGTGGAATTTTTTGAGGACATTACCAGTGCAGTAGATAACGGGAAGCCGATTGATGTGGTATATCTGGATTTCCAGAAAGCCTTTGACAAGGTGCCACACAAAAGGTTGCTGCATAAGATAAAGATGCATGGCATTAAGGGTAAAGTAGTAGCATGGATAGAGGATTGGTTAATTAATAGAAAGCAAAGAGTTGGGATTAATGGGTGTTTCTCTGGTTAGCAATCAGTAGCTAGTGGTGTCCCTCAGGGATCCGTGTTGGGCCCACAATTGTTCACAATTTACATTGATGATTTGGAGTTGGGGACCAAGGGCAATGTGTCCAAGTTTGCAGATGACACTAAGATGAGTGGTAAAGCGAAAAGTGCAGAGGATACTGGAAGTCTGCAGAGGGATTTGGATAGGTTAAGTGAATGGGCTAGGGTCTAGCAGATGGAATACAATGTTGACAAATGTGAGGTTATCCATTTTGGTAGGAATAACAGCAAACGGGATTATTATTTAAACGATAAAATATTAAAGCATGCCGCTGTGCAGAGAGACTTGGGTGTGCTTGTGCATGAGTCACAGAAGGTTCGTTTACAGGTGCAACAGGTGATTAAGAAGGCAAATGAATTTTGACCTTCATTGCTAGAGGGATGGAGTTTAAGACTAGGGAGGTTATGTTATAGAACATAGAACACTGCAGCGCAGTATGGGCCCTGTACTGCAATTGTATAAGGTGTTAGTGAGGCCACACCTGGAGTATTGTATTCAGTTTTGGTCTCCTTACTTGAGAAAGGACGTACTGGCACTGGAGGGTGTGCAGAGGAGATTCACTCGGTTAATCCCAGAGCTGAAGGGGTTGGATTATGAGGAGAGGTTGAGTAGACTGGGACTGTACTCGTTGGAATTTAGAAGGATGAGGGGGGATCTTATAGAAACATTTAAAATTATGAAGGGAATAGATAGGATAGATGCGGGCAGGTTGTTTCCACTGGCGGGTGAAAGCAGAACTAGGGGACATAGCCTCAAAATAAGGGGAAGTAGATTTAGGACTGAGTTTAAGAGGAACTTCTTCACCCAAAGGGTTGTGAATCTATGGAATTCCTTGCCCAGTGAAGCAGTTGAGGCGCCTTCATTACATGTTTTTAAGGTAAAGATAGATAGTTTTTTGAAGAATAAAGGGATTAAGGGTTATGGTGTTCGGGCCGGAAAGTGAAGCTGAGTCCACAAAAGATCAGCCATGATCTCATTGAATGCCGGAGCAGGCTCGAGGGGCCAGATGGCCGACTCCTGCTCCTAGTTCTTATGTTCTTATGTTCTAATGGAGGTAGCCTTCTCAGGAATGCGCTTTTCTGTAAACTACCTTCACCTCCAAGGGCAAAGGGATGATGATTACGTAAAAGAAAGATTGAAAGACCGTGCTCTTTTATTGGCTAGAATTACTGTCCTTTCATTGGCCTAAAACAAAACTTTAACTGTGATATTATTGGTATGTGACATGCAAATGAAGGATTAGACTGCAACTGTAATTCTATTGGTTAATCAAGCTGTAAATGTTTATGCTTTGCTGGACACAGGTTTGCTCTCCTTGTGTACAAGTCAATAAAGATTGATCAAAGAGAAATCCCGTGTGTGCCATCAATAACATCGACAAGAGCAGGTCAGAGACTAGGAATCCTGCAGCTGGATGAGTGCAGCTCCAACAACACTCAAGAAGCTCAACACCATCCAGGACAAAGCAGCTTGCTTGATTGGCACCCCTTCCACAAACATTAGCTCCCTCCACCACCGACACACAGTAAAAGCAGTGTGTACCATCTGGAAGATGCACTGCAGGAACTGCATTCATTTAGACAGTACCGTCCAAACACAAGACCACGATCATCTAGAAGGACAGCAGATACCTTGGAACCCCACCACCTAGAAGTTCCCACCAAGTCACTCACTATACTGACTTTGAAATATATTGCCGTTCCTCCACTGTCGCTGGGTCAAAATTCTGGAACTCCCTCCCTAATGGCACAGTGGGTGCACCTACACAACATGGACGGCAAAGGTTCAAGAAGGCAACCTATCACCACCTCCTCAAGGGCAATTTGGGATGGACAACAAATGCAATCCTAAGTCAGTGAAGCCAACATGCTGTAAAAATGATTTTTTTAAATTGAGGTCCTGCTGATTTTGTGTACTGGTCCTCATTTAAATCATTCCCGCTGATTTTCTACCGATTCCAAGCAGGAAGTCAATGGGGTGTGATGGAAAATTGTACGGCCCTTAGCCTGTCCACAAACATCATGTAGGTGTCCAGATTGGTAGTGAGGACCATCTCATAAGTCTTGTATTTGGCAAGTGGAGTGTGAGGAGTCCATCGCAGGGGAGGTTCAACTTTCCTAATGGGAGCAGGATGGACACTTCTGTTTTTACAGGCACTGCAAAGAAACCAAAACATGTATGTTTGGGTCTCCTCTAGTCATAATGCTCTTCCCCACTGCCTTGACTTGGGGGGTTAGCTACAGAACTGAAATTCCAGTTGGATCCCAATGGCATTGTGAATTGCGCTTTCACGTATCTGATCGTCAGTCCAGAAGTAAAACACTCGAACACGTCAGTAACGAATATTCGTTTATTTACGGCCGGGACAAATCTCTAAGCAGTCGGGTAACCACCTTCGAGAAGTGCCAAAATCCCAGAATAAGGACGGTATCTTTATACATCTTACAGCTTAGGGGTGGTCCCCTTAAATTCCTAGATACACCTATGATTTGGCAAGGATCCAGAACATGTACATATATGGAATTATTCTTCGAGGTCGGGAGGTTATTTTTGACATAATCATTAGCACAAGTCACTATCAATATTAATACAAAGGTTTTTGTATCCCATGGCCATCTGGCTTATCTCATTCCAAGGCCCTTCCTTTTACATTTCAATGTTTATTTGTTCCAACTGGTCAAACGAGCTTAATTACGTTATCTCTGCAATAAAGTAACGGTTCCCATTCATTCCATTCTTTGCCTTTTTGACCTCTCTGTTTTCACAGATGCGGGTCAGGCCATTAAATGGAGCCAAGCTACACTCCCTATATCCCATCCCATAACCTTCTGACATCTTTGCTTTCACAGATGCCGGTCAGACACACTCCCTTTATTTCATCCCTTGACCTGTTGACATCTCTTTCACAGAGCTTCTCAGAACTGTTATATTAACCCTATCAGCGAAGTTCCAAATGAAATCCACTTCTACATTCCCCCCTTTGATCATTCCTTGATCACATAACACTCAGGATACTTTAGATGGAAATGAGAGCGAGGCGGAGGTACTCCTCCTCTACTAGGCTCCGGCAGGATGCCACTTCCTCATATAGGTCAGGGGTAGGTGGAACCAGTTTTTCTTTTTCGTCTAGGGCGGATCTCTGAAGCATCTGTGGTAATGCAGTGGCACCCAAACGGTTGCATAGGCATTTCACACCAGTAGCTATGATACAGAGCAACAAACAGATGGTAACGAAGATAATGAGCCCATGGAATAGGTAAGTGGCCCAAGAATTGGACCACATCCAGCTCCACCAGTCAGCCTGACCGGCGAGTCGCAAGCGCTGTACTCCATCTCTGATATGGGTTACCAGACGCGTGATATTCTCTGAACTGTCTGGAATATAACCCATTCAGCCGTCTGTTCGATCGAGAAAGGAACAGATATCAAGGGAACGCCTCCATGGGCATGGGTCGGGACCTGTGTACATACCCAGCAAGAGGAGACACCCACTTTCTTAGCATAGACATAGGACATAAACAGAAAAGAATTTGCCGTTACATGGTGCGTTGCCCGCTTCCTTCTGGAAGGCGAGTAGGGGTGAGTAGTCCTTGATGGTAAAATTTGTACCCTGGCCTTATCAATGCACCGGTGGTTCCACCTGCATGTGCGGCGATCGTACATTAGAACCATGTACGTAATCAGGAATCGGCGCTTCTGGTCATCGGGAGGAACGGTGGTCGGGCAGGTTTTCATAGCGGTGGTGATCCATCGGAGATCTGTCGTTGTTCCACATCGTGGGGTCCCTTCCCGGCACATGGGTGGGTGTCGGCTTCCGTACAGGCATCTCCTTCCTTCGGATGCAGCGAGAGAGAGCAGGGTGGCGAGTATTGTGACGGCGAAGAGGGGCCTCATCCTGGTACTCGTGTTCCTAGGACTTAAAGGAAAAGTTTAGAACATCATGGATACTTAATTAACTTACAATGGTGCATATGTACCCATGCGTTCCGGCCCTCCACTTTTACTGCAGTGGGGGTAGTGAGTAGAACCTGTAGGGGACCCTCCCATCGAGGTTCCAAACCTTTACGTGTCCAATTTCGAATTAGGACATAATCCCCAGGGTTGATGGAGACGTCATGAGTAATGGATGGGACTTCTTCCTGGGTGGCACGAACTCGGGAGTGTAATCCTTTCAAAATTCCAGTTAGTGTTAATATATAATTAGCCATCTCGGTAGTCATGTAATGGAATTGAACATTCCGTGGAACACTGCTGTCCCAAGGCGCTCGAAAGAGTCTGCCATATAGTATTTCCGCTGGGCTTAGGCGAGTTTTTTTCTGCGGGGGTGGCACGTAGCTGGAAGAGTGCTAAAGGCAGGAGTTTGAGCCAAGTGGCCCCAGTGTCTGCTTGTAGTTTAGCGAGTTTAGTCTTTAGAGTCTGATTAGCCCTTTCCACCACTCCAGCGGTTTGTGGTCTGTAGGCACAATGAAACTGTTGCTTTATTCCAAGCAGAGCACAGAATTCCTTATTGATTTGACCTATGAAGTGGGGACCATTGTCAGAGCTCAGCCGGGCTGGAATTCCAAATCGCGGAACAATTTCTCGCATTAACACCTTAACTACTGTCGAGGCCTTGTTATCCGTAGTCGGGTAGGCCTCGATCCATTTGCTAAAAGTGTCCACAATGACTAACACATATTTATAGCATTGACATCTTTCCAACTCAATGTAATCCATTTGTAGGGTCTCAAATGGACCCTCAGGTAAGGGGGTTGTGCCAGGATCACAGGGGACGGCCTTACCGGGGTTGTGCTGTTGACAGATTAGGCACCGACTGCTAATTTGTTGGGCCATTTCTTGCAGTCGTGGGTGCCACCAGCTTTTTAACAATATGTCCCCTGTGGCACGAGCTCCACAGTGAGTTGCAAAGTGTACACATTCGGTCACCCAGGCTGCTAATGCATCGGTCATACATGTTTGTCCTACCGGGGTGACCCACAGCTTATTTTCGATATCATATATACATCCTAAGTTTTTCCACATATTTACAGCAGTTGCAGGAGCGTCCTCCTGCATTTGGATTATGTCAGCAATGGTTGGCATAGGTTTTTCAGAGGGAGACTTTTCCGGGGGGGGTTTTAGTCTGCCTCATCATTCTAGGCACTATTAGTTTGCCAGATTTAGAAATTTCTTTTGCCTTCTCGTCCGCTCTCCTGTTGCCCGTTTCCACCAGTCCCGTGCCTTTTGTATGCGCTGCGCATTTTATCACCGCTATCTTGTCTGGGAGCATAAGGGCCTGCAATAACTGTGTTACTAACTGCTGGTGTGAGATGGGTGTACCAGCGGAGGTTAGAAATCCTCTGTTTTTCCATCACCGTCTTGATCGATGATTGCATAGCCAGATTGTCTATCCCCCCTTTCGCCGACGGAAGAACTTCCATCGGTGAAAAAGGAACAATCTGCACTTGGGAGGGGTATATCGGAGAGGTCGTCTCGAACCGAGGAGACTTCCTGCAACAGTTGCAGACAGTCATGAGTTGGGTCGAGCATGTCTGTGGGAGGATGCGTCAAAAAGTCAGCAGGGTTGATAGTGGTGCAGTGGGCAAACTGGACCTTTGGGTTATTAAGGAGAGCAATCTCATATCTATTCTGACGAGCCATCGTGAGATGCTGAGTCTGTAGCTGTCCCAAAAGGGCCGTAACAGAATGGGAACTATAGACAGTGATATCTTGTTGGAGGGTAATATTAGCAGCCGATTGCAGGCTGTGGTAGATAGATGCAAGAATTTGGGTACAGATAGGATAGCCAAGGGCTACCGGATCGAGTTTAGAGGAGTAGTATGCAACCGGGCGACAGCGGTCGCCGTGGCGTTGGGTCAGGACAGCTGTGGCGCAGTCGGCAAGGACTGTGCAATAGAGCTGAAAAGGGCGATCATATAAGGGTCGACCAAGGGCAGGGGCCTGGAGGAGTGCCTCCTTGAGGCGGTTCTGCTAGTGACTGTTTGTGATCAGCGGGCACTAGGACCCTGCGGAACCATGCAGTGTCAATTTCAACGCAGCAGTTTCGAAACTGCCCAGCACAAATTCTTTATCTGTTTATTCTGAGACCAATGTAGTTCTGAACATACTGAGTTACTCATAATACTGATCACATTCCAGGGGCGGTGGCGGAGGTGGCTGTGGGGGCTGTGGGGGCTGTGGAGGCTGTGGGGGCTGTGGAGGCTGTGGGGGCTGTGGAGGCTGTGGAGGCTGTGGGGGCTTCTGATGTCCCCCGCAATTGAACAGATGTTCCTCATCCCCATCGTCCCCCTCCTCCCAACCTTGCTTCGCATTGCTGACCGGCGCCGGGGGGAGGAGTAGCATTCTTACGTTTCTTATATTCTTTACATTCCCTTTGTAAGACCTCTACTGTTTTAACAATTCCCCCTTTGGTGAGGCCAATACCCAATTTTGAGGCATTTTCCTGCCAGCTAGCCAGTATAGATGCATCTTTCATTAACTGACAGTATTCCCTCCACAAGGCAATTAATTTCTTTGCGGTGGGTTCTTGATAATACAGAAAAATGTGTCATTTGAAACATGAAAGTCTGGCAATATCTGGTTTGAGAGGGTACAGGGAAAGATCCCACAAAAGGTTAATAGCAGCTGCAAAGAGCAGGGTTATAAAATGCAGATACTTGCTCACAAGCAGGCCTCAGCAGACACACAGGCTTCATGTGGTAAGCTAAAACAATGGCTCACACCTTCATGGAATGTAACTATCTCAGAAAGCATCTGAAAAAGCATGGATGAAAGTTTCAATTGCATTAAGTGACGAATGTTTAAAACAGGCAAGTCTTTCAAGTCACAACCAAGTTAAATTTTAGCATACAGCTAAGAGCAAAGTTTCACACCTTAATTGAAATAAACTCTCTTAGCAAACAGCTGGAAAGAATGGAAGATGCTCAGTCGAATTTAGTGTCAATTTAAGGGGTAAAATTCTACGAACATCAAGTTAATTAAAAGAAAATTGGAGATGACCTGGCTACGAGAAACATCATTTAAGTCAAAATCAAAGGCAAAGTTATGAACTGGGGACAATTGGAAAATTAAACGATTTGAAACCACAGAAATAAAAGTTAACTATTGAAACAAAAGCATTTTTTAAAATCAGATCTGAGAGGAGACGATATGCCTGAAATGAATAATTAGTTGTAGTAAGATGTTTACATCAAAGATACTTTTAAACTATCAAAGTGAAACAAGCCCATATACAATACAGTCGTTAAAACTTAATAACTCTTCGAAAGAGAATATAAACCCAGGGAGCAGAAGCAGCAGCACTCTGCAACAGCAACAGGAGAGAGAGAGAGAGAGAGAGAGAGAGAGAGAGACGCAGCCTGCTGGAGAAAGACAAGGAAAGCAGCCGAGTTTAAACAGCTAATTCAACTCAAGAAGACCAGATTTTAAGTGGTTATTAGCTTACTTTACTTCCTTAATAACACAGGACCCAGGACACCAATGCTATTAAGGGGTAAGTAGGTAAAATTCTTCGGTGAAGGTATGGGTTATACCGGGGGATAGGCTCCGAGAACCCCGCCCGTAACTTCCAGAGAACGCTGCCTGGAATCACGGCGGCAGTCCCGTCCGGAGCCCACAGCCCGTTAACCGTCCCCTAGCAGTCCTGAGAACCCCGCCCGTAACTCCAGCGAACGCTGCCTGGAATCACGGCGGCTCCTCAGGCTGCCCCTAGCAGTCCTGGCAACCCCGCCCGTAACTCCAGCGAACGCTGCCTGGAATCACGGCGGCAGTCCCAGGCTGCCCACAGCCCGTTAACCGTCCCCTAGCAATCCTGAGAACCCCGCCCGTAACTCCAGCGAACGCTGCCTGGAATCACGGCGGCTCCTCAGGCTGCCCCTAGCAGTCCTGGCAACCCCGCCCGTAACTCCAGCGAACGCTGCCTGGAATCACGGCGGCAGTCCCAGGCTGCCCACAGCCCGTTAACCGTCCCCTAGCAGTCCTGAGAACCCCGCCCGTAACTCCAGCGAACGCTGCCTGGAATCACGGCGGCTCCTCAGGCTGCCCCTAGCAGTCCTGGCAACCCCGCCCGTAACTCCAGCGAACGCTGCCTGGAATCACGGCGGCAGTCCCAGGCTGCCCACAGCCCGTTAACCGTCCCCTAGCAATCCTGAGAACCCCGCCCGTAACTCCAGCGAACGCTGCCTGGAATCACGGCGGCTCCTCAGGCTGCCCCTAGCAGTCCTGGCAACCCCGCCCGTAACTCCAGCGAACGCTGCCTGGAATCACGGCGGCAGTCCCAGGCTGCCCCTAGAGACGATAACCACAGGGTTCACTCACTTACCCTCTTTAAAACGGGTTCGCCGGACTGACCTGGATCTCGCAGAGGCTTCTCGACAAACCAACGGCAAGGCTGAGCAACGATCAAACTGGTAGTAGGCGAATACCAAGGTGGAAAACAAATTTTTACTCACGTTGGGGGCCAAATTCGTCCTCTACTTTGAACGAGCTCAGTCAATTACGCCGGTTAGTTGCGCAGACCCCTCTGGAGATCCCCGTACGGGCCACCAAATGTGAATTGCGCTTTCACGTATCTGATCGTCAGTCCAGAAGTAAAACACTCGAACACGTCAGTAACGAATATTCGTTTATTTACGGCCGGGACAAATCTCTAAGCAGTCGGGTAACCACCTTCGAGAAGTGCCAAAATCCCAGAATAAGGACGGTATCTTTATACATCTTACAGCTTAGGGGTGGTCCCCTTAAATTCCTAGATACACCTATGATTTGGCAAGGATCCAGAACATGTACATATATGGAATTATTCTTCGAGGTCGGGAGGTTATTTTTGACATAATCATTAGCACAAGTCACTATCAATATTAATACAAAGGTTTTTGTATCCCATGGCCATCTGGCTTATCTCATTCCAAGGCCCTTCCTTTTACATTTCAATGTTTATTTGTTCCAACTGGTCAAACGAGCTTAATTACGTTATCTCTGCAATAAAGTAACGGTTCCCATTCATTCCATTCTTTGCCTTTTTGACCTCTCTGTTTTCACAGATGCGGGTCAGGCCATTAAATGGAGCCAAGCTACACTCCCTATATTCCATCCCATAACCTTCTGACATCTTTGCTTTCACAGATGCCGGTCAGACACACTCCCTTTATTTCATCCCTTGACCTGTTGACATCTCTTTCACAGAGCTTCTCAGAACTGTTATATTAACCCTATCAGCGAAGTTCCAAATGAAATCCACTTCTACAGCATCACCAGGAATTTCATATGTATTTCAAACAAAGTAAGGACTACACTAGCTTTCCATGAATGTCCATGTATGTGTAGAACATATCCCTTGTTCCAAAATATATTTACGATTCCTGAGCTCCTTAAGACTAACCATTGCCCCGAACAACATCCAAATTAAATAGATTTATAAGCCAAATCCAGTTTATGGTTACCACAAAATGCAGGGAGGATAATCACACCTGGAAACATCTTGTCTTGGTCCAGCAAAGATATATTTAAACTGTAGTCTGCATTCTGTCCATTTGGCTGTCTGTCTCTATCAAATTCCTTGACTCTAACAGTGTAGTCAGCATGTGTGTACCTCCTTGATCTCCCAATCATCTTGGTAAACTGTTTCTACCAGACGATGATTCACACCTGATTCTATCTATGGTGTCTGGTAGTCTTGTTACTGGTAAAGGCACATCTCATCCGGCCTTTTAAATCCAGTCACTTCTATCGCTCGGCAGATTTCTACCTGTTGTTGGACAGAATGCATCCTGTTATGTCTTTTTAGATTTGTGTTACTGATGTCACTGGGCAAATCCATGACACCAGTAATAGGTCCTTCAAGTGCATGAAGTATTGTGATTGTCCACGAACATTGACCCAAATATATATTTTAAGGTATGAGGTGATGGCTTGATATTGCACAGGAATCACAGATTTTAATTTCAGTGCATCTGTCTGTGGCATTTTAATGTAACCACATTATCATTTTACATCAGATTTTACACTAATTGACTGACAGTGGGCATGGTACAGACATTCCTGGTTTGTTTGGCAATTTTCAGGAAATCTGAGAAACACCTGTATGTGCTATTAAATTTATAAGAAGATTGAGATTGTACCACAATAGAACACGTTGCATATTTCAATTGCTAACCCACTTCTCCCAATGGGGTTACATGCAACATGGAAGCCAATGGCTGGATTTAATTTATAAATGCACCTACATTTTCAATGAACCTAGCTCCCTCACCCATGCCTAAATCAATGCACCTTATCTGATTAAAACTCCACCTTTCCCAAAATAGATTGGCTTGCCTGCAACATTGTCGAAGCAGGTCTGAGGCACAGCATACACCAAATACTGTTTCTGAGGCGGAGATTGTAAATGTGCAATATTTGTGCGAAACAAAAAAAGCACTTGCAAAACATGGTAAGCTTTATTTATGGTGGGAAATGCGTCTCTAAATTCTAAACATGTCTCCAGGTTTTAAAAAAAATAATTGAAGGTGGCAATGCCCTGGAGCACAAGGGCTTTTTTGAATTATAATCAAATGATAGTCTACCAGAATTGAATATGCTTGACTAATTTAATTTACCACACTCTTGGTTTGAAAAAAATAATTATTAAGGGTGAAGGCAAATATTGACTCAACTTATTTGATATAAGCTACCCTTCACCTTCTGAGGTTTCCTGATAAAATAATAATTAGACTGAATTACATCGAAATTACAACAGAGAAACAGGCTGTTCAACCAAACCAGATCATGTTGGTGCTGGAACTCCATACAAGTGCAATACCCTTGTGCCTACCCTTTCTCCCATAGCCCTTTATCAACATTTATTTCAAACACCAATAGGGTCCATTCTAAAATGTCAAATGGTCTCTCTTTCAATCACTAGCTCTACTAAGGCATTCCACAGCTTCATAAATCTCTGTGTAAAAGGGATTTCTGCTCTCTGTCTCAATCTCTTAAATTTAAATTAATATCTATTCTTGGCTTCTCAATCACTGCAAACAGTTTGTTTCTAACTACCTTATCCCATCTCTTCACCTCTGGAAATCAGCCTGTAATATTCTCTGTTCTCATAGTCACAATTTTTCAAGACTTTATTGTTTTTATGTATTTGATCTTTATTACAGTAACATCCTTCCACTGGTCTGGAGTCCTGAAACAGAACCCCAGGGATGTGCATGTTAGGTTATGGGGATAGGGGTAAGTGGACATGGGCAGTGTGCACATTCAAAGGGGCGGTGCAGACCCAATAAGCCAAATGGCCTCCTCTGCATTCTCGGGATTCTAAGATTCTATTTCATTGGTCCTAACTTATTTATCTATACATGTCATCCTGGCACTTGAAGGAGTTTCCTCCATAATTAACATATGAATTCCTTTTCTTAAAAAAAAATCCCACTGTTAATTCACACTCCTGTACTGTAAGATATAGCTCCAGGCTTGGATATTACGCTTGGTGTGCCAGACCGGCAAGCCCTGAATTGAATGTAATGCCTCCAGTCGCCCAATGCTGGCCAAGTAACAGCAATCCCACACTTGCTGGCCAAGTAACAGCTTGCCGATGTGAAAATCACTCACTCAGAGGGCCACCACTCTTCTGCGGGCAAACTCCCACCGTCCACCGTGTAAAATGGTTCTTCCTCATGTCACCTCGACACCGTCTGTCACTCACCTTGAACCTATGTCCCCTGGTTCTAGAATTGTCCACCAAGGGAAACAATTTTATCCTGCCTACTCTATCTCTTTATGTCTAAAGGATAAAGTCCATTCCTGCTGTAATAAAAGGCTTGGTCTGGTACGGCAACACTTCGCGCACGATATAACAGTAATGACTAATTATGGCAGTCAACCAATATTAATTCATCTGCAATAGTTCAACTCATGAGAGGAGAAAAGATCTAGTGGTGAACAGCTTTGAGAAACAAGGCATATATATTTCTCCTGGGCAATTCAGCAGAAGAAGCAACACTGTACTGTTCTTTGCTCAATGACCTATATAAATTGACTACAATAGAGAAGAGAATTAGACGTAATATAAAACTGGCTGCGAATTCTCATTGGCCATCCTATACCACTCTCCAAAAAGAATATCTACCCTAAATAGGTTCACAGTCTCCTCTTTTCTTGAGCATGCAATTCTTTTTGCATGTTTATCTTAAACTACACATGCTGTAGCACAAAATATTTTTGCAAAACATCTATGTCATTTGCATTTCAATGAATCAACATTTTCTGCTCCCAATCATCCGGAAGCTGCTCTTATAGTTTTAACATTTCTTTATTGAGTTCTTAGTTGGGATTTTACATATCCTCAGGGAACATGTTGGACACCGTGGTGAGGGACTTGGGGGGGGGGGGGGGGGGGGGGGTGGCATAGAAAGTTAAAGTCATAGGGGAGATGGAGTGCCCAGTGAATTCCCATGAATGCAGCCATTTTATCTATGTTAGGTGCTGGATTGATCTCCAGCCCAGAGGCCAATTGAAACCACGGGATAGCCTATTAAAAAAACACTTAATGACCTCTGCCAGCCAGCTTTGGTATTTTGCCAATGGTGGGGAGCCCTCTGTCACATCGCGAGGCAGTCAGGCAGAACCTGGTTTTCTGTGCAGGCCCACAAGTTGGGGGCATGGACCATTCTAATTTGGCACCCTGTGACCCAAAGAGGCTCCCACTGGTCACAAGGGCCTGGTTTGTGAAAGCACACCCCTTGCCCTCACCAATCACAGGGACCTACCCATGAGGCCCCAGCGATCCGGATCCCATAACTCCATTGCAGATGTGCTCCATGATGTCGCTCTTGTGAAAGCACACCCCTTGCCCTCACCAATCACTCAACATCCCATCACAGGGACCTACCCATGAGGCCCCAGCGATCCGGATCCCATAACTCCATTGCAGATGTTCTCCATGATGTCGCTCTTGTGTGGTTCTAGTCCCAGCTGTGGCCGCAACTCCTGGTGGTGCTGCTGGGACTGATGAGTTGCCAGCCAATCCGAGGGCTGGCTGCAATCAAAGTGGGATTTCTGCTTTTAATGTGATGGAAACCCTGATACCAGGCAGTTAATTGCCTGTTGTACGTAAAAATCAGGTCAGAGCTCCCAGAGACATCCGAGGTGACGCTCCCCTCACTAAAATTATCCATGATCTTATTGAATGGAAGAGCAGATTCAACAGGCTGAATGGCCTATTCGTGCTCCTTCTTCATATATTTGTAAATTCTACACAATGGAAGGGGCAACTGCTGCTCCATAACTTACCAGATAATGGGGCAAATTTTCCAATCCTGGCCAACATGAGAATCGTCAGGACCAACAATTTAATGCACCATTATTAAAACTTCGGGCAGGATAATGTGGTCCCCGGTGGGTGGTGGGGGATGGGGTAGTGCTGGGGATGGGGGGTGGTGCGGGACCAGAAAATCCCACCCAGTATTTCTGCAGATTCATTTTAAATTTACTTCCCCTCAAGAGAAAGCCGCGTCCTCTGGTTTGAATATTCTTGACAGGGTGAAACAGCAGGTCAAAGTCTGCGCAATGAGGTACATTTAGATTCTAAACACATATTGTGGGCATAGGATCTGCTGTGAATATAATCAACAACTCCTGCACAACATGCAATACATTTGCGATTCACCTGACCTGTTCCTGAGGCGAGTTCCAGATCCAGATCATTAATGAGATTGAAGCCGAATCCTGTGACCTCCCGGGAAGTCATGCCAGGGTCGTTTCGTACTCCATTTCAAAAACGTGAATCTGCGCAATGACTACTAAGGGGAAGTCAGGAGGCGAGTAGCCTTTCCCATTTTCCGGCATGCAGCTCAAGGTCCCAGAGTTACTGGCCCAGTGCTTGGGGTGAGGTGGGGGAGACGTGGTGGGAGATCCCTCAGGGGGGTGGTACTGAAGAATTCGAGGCTGGCGTCGCCCCTTGGCTTGGGGGTCAGGGGCTTTGCATCTGTGAGGCCTTCAAGCCATCTTTAGATATTGGGTAGGTCCATAACAGGGGCAACCAAAGCTGAAGCTTGTCTGTCCTGACAAACACTTCCAGAGCTCTGTTCCAGAACAGTCACTCCCTATGACTGTGAGCAGCCTCTAGCTTCACAGCTAGAACATAAAACATAGAACACTACAGCGCAGTACGGGCCCTTCGGCCCTCGATGTTGCGGGTCGGCACCTGTGAAACCATCTAAAGCCTATCTGACCTACACTATTCCATTTTCATCCATATGTCTATCCAGTGACCACTTAAATGCCCTTAAAGTTGGCGAGTCTACTACTGTTGCAGGCAGGGCATTCCACACCCCGACTACTCTCTGAGTAAAGAAACTGCCTCTGATATCTGTCCTATATCTATCACCCCTCAATTTAAAGCTATGTCCCCTCGTGTTGGTCATCACCATCCGAGGAAAAAGACTCTCACTGTCCACCCTATCTAACCCTCTGACTATCTTATATGTCTCTATTAAGTCACCTCTCAGCCTTCTCCTCTCTAACGAAAAGAACCTCAATTCCCTGAGCCTTTCCTCGTAAGACCTTCCCTCCATACCAGGCAACACCCTAGTAAATCTCCTCTGAACCCTTTCCAAAGCTTCCACATCCTTCCTATAATGTGGTGACCAGAACTGCACGCAGTACTCCAGGTGCGGCCGCACCAGAGTTATGTGCAGCTGCAGCATGACCTTGTGGTTCCGAAACTCAATCCCCCTGCTTATAAAGGCTAGCACACCATATGCCTTCTTAACAGCCCTATTAACCTGGATGGCAACTTTCAGGGATTTATGTACCTGGATGCCGAGATCTCTCTGTTCATCTACACTACCAAGAATCTTGCCATTAGCCCAGTACTCTGCATTCCTGTTACTCCTTCCAAAGTGAACCACCTCACACTTTTCCGCATTAAACTCCATCTGCCACCTCTCAGCCCAGCTCTGCAGCTTATCTATGTCCCTCTGTATCCTATAACATCCTTCAACACTATCCACAACTCCACCGACCTTCATGTCATCTGCAAATTTACTAACCCATCCTTCTACACCCTCTTCCAGGTCATTTATAAAAATGACAAACAGCAGTGGCCACAAAACAGATCCTTGCGGTACACCACTAGTAACTGAACTCCAGGATGAACATTTGCCATCAACCACCACCTTCTGTCTTCTTTCAGCTAGCCAATTACTGATCCAAACCGCTAAATCACCTTCAATTCCATACTTCCTTATTTTCTGCAATAGCCTACCGTGGGGAAGGCTATTTCAAATTAGGAATTAGTCGTGTCAGTTGTGATAGCACCTTATGCTCCTCAACTCTCAAGTGCCTCCTTGAGGGCACATGTGCCAAGTTTCAGAGGATGATTGGTGCACTACATGTGCAGGAAACTTCACTGCCTGAACACTGTGCCTGAACTCTGGGAGCATCAACACCATTGAGGCAGCTGCCAACAATCAAATATGAAAGAACAGGGCTTCAACATTGTGAATCTTCTTGTGACCAAAGGGTAAGTGTGTGGATCTCCCTAATGTTCCCAGCCGTGGTCTGCTGTCTGGGGTCTATGGGCTCCAGATGTGGCCAGGGATGAATGTGCAGATCAATGTTTTCCAGCACTACTGGCTTGATAGATGACACTCTGAGATAAGGGGGGGCCACATAAGGGTGGGGTCACTTGGAGATCTCGGGTGAAGCCCTTATTGGCTATCGGTCTCTTTCCTTCTGCAATCTCATACAGACATAGCAATGTCTGGTAGAATGGATCGTGCAGAGGCTGCCCTCACATTGCTTGTGGCAGCCAAGGTGGATGGACGCCTGAGACGGTAACAAGGCCAACACAGGCTTGTGGCAGCACCCCATGTGCAGGGTCCACCACACACCCTGAAGGCCTGGGCACCCATCAGGCTGAAGAAGGACACAGATGGTGAGCCCAGTGATGGCTCGAGATGTACAGGCATCTTTGGTCATTCAATGAGCAGGGAGAGAGTGAGGCACATATGCCACATCCTCGTGGACCTGGCACCCCATGGAGAATAAGAAGGACACCCAAACCTGGTGGCCGTGAAGGTCACTGGAGCCCTGAACTTTTATGCCACTGGGCCATTCCAGGGCTCGAGCGGGGAGCTATGTGACATATCACAATCTACAGCCCACAGGTGCATCTGGGAGGTTACGGATGCTCTGTATGCCCAGGCATCCAACTATATCACATTCTGACTGGACCAGGTCTACCAAGGTTCCTGGGCCGCAGGATTTGCTACCATCACCTGGATGACCCAGGTCAAGGAAGCAATCGATGGCAAGCATGTCTCCCTGCGAACACCAGGGCATCAGGAGGTGCCCTATATTAACAAGAAGGAGTTCCACTCCCTGAATGTTCAGAATGTGTTACCACTGCCTCAGAATTATGCATGTGTGTGCCCGATACCCAGGGAGAATGCATGACAGCAACATCCTGGGGCTCTCGGAGATCCCCGATCACTACAAGAAACTCCCCAGGATGACGGGTTGGCTTGTGGGGGACAAGAGATAATCATTGACACATGCTGATGGCATGTGGAGGGCTGAGACCGAGACCGGAGACCTGAGGCGGAGAATTGTTCTAATGAGGCTCGCGCTGCCATATGTGCTGTCATTGAGTGGTGCATCGGCCTGCTAAATATCATGTTCCGATACCTGGAGCACTCTGGTGCTGCCCTGCAGTACAGCCTCAGAGAGTTTCCTGCTTTGTGGCGGTCTGCTGTGCCCTCTATAATCTGGCACAGCAGCGGGGCAATGTGCCAGATTATAGAGGGCAAGGGGTATGCGGCCTCGTCTGAGGAGAACTAGGAGGCAGTCCAGGAGGGTCTGAAGGATGAGCCAGAGAAGAAGCCCGGAAGATGGACAGGCAGCGACAAGGCTCCAACATGTGTGGAGGAACAGGGAAGCCCTCATTCTCTCCAGATTCTCTTAGTACGATGCACTGTCTATCAGTTCAACCCCCCCCCCCCCATTCCCTTCCCACCCTCAACCTCCCTCCCCCATTTCCTTCCCTGCCCTGAAATGCCCCCTCCCCCATTTCTCCCCTTTTCTTCCCCCATTCCCGACCCCCCATCACACTGTCCCTTCCCTGACTACCCTGTTCCCCCTTCCAATAGTCTGTGTATCATCACTTCAGGGTGATGGGCCTGTGTTGGCACTGTCTGCAGGTCACCATAAAGTAAAGTAAAGTCACCATAGTCCCAGATGACAGTTGTCTGCTTTCCCCTTTGAGAGGGAAAACTGACTGGTGATGATTTAATCAGGATCATGATGTGGAGATGCCGGTGTTGGACTGGGGTGAGCACAGTAAGAAGTCTTACAACACCAGGCTAAAGTCCAACAGGTTTGTTTCAAACACGAGCTTTCGGAGATATGAAGAGATATGTTCCAGAAACATAGACATAGACAAAGTCAAAGATGCCAGACAATTAACCTGGTGTTGTCAGGCTTCTTACTGTTAATCAGGATCACCACACCTCCGACAAGGGACAAGGTTGAGAAGGTAGGCCATCATGTATAACCTCAGCCGGTACAGGAATTGAACCTGCGCTGTTGGCGTTGCATCATGCCAACATCTGCATCACAAAACAGCCATCTGAGCAGATAAGCAGGAGAGTGATGATAACTCATTTTGGGTAAAGCTCTGGTGCTCCTCAGTTTCTGCAAAAGTCTGACTCCTGTCTTTCTGCTAGACAGCTTGCTCACACCCATCCTCTGAACATGGTCTGCATCGAGGGCTTTTGATCTTGGACCACTATGTCGGTGGGCGGGGGGGGGAAGCGGAGGGCACCAGGAGACGGGGGTTCAGGCAGAGTGATGGAGGCTTCACATGTATCAGGTGATACATATTTTAATGGTGAACATTTTACTGTGACAGATTTATATTACCCCGAGCTACAGATAGAGACCCCAACAGTGCCCAGCCAGTGCTTCTGACTCTTCTTGATCTTTCATTGTCTGGTGCCACGTCAAGTGTGTCCCCGGGATGCAGATCAGAGGTAGGGACAGCCTGCTGCTTTCCACGCCCTGTGGCCTTTGATGCTCTTGGCGGACACCCTTTGGAGGTCTTGGAGCTGAGTGGCCCTGTCCGACTTAATGATGTCATTGACGTTGCCATGCTACCCTGTTCTGCTCGCTGCCCTTGAGATGCGTCGCTGACAGGAAGGGGGTATTCAGAAGAACTGGAGACTGCCATCATCTCCTCGGTGCAGGCCCTGGATTGGCATCCAGCACTTTGATATCTCTGGATGGCCAGGTCTCATCAGGTGGAGATCCTGCGAGACAATGGAAGTGTGGTCAGTGAGAGGAAAGGATCATTTTGTTTGTCATGAACTAGTCATTTGAGACAGTTCATCTGGGTGAAGGGGCAGTGGATCCTTACTTCTGTGGTGCAGAACAACCTTAAGGACCAGGACTCCTTACTCCTTGGGCAACCCCGTGATCTCCAGGGCATATTCCTCATAGGGGGTGAGGACTCTCTGGTATTCTGCCCCCCCCCCCCCCCCCTCCCATCTTGGCTTTTTCCTATTCATTATGAGCTATCTCTCCTGTGGGGATGGGGAGAGGGTATTATGAGCCGCACACTGCATAGTTCAGGGGGGTTGATACCAGGTGGCATTTGTGGGCATCACACCTGGACCTGAAGGGAGTGTGCTGGCGGATGCCAGGGAGTCTGAGGAATAAGCATGCATATTGGGATGTGGGGAGGGTGCGAGGTGTCTGCCAGTGATTCGTGGGCAGAGGGATGGGTTTGTGAACATGAGGGACGGCAGGTGAAACTGATGCCAGGGGAGAGGTGGTAACGTCCTTGGAAGTTGTTGGTTTTCTTCCTAAATTGGCCAGCAATCCTCCTTGTCATGCTGCCTGAACTGCCTCCCAGAAGCCTTGTGAGGTTAGCATTCCCAAAGTGAAGAGCACGCCCGTGGGCTGCCATGCTGTGTGTTGACTGGGAGTGGGTGGTGAGGGAGTGTTTAAAGCTGCTCCCCCTTGTTAGCGGTGAGAGGTTGAGGCATGAGTCCAGCGAATCAGATGGCAAGACAGCCAGTAATGGTGAGAAACTCGTGGAGGCTCATTTTTGGCACCAAGTACCGTTGAATGCAGAACGCAATCTCACCAACGTGGCTGGCGCGTAACACCCCACCAAATACACCCAAAATTGGAGTTTGCAATTTTTCTGGTGAATCGTGCCCTGAAGCTGTTTTGTAAAATGTTCTATCCCTCCTGTGCTTTCAAACAAACTCAATTGCACATCAAATGTGCAAAACTGTGACATTACACAAATGTAACAGGTTTGTTTCGAATCACTAGCTTTTGGAGCACTGCTCCTTGCTCAGGTGAATGAAGAGGTAGGTTCCAGAAACACATATATAGACAAAGTCAAAGATGCAAGACAATACTTTGTATGCGAGCATTTGCAGGTAATTAAGTCTTTACAGATCCAGAGAGAGGGGTAATCCCAGGTTAAAGAGGTGTGAATTGTCTGAAGCCAGGATGGTTGGTAGGATTTTGCAAGCCCAGGCCAGATGGAGGGGGGCGAATGTAATGTGACATGAATCCAAGGTCTCGGTTGAGGTCGTACTCATGTGTGCGGAACTTGACTATAGGTTTCTGCTCGGTGATTCTGCATTGTCGTGCGTCCTGGAGGCTGCCTTGGAGAACGCTTACCCGAAGATCAGGGGCTGAATGCCCTTGACTCCATTGTCGCAACGTCTGCATGGTCTCGCCAATGTACCACACTTCGTGACATCCGGATGAACGGACATCCTGTGACAACGGATGATCAGACATCGCACGACTATTGCCAGGCAGGATTGTTCCCTTCCAGTCGGGGAACACTTCTTCAGTCAAGGGCATTCATGCTCTGATCTTCGAGCATTTGCAGGTAATCCTCTGATTAATTGGTATACTGGGCGGATAAATGCAGATGTGGAAAATTATGTGCAGGAATGTCGTGTGTGTCAGATGCATCAACTGGCACAGTGCAAACAAACCTTGGTGGAAAGTGAACTTATCAGGCAACCATGGGTAAAAGTCGCCATGGATTTATTTTATTTCAGAGGAAATGATTACTTAATCATGTAGACTATTATTCTAATTTCCCAGAGGTCATTACGCTATCTGACTCGACTATGCATTCAGTTGTCAGAGCAACATAATCTGTGTTTGCCAGACATGGCATACCAATTACTGTTGTCATGTATAATGGACCATGCTTTAACTGCGTTGAATGGTTCCAGTTTGCTAACGAATACAATTTCACACATGTAACATCCAGCCCACTGTATCCACAAGCCAATGGTAAAGCTGAAAAAGGGGTCGGAGTTGTGAAGCAGCCCTTTAAAAAAGCATCAGATGACAAGAAGGATTTTGCATTACCACTGTTGTCAAACAGGGCTGCACCTTTGTTATCAGGCTTTTCTCTGGCACAATTATTAATGGGAAGAAAACTACATAAAAAACCTCAGGAAGGAGTAGTGCTCTGAAAGCTAGTGATTCGAAACAAACCTGTTGGACTTTAACCTGGTGTTTAACCTGGTGCTCACCCCAGTCCAACGCCAGCATCTCCACATCATAAAAAAAATGGAAAGGGGGATGACAAATGTGCAGCATGTGAAGAGTTAATGTTATGTAAAAAAATAGCCACTAGAGGGAGCTAAGGGACAGCACTATAAAGTGCGCTGAATCTTGGATTTTGGGAGAGTGAGCGAGAGAAGGTAAATGAGAGTTGAGAATAGACTGGAGTAGAGTGCATTGTAGAGCTAGTAAGGTAGAATACAAATGTAGTTAGAATACAGAGGTAGTGTTGGTGAGTGCAGTTTAATAATATTTGTTTACCATAGGAATAGATGTCGGACTCTAAATCAAGTACGAAAATTAAATTTGTTTAGTTCATGAAAAGAACATCAAGTGTCTTTGTGCTCACTACGTTTTCCATTGTGAAGATAACCTTACAACCTCACAGGCACAATATTAAAATATTTTTTTATTTCTCTTTGAATTATTCCTCAACATTTCTGAGACTGGTAAATGGGTAAAATTTGATTCCAGACAGCTGGAATTTAGTTTAATTACAAAGTGGTGTCATTTTAAATCACAGTGTTAACGCACAACTTATTAATAACTTAATTTAAAAAATATATATCCTTTGCTTAGATTGGGATTCGGCACAACATCGAGGGCCGAAGGGCCTGTTCTGTGCTGTACTGTTCTATGTTCTATTAGTCTTGTTCCTCAGTAAATTTAAAAACAAAAAAATTCTTCAAAACCTTTCATAATATACTTATTAACCTGCCTGTCTACAAAAGATTTTGCTTAATCTTAGAGCCTCCTCGAAGGTCTTCAAAGAGGGGAGACGGTTCATTTTGATAATAATGGGCACAATTTAACGAGCAAAAAACAGAGTCCCATTTTGGGCGCTTGAAGCAGAGTCTTTCTCTGAGTCTGCAGTGCCGAGAAGAACTCCGTTTTCGAGCGACACTGTTGTTCTCTGGCTTTGGTCGGGAACCTCCCGCTGAAGCCACACTTACCTCAATTCCTGCACTGACAAGATCAGCTCATCAGTGCAGGAAGAGATAGGAGCGCCATTTTTAAATGCCACCCCGATCTCTCAACTCCCCTTGGGCATCCCAACTCAGCCTCCGAACCTCCCCACTGCCCCAGTTTACCACCTAGGGGGTCCTCAAGACCCCTTATCCCACCTCCTAAGGGCAAGACACCCCCGGTCCGGAGCCCTGGCATGGGCAACCTGACACCCAGGGGCCTTTGCACTACATTTCCAGGATGGCAGTGCGAAGGTGCCAGGGAGTGGCAGGGTACCATCCTTCCCAGAGCCCGACCACCCGGGGGTCTTCTATGGCCTGGGAGACCCTGCCTGGTCCACATTTGTACGGACCAGTGGCGAACAGCGCATGGTGAAGTCTCCAAGGTGCGGACGATCGTTCCCAGGCCTCGGGAGAATCAGTCCCTGACATATTTTAAATGAGCCTAATGATGCAAGTGAATATGTAAGTTTCGATCTCGTCCAGTAAGAGCGAGATCCAGAAGGTGACATCTCCCGAGATCTCGTTAGAACTCGCGAGGCATTCCGAGTGTCGCAAATCTCTTGAGAGGCCTCTTGTTAGATTTAATATCCTCGGCACGTCTCTGAATCGGGTGCGAAAATGCCATTCGATCGTGATCAATGCCACTGAACTAGTAATCCAGGGGACATGGGTTCAAATACAATTACAATAACTGGTGGAATTTAAATTCAATTCATGAAAGCTGACCTCAGTAACGATATCTTTAATTGTCGTTAAAAAAAAACATTTGGTTCACGAATGTCCTTATGGAAAGGAAGTCTGCCATCCTTACCTGGTCTGGCTTACATGTGACTCCAGACCCACACTGATCTACTTGTCTCTTAACTGCCCTTTAAAGTGGCCCAGCAAGCCAGTTAGTTCAAGGACAGTTAGGGATGAAGAACAAATGCTGGCCTTGCCAGAGATGCACATATTTCATGATAAAGCAAAAAAACAGTTTGGTTAGAGGGAGATTGGCCTTGGGAATTCATCCCGGGATTTGGCTAGTTTTATAGCTGAGCTTCCTTCCAGCACAATATTTTTAGAACTAGCGTAAAAGAAGTCAAACTGAATGTAATTTGTACTGAAAATATTGTGACCTTTGTGTCGGTTATGCTGATTATGGGTGAATTGCCTAAAAAAAACTCAGCAGAATGGAACAGAGTTTCTGACACTCGACAGCTCTACGTCCATATAAGGGTGGAGATTGTGGGAAGTTTGAGTTCAGTATCAAGGGGCAGCATGGTAGCACAGTGGTTAGCACAGTTGCTTCACAGCTCCTGAGTCCCATGTTCAATGCCCGCCTTGGGTCACTCTGTGCGGAGTCTGCACGTTCTCCCCATGTCTGCGTGGGTTTCCTCCTGGTGTTCTGGTTTCCGCCCACAGTCCAAAGATGTGCTGGTTAGGTGGATTGGCCATGCTTAATTGCCCTTAGTGTCCAAAAAGGTTAGGTGGGGTTACTGGGTTATGGGGGTAAGGTGGAGGTGTGGTGTGTTCTTTCCAAGGGTCGGTGCAGACTTGATGGGCTGAATGGCCTCCTTCTGCACTGTAAATTCTCTGTCAATGTCTATGTCTAAGTAATCTTGCTAATAACAGATATAATAGCACAAAGCATTCTGCTAAATTTGAATCCAGTGATTTGAGCAAAATTCTACATTTTTTGCTTGAATTTCTCTGGAGTTCTTTCCCTGTGTCGGAACTTGCAAATATAAGCTTCGAGTTTGATCAAAAAATCATCACTCTTCTTTCATATGTGAAAAACCTCCATCAGGGAAATGAAATAGCATCCGTATTTTCCCAATTTGCAAAATGAAGCAAACTTAAGATCAGAAAGTTTTAGATGTTCTGTAGCTGCGTACATTGTAGAAGGATCTCCTGAGCATTGTAGCATTTTAATTTGGAACACAACCTCTTAAAATTTTCCCTTAATTATTTTCTGACAGTTCCTGAATTGACTATTTTGAAATCCCAAAAGCACTACAAAGGCAATGGAGCTTGTTCATGACTTTTGAAACATCTTTGCTTGGAATTCATATGTCAATGGTAATGTTAGGCCAATAAACTTCGAAAAAAGGTTATTCTATATCATTAAAGGTTTGCTATCATGACACTCCAATTTTCTAGCACTGTAACCTCTCACTCAGATGAATACATAATTGACAACATTTATTTTAAAAGACAAAGAGATTATATCAAAAGAAAAAGACAGGAACAAATCAGAGGGAAGAGACATTATTCCACTGTTCTGGGATTTGCAAATGTGCGGTTTGTAAGAGTGAATAATAAAAGACATATATTAATAGAGCGAATACAAATTTTGGTCTCATTACGTATTCAGCCTTCACAAAGGTTACCTTTGTTCGCTATTTAATTTGAAAATGTTGCTATTATGTTTTTCTTGTTATCACCGAATGAAAATCCTTGGAAGACAGAAAAATGTTCAGTCTGATAATCTAGTCTCAGTTTTATAGAATTTTTAAACTAAAAGCATAATTAATCACAATGAAGGATGGCGGATGGGAGTCTACAGTAAGGCTGGGGCTGCTTATCGATTGAAGTTGTCAACGGCCCCAGGAAACATTTTGGATTACTGAATTATTAATTATTAAAATTCAAAAGTAGTGAAACACTCTCATAATAGATCCTTGACTGTTTATAAATATTGTTTGGATATACTTTTCCATGGTAGTGTGTCCTTATAGTACTGTTACATTGAGATCGATTTACTGGAATAAAAATTGGTATCTTTATTAAGCTTGTGAAATCTATCATTTCTGTTCATATTTCCCTAACTAACACCGTCCATCATTCAATAAGTTGGCACATTTGCTGACATGTTTTGCCTGAAGGACAATTCCCATTTGAGATTCAGAGAACTTGCATTATGTTATCTCAACTAACTCACAGCAAGTGAGAAGTACAAACATCCTTGGAGAACCATTAGCTACTGCAATCTGCAGAATTGCAGATACAGAGACTATTACTTAGAATGCTCCAACAACATTTAGATACCAATAGATGCTTCCTCCCCTTCATTTTCTGCTGAACCCAGCCAATTCTCCACAAAGGCAGATGCATGGCTGTGCAGAAACGACGATGGTACACTGTAGGCCATTGACAAGTTGTCTTGTTTATGATACTAGACAAGCGTGGCGACAGGAGAAAAATCAAAGCTACCACACATTTAACTGAGCCAGGGCACACAATAAAAAAAAGATGGAGCCTTGATCTAACCCCATATTCCGATTTCACCCGTTGTCAAGTTTCACTATCACTTCTGATAGTCCCCTCTCCTACCCTAAATGATCAGTTCTCAACAAATGTTTCACCATCATCTCTTATGCACTCACCTCAGTTTTATTATATTGTTCATGGGATAGGATCATCACCGATTAGGCCAACATTTGTTGGCCCGTGTCTAATAGCTCTTGAGAAGGTGGTGGTGAGGTGCCTTCGTGAACCGCTGCAGTCCACTTAGCCATTACTAGGGAGGGAGGAGGTTCTGCCCCTCAGCAATAGGATTTACACCTCAGAGAGATGCCAGCTCATTAAAAATTGGCAGTTCTTCAGTACCTGCAGTGCCACCCGTACCTGGGTCTTGAGGAAGCAAGTGTACTGGATCGTGACTTTGTAAGTGTTTGGGATCTCACCTGGCCATGCTGGCAGGCACCAGCAAAGAACAAAGAACAAAGAAAATTACAGCACAGGAACAGGCCCTTCGGCCCTCCCAGCCTGTGCCGATCCAGATCCTTTATCTAAACCTGTCTCCTATTTTCCAAGGTCTACTTCCCTCTGTTCCCGCCCATTCATATACCTGTCTAGATGCATCTTAAATGATGCTATCGTGCCCGCCTCTACCACCTCCGCTGGTAAAGCGTTCCAGGCACCCACCACCCTCTGCGTAAAAAACTTTCCACACACATTTCCCTTAAATTTTCCCCCTCTCACCTTGAAATCGTGACCCCTTGTAACTGACACCCCCACTCTTGGGAAAAGCTTGTTGCTATCCACCCTGTCCATACCTCTCATAATTTTGTAGACCTCAATCAGGTCCCCCCTCAACCTCTGTCTTTCCAACTAAAACAATCCTAATCTACTCAATCTTTCTTCATAGCTAGAACCCTCCATACCAGGCAACATCCTGGTGAACCTCCTCTGCACGCTCTCCAAGGCATCCACGTCCTTCTGGTAACGTGGCGACCAGAACTGCACGCAGTATTTCAAATGTGGCAAAAAAGGGAGTGGGGAGACATGTGGGTAAGTCTGGTGGTATGAAGGGTTAACATCTTTTGGGCGCACTTCTTTGGACTCAGGGGGCTTGTTATGCAGACAGTAACCCACCTGCCGTTCAGCTCATGCAGGGAAAATATTTGGTTTGGCCACTGGACATGGGCAATTAAATCATGGTTGTGGCAGGATAAGGCTCTTAAATAGGCATTAGTTGCCCACTTAATAGCCTCAATTGATTAATTGGTGGACAGGCTACTGGATGCTGCCATTGCTATTAGCAAACAATTTGGTGGTTGGGGAAATAGTTGCAGACTGCCCACTGGATTTCATGCACCCTTCCACATCCAACCACCCCCCCCCTCCCGTCTTTAAGCCCATTGGCAGGGGTGTACAGAATCCAGCCTATGTTTCATGTGGTTCTTGACCAATGGAACTGATTTCTTTTTAACCTGATCAATTTGTTTTCCCTTCTCAATGTCTCTTTCCGCCTACTTCCAAGACTCTTCTTACCACCTACTCTTACAGTTTCTAATTTCCTTGCCCAACTGCCTTCTTTTCACCAATGGATGTCCGTCTCCTCTGCACCTCCATCACCCAGCAGGCTGGCATAAGATTGCTCCACTTCTTCTTTAAATGGAGGCTTATAATCGCCATTCAGGATTGCCCTCTTCCAACTGTCTAAGCTTGTTCTTATTTTGAGTAACCCCTCTTTTGGTTTACCCATTTCCTCCAAATAAAAGGTGTTGCTATGGGAACCCGAATGAGTCTGATGATGGCTCCCTTTTCAAAGGATATGTGGAATATTATTTGTCTGAGATCGCCTCAGGCCCCTGCCCTCATTTCTTTATCCAGTGCATTGGTGACTGAATCAGTGTCATATCCTGTTCTCACCTGAGTTGGAACATTTTATCAATTATGTTTCCGCTTTCAAACCCTGCCTGCCTGACATTTATATGGCATGTCTCCAATATGGTTTACCTTCTTCGCCCCTGAGGTTATTTCTCTCCATTTCTGGGAGTAGGCTGTCGACCACGATATAATGTAAGCCCATTGACTCTCACAGTTACTTGATCACACTTCCTTCCATCCTGCTACCTGTAACTATTCATTCTTTCAGTTTGTATATGCATCTCGCGAAGTACTCCCTGAATTCTCCAGAACCCCATCATCACCCACGTCAATTTTAAATCCCTGTGATTTCATCAAATCAAATCCCACGGTGGAACCTGTCCAAAGCCAACTGCAATAGGGAAGGTGAAAAGGGTGAACTGATCCCAGAATGTTATCACTGGTTTATTGGTTCCTGACCGCCACTGGCAAAAAAAGGAAATAATACATTCCCTGCTGGACAATAGAGACCCAGGGCCTGCTCTGCCATTACAATCAATCTGACAGCCCATAGATTGCTAGGGCCCTGCTTGAGTCTCTAGATTCAGCTGGTGTCAGAGATGAATTGAGTGCATTGAAGACTTAGCCTTCACACATTGTAGTTACCGGCCCTGGGCACTCCAATATCATTCTTGGAGTCGCGAATCCTACTGGAGCCAGAGTTCCAGACCAACTCCAGTGTCCAAATCAGTAGAGAGCACAAAAGGGCCTCTCTGTGCTGAGAGGTACATCAGCAACTACACCGGGTAATAACTTTGACACCTTCACAAACTCCTCACCCCATCAGCATACGTGAGGTGAAGGAAGGGTTAGTGATGAAGAAGAAAAGGAAGGTGGTTGGCAGCAGTAACATTTGCCTGGAATGTATCCAGCAAGCCCCATGGAGATTGTAGTGGCTTGTGAAACTGTCCAATAAAGTCATGGGGCGCGATTCTCCGTTCTCCACGGCGCATGGGAGAATCGCAGGAGGGCCCCCCGACTAATTTCACGACCCGCTGGCGCCCCCTGCGATTCTCCCACCCCCCGCTCGGAAGAATCGGCGCTTGCCGTTTTTCACGGCGACCGGCGATTCTCCAACCCGGATGGGCCGAGTGGCCTGCCGTTCGCGGCCGGTTCATGACGGCGGCAACCACACCTGGTCGCTTCCGTCGTGAAAACTACGTGAGATGCCCGTTTGGGGCTTGTAGGGGGCCTGGTGGGGAATGAGCACCACGACTGTGCTCGGGAGGTGACGGGCCCGCGATCGGTGCCCACCGATCGTTGGGCTGGCGTCTCAATCGGACGCACTATTTCCCCTCCTCCGCCCCGCAAGATCAAGCCGCCACGTCTTGCGGGGTGGCTGAGGGGAAGACGGCCACCGCGCATGCGCAGGTTCATACCGTCAGTGTCATGACGTCAGCCGCGCATGCGCAGGTTGTAACCGGCCAACCTGCGCATGCGCGGCTGACGTCACATAGGCGCCGCCGTCGCGTCACTCTCGGTGCACCTCCTGGCGGCTGACAGTTACGGAGCGCCGCTCTTAGCCCCGCTGGGAGGGGAGAATAGGGGGCGAGGAGTGGCCTCCGAGGCTGTCGTGAAACTCGGCCGAGTTCATGACGGTCCTCTCTATTTTTCCCGGGAGCAGAGAATTCCGCCCAATGTAACTGCAACCACCAGGAAGCTTGGAAAAATGAATGGTCCTGACAAGAAGTCACAAATAAACACCTTATGAAAGATCTGATACAGAAGATCTAAAATTAAAAACTCTCCCGTGTGTGACTGGTCATTCAGAACAGACCATCGACCACATAATAACTCAATGTTTAACAATGGAGTTACTACAATAATACACACCGGCATCCTGACATAATAGGGTGGAATTCTCCGAGACTCCGCGGTGAAATTGCCATCAACGCGAGGGCGGAGAATGGGCGTTGACACCGAAATCCGGAGTGGTGCGGGTAGGGGGCCATTGACAGAGGCCCCTGAAACGATTCTCCGAGGACAAATGGCCGAGTTTCCAACAGCGCGATTCTAACCACGTTTTGCCACAGGGAACAGTTGATGGCAGCTGCCGACTCAGTCCGCGGCCGCCCTCATGGGGGACAGGGGGTCCTTCATCGGGGGGTCCTCACAGATGGCCAGGCAAGCGATCGGGCAGAACTGATCCATGGGCACCCGCGATCGCGGGGGAACCTACATTTCTGGTGCCGCTCCGTGGGCTGTGTCACACGGTGCATCCGCCGTAGGCGCCACCATGCGCATGCGGGACTCCCGACTGGACATGCAGGGCCTCTGCAGGAAAGTCCAGAGTGAAATGCCCGTTATCACACTGGCGTGGGGACATAGCCCCATTATTGGAGAATCCCGCCCAATATTATTGTTTTAGCACCTTAATGTAAAAGTATAGTTGTTGCTCTACAGCTAGCCATACGAAAGAAAAAGTTTCTTCCTCTTTGTTCTAACTATTCTGATAATTCAACCTTCCCAGTCAATCCTTCTGAACTATCTTCCGTTTTCCTTAATTGAGGATTCTGCTCCACCGTTATTGACAGTGCCTTCAACAATGTCCATTTCCTGAACTTCTCACCCCTCCCCTCTCTCCTGGAACTATAATTAAGTTCTCTTTGTCCTCAACTTCCACCCCATCAGCTTCCACATTCGACAGGTCATTTTCCACCCTCCAGTTTGATGCCACTAACAAACATATCTTCCCCTCCCCTTTCAGAATTCCAAAGGGAATGTTCTATTGGAAACACTTTTCAATCAAAGAACAAAGAAAATTACAGCACAGGAACAGGCCATTTAACCCTCAAAACCTGCACCGACCAGGCTGCTTGTCTGAACTAAAACCCCTTACCCTTCCAGGGACCATATCCCTCTATTTCCATCCTATTTATGCAATTGTCAAGATGCACCATAACAGTTACTATTGTATCGGCTTCCACTATGGGCAGCACGGTAGCACAAGTGGATAGAACTGTGGCCTCATAGCACCAGGGTCCCAGGTTCAATTCCCCGCTGGGTCACTGTCTGTGGGGAGTCTGCACATTCTCCCTGTGTCTGTGTGGGTTTCCTCCCACAGTCCAAAGATGTGCAGGTTAGGTGGATTGGCCATGTTAAATTGCCCTGAGTGACCAAAACGGTTAGGAGGAGTTATTGGGTTATGGGGATAGGGTGGAAGTGAGGGCTTAAGTGGGTCAGTGCAGACTAGATGGGCCGAATGGCCTCCTTTTGCTCTGTATGTTCTATATGTACCTCCCCAGGCAGCGGGTTCCAGGCTCCAACCACCCTCTGTGTAAAAAACCTGCCTCATACATCTCCTTTAAACCTTGCCCCTCAAACCTTAAATTATGCCCCCTAGTAATTGACTCTTCCATCCTGGGAGGGGGGGGGGGGATTTTCTTATGAGAAGGGGTTGAATAGGTTGGGCTTGTACTCATTTGAGTTTAGAAGAATGAGACGCGACCTTATTGAGACATATCGGATTCTCAGGGACCTTACAGGGTAGATGCTAAGAGGTTGTTTCCCCTTGTGGGAGAGTTTGGGACCAGAGGGCATAATCTCAGAGCAAGTGGTCACCCATTTAAGACAGAGATGAGGAGGAATTTCTTCACTCAGAGGGTAGCGAATCTGTGGAATTCTTTACCGCGGAGAGGTAATTAAGTATGTTCAATGCTGACATAGACATATTTTTAATTTGTAAGGGAATCAAGGGTTATGGGGATAAGGCGGGAAAGTAGAATTGAGGATTATCATACCAGATCAGTCATGATCTCATTGAAAGGCAGAGCACATTTGATGGGCCGAATGGCCTACTTCTGCTCCTATGTCCTATGATGTTACGGTCTTGTCCAAATTTGACAGAATGCAAAATAGAGCTCCGATGGCTAACATAGTTAAAAAGACAAGCCTAAAAGCTTTGTGTCTTAATGCGTGCAGCATTTGTAAAAAGGTAGATGAATTAACAGCGCAAATAGGTATAAATGGTTACGATGTAATTGCAACTACAGAGACATAGCTTCAGGGTTACCAAGGATAGGAACTGAACATCCAAGGGTATTCTTATTTATGAAGGACAGATAAAAAGGGAAAGGAGGTGGGATGGCATTGTTAGTAAAGAAAGAAACCCATGAGGAAAGAGCAAGGAAGGATATTGGCTCAGAAAATCATGATCTGTATGGATGCAGACAAAAAACACCAGGGGCAGAAAATGTTGCTGGGGCTGGTCTATAGGTGCCCAAACAGTAGTGGAGATATAAAGGAAAGCATTAAACAAGGAATCAGAGATGCATGCAATAAGGGTACTGTAATCATGGGTGAATTTAATTTACACATAGATTGGACAAAGCAAACTAACAATGGTAGAGTGGAGATAATGGACGGAATTCTCCAACCCCTCGCCGGGTCGGAGAATTGCCGGCGGGCTGCGTGAATCGCGCCACGCCACCCTGACACCGGGACGCAATTCACTGCAATGCGGAGAATCAGCGCCATCGGCGCCGACGTGGTCGGCGCTGGTCGGGGTATGTGCCGACTCTCCGGCCAGGGCCGGCGCACCAATTCTCCGGGTCGGATGGGCCGAGCGGCCGTCAACAAAAAGCCGAGTCCCGCCAGCACCGATTTAACATCCTCTGAGCCAGCGAGACCTCGGCATTGAAGGGTCCGGGTGCGGCCTGTGGGAGAGGGGGGTCCAACCCCAGGGGGGTAGGAGGTCTCCATAATGGCCTGACCCGCGATCGGGGCCCACCGATTGGCGGGCCGGCCTTTCTGTCCCTGGCCTCCTTTCCTCTATGCTGGCTGCTGTAGCCCTGCGCTATTTGGCATTGGGGCCGCCACGGAGAAGAAGGCCACTGCGCATGCGCTAGTTGGCGCCGGCTCAACTACGCATGCGCGGACCCCATGGCACCGGGTTCAGGCCGGGATCGGCAGCTGGGGCAGCGGAGGCCTCTCCAGCGCCATCCTAGCCTCCTGTGGGCTGCAGAATGGGGCCCCGGAATGGGCGCCGACTCCGGAGTAAAACACTCCCATTTTTACTCCGGCGCCGGCACCTAGCCGCCCGTTGGGAGACACCCGCCCAGTGTTCCTGGAATGTGCACGTGATTTTTCTTTCATACCAATAAGTTGAGGAACCAACCAGAGAACAGGCTATTCTGGGCTGGATACTGTGCAATGATAAAGGATGAATTAACAATCTTGTTGTGCCCTTCCCTTGGGGAAGAGCGACCATAATATGTTAGAATTCTTGATTAAGATGGAGAGTGAAATAGTCGAATCCGAAACTAAGGTTCTGAATCTTAATAAAGGGAACTATGAGGCACGAATTAGCAGGTAGAAATTAGGGAATCTTACTGAAGGGGTTGATGGCAGGCAAGTAATTGTTCATATCTGAAGAAGGTGTGCATAAATTACAACAATTATTCATTCCTGTCTGGTACAACAAAAAGGAAAGGTGGCTCAATCACGGCTTACAAAATAAATTAGAGGTAATATCAAATCCAAAAAGTAGATGTATAAAATTGCCAGTAAAAGTAGCAAGTCTTAGGATTGGGAGCATTTTAGAATTCAGCAAAAGAGGACAAACATTTAATCACGAGGAGGAGAATAGAGTAAAATTGCAGGGAACATAGGAACTGACCATATAACCTTCTATAAATATGTGAAGGGAAAAGAATTAGTAAAAACAAATAAAAGTCCCTTATAGTTTGAAGCTGAGAAAATTATAATGGGGAATAAAGAAATCGCAGAAGAATTTAACACGTATTTTGGTTCTGTCTTCACAAAAGAGAGCACAAATAATCTCCTAGAAATATTAGAGAACCAAGGGTTTAGAGAGAGGACGGAATTTAAGAAAATCAGTATTAGTAAGAAAATGGTGCTGGGAAAATTAATGGGGTTTAAGGCTGACAAATCGCCAAGGCCCACTAATCCACATCCCAGAGTACTAAAAGAATTGGCCCTGGAAATATTGGATGCATGGTGGTCATCTTCCAAAATTCTATAGAACAGTTCCTACAGATTGGAGGGTGGCAACTGTAACCCCACTATTTTAAAAGGGGGGGGGGGGGGGGAATGGGAGCGTTATAGAGCAGTTAATCTGGCAGAACATAAAATATATTCCAGAAATCACTAAACCCACAACTGTACAATTAACTTCTGTGTCGACGGTGCACAGAAGTGATCATTTGTAACAAGTATCAATAAAGCTAGACAGACATGAGTGAGTGGGTTATTTTACTTGACCTCTCTAATTGCCTAATATTTACTGTGCCTAGATACCTATCTGATTCACATGGCCTGGGTGCTTGCCTTTTACTTTTATTTTTCTGAAGGCATCTTTTGTGTTGGATTGCTGGACAATGTTCCCGAGCACTTTATGACCGTCATTGGTGCAGCAAATTGCATTGAAACAGGGTCACTTCACAGACAATTGCTTTCAAATTAAGAATTTTTTGAATGCTTTGCTCATCAGTTTAAGAGATTGTATCACTAGAAATGAAAGTCAGTAAAGCTCCTTATATTTGACCTCACCAATGCAATCTAATTCCAGCCTCAGAAGAATAGCCCCCAATCGACATGATTTTAAAAGCAAATTACTGCGGATGCTGGAATCTGAAACAAAAATGGAAAATACTGGACGATCTCGGCAGCTCTGACACCCTCTATGGAGAGAGAAGGGAGCTAACATTCTGATTCTGGATGACTCAAGAGAACTGGAAATGGGATCAGATTTGTGCTGTTGTGGGGGTGGCATGGAGCAGTGGGAATGATAGAGGGTCAGCAATAGGTGGAGATTGACAAGGATGTCATGAACAGAAAGACAAAGGGAATGTAAATGATGGAGATTAATGACTAAGGAGGGTGCTGATAATGGCACATAAGAGATCAGAATGTGTTAACGGGAGAAAAGGTGAGCAGTGTGCCAAAGGACAAACTGGGAACAGATGACCCAAGTTGGGTGGGGTGGTTGGAGATGGGCAATGGTGAGGGAAAAATAGATTGATGGAAGAAATTAAAATAAATTGACAGAAACAAAAAATGGGATCAAGGTGGAGAAGAGAGTTCACAGTCGGGTTTAATGTTAAGTTCGGAAGACATTACTGTGCCTAATTGAAAGATGAGATGTTGTTTCTCCAGTTTACGCTGGGCTTCATTGGAATATTGCAGCAGGCCAAGGACAGACATTTAGATGTGAGAGCAGGACGGTGAGTTGAAATGGCAAGCGACACGGAGGCCTGGGTCCTGCTTGTGGACAGACGAAAGGTGTTCAGCAAAGCAGTGACCCAGTCTGCGTTTAGTCTCCAACTGTAGAGTAGACCGTATCGGGAACATAATCAAAGACCTCTCCCACCCCTTACTCACTCTTCCTACTTCTTCCATCGGACAGGAGATGCAAAGGTCTGAGAACACATGCGAACAGATTCAAAAACAGCTTCTACCCCGCTGTTACCAGACTCCTAAATGACCCTCTTATGGACTGATCTAATTAATACTACTCCTGTATGCTTCACCCGAAGCCTGTGTGTATGTATTTACATTGTGTCACTTGTATTGCCCTATTACATATTTTCTTTTTATGTAAAAATGATCTGTTTGAGCTGCATGCAGAAAAATACTTTTCACTGTACCTTAGCACACATGACAACAAAAAATTCCAATCCAATCTATAAGGTGCACTGTAACAACTTGCTAAGGATCATTCAAGAACACCTCCCAAACCTACAACCTCGACCACATCGAAGAACAAGAACAGAAGACGCATAGGGACATAATTACCTTAGTACCCCTCCAAATTGCACAAAACCCTGACTTGGAAATATATTGCCATTCTCTCATTACCTGTGGGTCCAAACCATGGTACTCTCTAACTAACAGCACTGTGATGTACCTTCCTCATTTGTGTTGCAGCTGCTCAAGAAGGGAGTTCATCCCATCTGTTCAAGGGCATTTAGGGATGGGCAATAAATGGTGGCCACAGTCTGTGAATTTAGTTTTGTCAATTTCAGTTGGATATATAAATGAACATTGTACACACAGCAGCTGACACTGACAGAAAGGGAATTAACTGAACATGTAGCTGATGCTCAATCATCACTGGGTTTATGATTGTCTCTCCAATAATGTAACTGCTGATTAAATGCTGAGTTCAGCCTTTCCTTTAAATCTGCAACATGACAATTATCATCATTATACAAAACTAAACAAAAATAAATTCAAACTACGACAAAACGAGACAATAAAAATGATAATTGTAATTGGTACTGATTATTTTATTTTTCAATGATATTTATGGTGACGAGTCATTACATAAGTAACTCATTTAGAGATATGAGGAAGTGCCAGTTCACAATTACGTTGGCAGCAGAAACAAGGGAGGTTTTCACAGGCAATTTCTTTTTTCGATCATCGAGGAGTTCTGCCAAATTAAGCCTATATATGTCCTTGGTGAGGTTATCCCACTTGGCATTCCCATGCCATTTATGCATTGGGCCCTTTTCTGAAGGCCGGGATCGTGAATTCTTGGTTCAGAGTCCCAGCCATTGGTTGTGTAACCGGTCCATCATTTGCCTTGTAAGGGACAGACAGGAATACTCATCCAGGGTTAAAATGCCTTCAAGGTCTCTCTTTCTCTGCAACCTTCTTCAGCCCTAAAATCTTTGAGAAATCTGTTTTTCTCCAATAGTGTCGCCAATGCTGTAACACAGGGAAATACAGTGGCCCGTTTTTGCCAGCAAGATTGCAAGGATAGCTTTGAGATAAGTGACCAATTAGTCTGTTGTTGTGATGTTGGTAGAGAGACAAATGTTGGTTAGGTGACTGGAAAAACTTCCTTGCTCTTTTTGAAATATTTAATGGGATCTTTGGCACCAACTGGAGAGAACAGATGGAACCTCAATTTAATCTCTCATCTGAAAGATGCTGCTGTTGGCAGTGTGGCACTCCCTCAGTACAGTACTGAAGTGTCAAAATATCTGCTCGAGTAGGGCTGCGACTTACAAGATTGTAGATTATGATTGTTTTGACCCAGTTTCTTCCATTATGGAATTCAGTGAACATCTGGATATTGGTCAGATTAAATCATTTAAACTCATAATTGTTGCAAGATTGACACCTACCAGTTGGGTTCAATGTGCGGAACCTCATTGACGGTACCCACATTGCAATCAGCAGGCCAAAGAACAATTGACATCTACGCCGACTCCAAACACTGGAGAGTTTTCTACTTGATTATTACCCCATCTACCACTTTAAACACTGACTCCTTCTACCACCACTCCAATACCGTAGATGCAGAATGTACTTATTCTTATTATTATGCAGCCCCTCAGAGTCAAGGATGACTTGCATCCACACTAAAATATGTTCTCAGGTGACAGAGGATTCCAATATGTGACCTACAGTCTCTGCCACAGATGTTGGTAGGAGGAGCGGGTTTGTGAGGTGCCCCGGTTTCCATGTGCTCCTTTCACTATTGTCCCTGGCTTCAGATTGTTCTCAACGATGAAACTTGAGGCGTTTAGCTCCTTCCATAAGACCATAAAATATAGGAGCAGAATTGGACCATTCAGCCCATTGAGTCTGCTCCACCATTTGATCATCATGTTTTTCACCCTCATTCTCCCCGTAACCCCTTATTAACCAAGAACCTTCCCAGATGCTTTTTACCCACTTTGGGCAGTCCTGGGTCAGGGATTCCTCAATGTCAAAAAATAAAGAAAAACAAAAGTACAGTAAAGCAACAGGACCTTCGGTCCTCCACGCCAGCGCCGACCATGTTGCCCATCTAACCTAAAACCTTCTACACGTCCATGATCTATATCCTCTATTGCCATCCTCTTCATGTATTTGTCAAGATGCCCCTTAAACGTCACAATTCCACCTGCTTCCACCACCTTCTCCAGCAGCAATTTCCAGACACCCACTGCTCTCTGTGTAAAAAGCTTCCCTGGCAAATCTTCTCTAACCTTTGCCCCTCACAGCTTAAACCTATGTCGCCTAGTAACTGACTCTCCCACCCTGGAAAAAAGCTTCTGACTATCCACTCTATCCATGCTCCTCATAATTTTGAAGACTTCTATCAGGTAACCCCTCAACCTCTGTTGTTCCAGTGAGAACAAACCAAATTTATCCAACCTTTCCTCATGGCTAATGCCCTCCATACCAGGCAACATCTTGGTAAGCCTCTTCTGTACCCTCTCTAAAGCCTCCACATCCTTCTGGGAACCAGAATTGAACACTATATTCCAAGTACAGCCTAAATAAGACTCTATACAGCTGCAACATGACTTGCTAATTTTTATACTCAATGCCCTGACCGATGATGGCAAGCATGCCGGATGCCTTCTTGACTACCTTCTCCACCAGTTTTGCCACTTTCAGTGACCTGTACACCCAGATCCTTCTGCCTATCAATACTCTGAAGGGCTTTGCCATTTATTGTATATTTCCCACCTGTATTAGACTTTCCAAAATGCATTACCTTACATTTGTACAGATTAAACTCCATCTCTCAACACTCTGCCCAAGTCTCCAACCGATCTATAATGTGCTGTATCCTCAATTCCACCAACCTTTGTGTCATCCACATACTTATTAATCAGACCAGTTACATTTTCCTCCAACTCATTCATATATACTACATGATGTGAAGATGCCGGCGTTGGACTGGGGTGAGCACAGTAAGAAGTCTTACAACACCAGGTTAAAGTCCAACAGGTTTGTTTCAAACACGAGCTTTGCCTATATAAATGTTTCTGGAACATACCTCTTCATTCACCTGAGGACGGAGCAGTGCTCCAAAAGCTCGTGTTTGAAACAAACCTGTTGGACTTTAACCTGGTGTTGTAAGACTTCTTAATATATACTACAAACAGCAAAGGTCTCAGAACTGATCCCTGCGGAACACCAGTAGTCACAGACCTCCATTCAGAAAAGCACGCTTCCACTGCTACCCTCTGTCTTCTATGACTGAGCCAGTTCTGTATCCAGGGGGGTTGATGTGGACATTACACTTTTTCAAGGAGGCTTGTGTGCCATCCATAGAATGCGCTGCAAGAACATGCCAAATCTTCTTCGACAGTACTTTCCAAATCCTTACCTCTACCACCTAGAAGAATAAGAGTTGCATTGGAACATCACTGATGTGTTATATGAGTTGGTTTAACACTGACTGCAACTGGATGCAGTAAGACAAGAAACAGGCTTCCGACACAGGAGATGGTTCAACACTGTTTTATTGAACCTGCTGATTGCTGTACATAATCTGCTGTGGGTTGACACTCTATTAATCTCAACTGATAACCTCTGTCTGGCTTGACCAAACTGGCTCTCTGTCACATGGAGACGGTGCTCACTACACTGTGCACCCTGACTATCTCTATAGCTGGATCCAGTGACAAGAGGCAGAGTCTTGATGCCTCGTGCGTTTTATAGTGGTGGTGTCCCCTGCAGTGTCCTGTCTGGTGATTGGTTGTTCTGTGTCATGTATGTTTATTGGTTATTCTGTGTGTCAGTCACTGCCTGCCTGTATCTCATTATATACATGAGTGGATATTATGACATCGCCCCTTTTTGAAATGTTTTTCTTAGAATGTGGCTGTATTTACATGTATGACTATGTGCAAATGATGAGTGAATGAACATATGTACATGGGAAGGTGTGTAGCGTGCAGATACAGAGCAAACTGAACAAAATTTACAGGATTCAAGTCGATAAATTGAGTCTTTGTGGTTGCCAACAGATTCTTGTTGACCTCCTCAGAGGTGGAGGGGGGACGGTGGCACCTGGACAGGCGGGCTTGCTGCCAAATCGGTGGCCTCGTGGTGCGAGATGTCTGGAGGAGGCATGATGACATGCGGAGAGGTGCGGTCAGGTGGTGGGCAGGCAACTTTGCGCAGTGCCCTACTGTTGCGCCATAGAATGGAGCCATCAGCCATTTGAATAACAAAAGACCTGGGGGCAACCTGTCTGACGACAACAGCTGGGGCTGATCAACCTCCCTCAGGCAACTGGATGCAAACAACATCTTCTGGAGCCAGCGCAGGAAAATCAGTGGCATGAGCATCATATGTGATCTTCTGCTGGTCCCTGGATCGCTGAACCTTCTGCAGCACCGTGAGGTGGTCAAGGTCTTGAACATGGATGGCTGGAACAGTCGTCCACAAGTTGCGGTTCATGAGTAGCTGAGCTGGAGACAAACCAGTCGACAGAGGGGTTGCCCAGTATGCCAACAGCGCAAGGTGAAAATCAGATGCTGAGTTTGCAGCCTTGCAAAGTAGTCACATGACAATGTGGACACCTTTCTCGGCCTTCCCGTTTGATTGCGGGTAATGGGGACTGGATTTGACATGCCTGAAGTGGTAGGATTGTGCAAAGTTGACCACTTTTGGCTGTAGAAACATGGACCGTTGTCACACATTACTGTGAGTGGTAAACCATGCCTAGCAAATGTCTTCTTGCAGGCCTTGATGACTGACTTTGACATGAGGTCCGACAGTTTCACCACTAGCTGGAGAAGTAGTCGATTAAAAGCATGTAGTCACTCCCATTTGCGTGAAAGAGGTCTATCCCCACCTTAGACCACGGGGAGGTCACGATCTCATGCTGTTGCAGTGTTTCCTTGGGCTGGGATGGTTGGAATTTCTGGCATGTGATGTAACTGAGGACCATGTTGGCAATATCCTGGCTGATACCAGGCCAGTAAACTGCCTGCCGAGCTCTGCGTCGACATTTCTCGACCCCAAAGTGACCCTCATGGATCTGTTTGAGCACCATGGTTTGTATGCTTTGGGAAATGACGATTCTATCCAGTTTAAGAAGGATCCCCTCAACAACCGTGAACTTGTCCTTAACACTGAAGAACTAGGGGCATTGTCCCTTTTGCCAGCCATGTGCGAGGTACTGCATCACACACTGCAGTAGAGGATCTTTGGCCGTTTCTTTGCGTATTTGGACAACTCGTTCATCAGTAGCTGGGAGGTTGCTGGCACACAACTGTACCTGTGCCTCAATGTGGTGAATTAAGTCGACCTGTTCACATATCGTGGTGATGGATCGGGATAGGGCATCCTCGATTACCAGCTCCTTACCCGGTGTGTAGACGAGTTCGAAGTCATAGCGGCGGAGACGAAGAAGAATTCGCTGAAGCCGAGGTGTCATATCATTTAAATCCTTCTGGATTATGTGGACTAAGAGCCTGTGGTCTGTTTCCACCGTGAACTTTGGCAGACCGTATACGTAGTCATGAAACTTGACTATTCCTGTCAGGAGATCCAAGCACTCTTTTTCGATCTGGGCATACCGTTTTTTGGTCAGAATCATGGCCCTGGATGCATATGCTACTGGAGCCCAGGACGAGGAGTCGTCTTTCTGGAGGAGCACCGCACCAATGCTGTCCTGGCTTGCGTCTATGGATATCTTGGTACCCTTGGTCAGGTCAAAGAACGCCAGTACTGGGGCTGTGGTGAGCTTCGCCTTCAGCTCAGGCCACTCCGCTTGATGCGCGGGAAACCACTGGAACACTGTGGACTTTCTTACGAGATGCCGGAGGGCTGTGATGTGGGATGCCATGTTAGGAATTAATTTTCCTAGAAAATTTACCATCCCAAGGAAGCTTAGGACCGCCTTTTTGACCTCTGGGGACTTCATGGCATAGATTGCCAGCACCTTGTCAGCATCAGGTTGCACACCCTGCTGGGAAATGTGGTCACCCATAAACTTGATCGCGGACCGACCAAATGAGCATTTGGTCCTATTGAGCTGGAGGCCATTCTCGTGGACCCTTTGAAATACCTGTTTGAGGCGAGCTATGTGATCCTCGGGCATCATGGACCAGATGATCACGTCATCCACGTAGACTCGCACCCCCTCGATGCCCTCCATCATTTGCTCCATTATTCGATGAAAGACTTCGGAAGTTGAAATGATACTGAAAGGTATGCGGTTGTAACAATACCTGCCGAACGGAGTATTAAATGTGCATAGCTTCCTACTAGACACGTCCAGTTGTATCTGCCAGAAGCCACGTGAGGCCTCCAGTTTGGTGAAGAATTTGGCATGAGCCATCTCACAGGTTAACTCTTCACGTTTTGGGATCGGGTAGTGCTCTCGCATTATGTTGCGATTCTGGTCTTTGGGATCGATGCAAATTCGTAGTTCACCAGAGGGTTTCTTGACGCAGACTATGGAGCTGACCCAGCCTGTTGGTTCCATGACCTTTGAAATGATGCCCTGGTCTTGGAGCTCTCGCAGCTGCGCTTTTAGACAATCCTTCAGAGGAGCCGGCACCCGGCGTGGTGCATGGATGACTGGGGTGGCATTCGGCTTGAGTAGTATCTTGTAGCGATATGGGAGCATGCCCATCCCATCAAACACATTGTGATATTGCGTGAGGATGTCATCTATCTCAGCCTGTAGATTCGCATTGGGCGAGGCAGTCGCAGGTGCAGAGGACATGGCATGGACTCGCTGGACCAGATTTAGGAGCAGGGATGCCTTGTCAGGCTGGACGATCTTGAATCTTAACGTCACTTTGATTGCCTTGTGAGAGACACTTAGCTGACACGAGCCACTAGCAGCTATGGCATTGCCATTGTAGTCAAGGAGCTGGCAGGCTGGTGGAAGAATTCTAGGTTGGTCTCGGATGCTGTCGAGGTCTGACTGCGATATGAGATTTGCAGATGCGCCAGTGTCCAATTTGAATCGGGTGCGACACTGGTTGACCGTGATGACAGCAGACCATTCGTCGTCAGGATCCACACTTAGGATTGAAAGGCGTTTTGCAGGAGCGCAGGAGACCAGCTCTCGTGTGGTGATGATGCCCACCCGATATGGAGACTCGAGGCAGTTAGCATTGGGGTCGGTTGGGGTTTCAGGATCGGAATCCTGCATGTCTTGTTGTACACAGCGGACACGTCTGCGCTGCAGCTGGGATCGCTGGCTGTTGATCAATGGCGCGGACCTGCATAAGGCCGCATAATGCCCAGGCTTTCCACATTGCAGACATCGCCTTCCTTTGGCTGGACATTGGCGCTTTAAATGGGCAGAGCCATAATTTTGACATGTCATGACGCTGACGTCAGCACGTTCCGTGCGCCTTCGCGCTTGCGCAGTGCGATCAGTAGGGTTTTCGGCCTCATCATCCTCCCGGTCGTGGTGCGCATGCGTGGGAACCCGGGAAAAGCGCGTGAAATGGCCACTCTCCGTGATGCTCAGGCCTTGCATTTTTGCGACGGCCAGCACCCTTTCTGCCTTGTGGGAGACCAGTTTTGCATTTTCTATCGTGTTGATGAGGGAATATCGATTGCTGGCAAGTTCATGGGCAACGCACGTTTCGATGGCAATGGAGAGGGTCATCCTTTTGATTTTGAGGAGCTGCTCACGCAGGGAGTCGGAATGGACCCCGAAAACAATCTGATCCCGGATCATGGAATCAGCAGTTGAGCATTAATTACGTGACTGCGCTAGGATGCGGAGATGGGTCAAAAAGGACTGAAAATGTTCGTCCTTACCCTGAAGCCTCTGTTGGAAGATGCACCGTTCAAAGCTCTCATTCACCTCGACTTTGCAGTGGCTGTCGAATTTCAGCAGAACTGTCTTGAACTTCGTCTTGTCTTCGCCATCGGCAAACATGAGCGAGTTAAAGATGTGGATGGCATGATCCCCAGCAGTCGACAGGAACAGCGCGATCTTCCTGGCACCTGATACTGCCTCAGGGTCGCATCCCTCGATATACAGGAGGAACTTCTGTTTGAAGACCTTCCAGTTGGCGCCAAGGTTACCGGAGATCCAGAGTTGTGGAGGGGGCTGGATCTTTTCCATGCCGCTGGATGGTTGCTTGCTGGTTGTTGCAGATTCACTCGAGGTAGGTTCGTTAGAATTAATAGTTTCCTGGTACCATGATGTGTTATATGAGTTGGTTTAACACTGACTGCAACTGGATACAGTAAGACGAGAAACAGGCTTCCGACACAGGAGATAGTTCAACACAGTTTTATTGAACCTGCTGATTGCTGTACATAATCTACTGTGGGTTGACACTCTATTAATCTAAACTGATGTCTGGCCTGACCAGACTGGCTCTCTGTCACATGGAGACGGTGCACCCTGACTATCTCTGTAGCTGTATCCAGTGAGAAGAGGCAGAGTCTTGATGCCTCGTGCGTTTTATAGTGGTGGTGTCCCCTTCAGTGTCCTGTCTGGTGATTGGTTGTTCTGTGTCCTGTGTGTTTATTGGTTATTCTGGGTGTCAGTCACTGCCTGATTGTATCTCATAATATATATGAGTGGATATTATGACAATCACGACTTACAAGTTCCCTCCTGACTTAAAAAGGTAGCTCTGTTCATCATTCATTGCTGGACCAAAATCCTGAAACTTTCCACCGAATACCACAATGGGAGTTTTTAGACCACAAGGATTGCAGTGGTTTAAGAAAGCTGCACACCACCACCTTTGACAGGGCAATTAGGGATTACAATACGTTCAAGTATTGTCTAAGACACATACATCCTGTTAATGAATTTTCAAAAAAAATGTTTGGCATGCTGATGGCAACATGGATGCTGTCAGTGAGGCGTGACATTCCTGTAAACCCAGTCAGTAGAAGTGCTAGCCTCTCTCAGGTTGTTGCTGTTTTGAAAAACTGTCATATAGGTTGCCTTGATGTATAAATCTTCAATGACCATTTTGATGTGATGGTGTATTGGCATCCAGTCAATTTGACAAATGCCACCAGCAACGAGCAGGAGTGTTGATATCCTGATTGTCACTTGCAGGTCATGGCCACCAAATACCAGCAAATCAAAGTCACCTTCTTTTCATGTCTGCACTGTGGGAAGTGTGTATTATTGAAATGCTGAAATGCAGTTAAGGAGAAGCAAGAGGCAGAGTGAAAATTCACCAGATGGAACGAGTAATTCAGTTCAATAAGTCAGAAACAGAGTTTTGAAATTCCAGCACGTTGGGTTTGGAGCAGCTGGTGGTGGGGGAGAGGGGAAGTGATGTAGGGTTGCGGGGTCAACCAGGGCTTGGGACCTTAGTAAAATGGAATCCATGTGTTGTAAATGGCCAATTAGCTAAGAGGAGACCAAAACCATGTTAGGAGTCAGGATCAGAAGCTGGCAGGAATGTTAGGAAACCAAGGGGCATGATTGGAGGCCAGATTTCAGTTCGGAGGTCCGGGATGGATGGTTTATAGCTGGGGTTAGGAGAGGAGGCCGGAATTCAGGAAAGGAGATAAAAGCAAATTACTGGGGATGCTGGAATCTGAAACAAAAACAGGAAATGTTGGTCAATCTCAGCAGGTCTGACAGCATCTGCGGAGAGAGAGCAGAGCTAATGTTTCGAGTCTGGATGACCCTTGTCAAAGAAGAGGAGGCTGGGATGCAGTGGTGGTGGGTAAAGTCCCCTAGCAAACGCGTTTAGCCGAGTGTTTCTCGGCACTGGCAAGTAGCGTTGAATAAGGGGCCTAAACGCGGAATGCGCAGCCGAGGCCGCACATAGCCCCATTTTTTACAACAGGGAGCTCTGCTCGCTGGAACTCCCTGTTGGCGCAAGAGATCAGGATGCCATTTAAAAATGGCACCCCGATCTTGGAGGCTTACAAAAAAAAAATCTCCGACCTCCCCCCCCCCCCCCCAGCCAAAACGCAACAGGGGAGAGTCCCCCGTAACTCCCAACATGCACAATGGGTAAAACCGGCCCAATCGTATGCAATCATAGGCATGAGATCTGAGTGCCTATTCTTTTCCTTCATTAATATGGTGGGTCTCACGCCTTAGCCCAGTTTTCAGTCTGCCATATTAGATTACTAGCCAATCAATGTGAAAAGAATACATTCCAGAAATTATGGACCAAAATGTCTTTTCAAATATGGCAGCATTCCTTTCAATGATTTTTTTGAACATCAGACAACCTCGTGCCTGTTTGACATGCATACTCGTTGAATTAGGAACTGTGCTACATGAGAATGTAGGAGAATTCTTGTGGGACTAATACGCATTACTTTATATTGTTTTGTACATTATAAAAACTTGATCTGTGCAAGCAACATTTGACTTCTAAAATATAGCTATTTTTATATGAAATGTAGATGGTGTCGCCAATGGATGAGTTGCTGAGTGCATATGACCATAGTGGAAGGATTTGCAAAGTTTTATTTTTATCTGTAGTTTATATAAACTATGTTCCAAGCATAACATCTATTGGCAAGTCTTTTCTGTGTTTAACAGGAATCAACTGTACTTTAGCTGGCAGTTGACCTTCCAACATCCCTTCAACAGTGTTACTTTGTAAGTATTGTCCAACTACTGCTTCTCTCGTGCTCCATTGATTATTAAGAAATTATATATTTTTTTTGCTGGCACTATTATTTTCTCAATGGATTGAAGAAATTAGAGTGATCAACTCCTCATCTTTTGGGCGGCACAATAGCACAATGGTTAGCACTTCTGCCTAGGGTGCTGAGGATCCAGGTTCGATCCCAGCCCTGAATCACTGTCTGTGTGGAGTTTCACATTCTGCCCGTGTCTGTGTGGGTTTCACCCCTAAAACTCAAAGATGTGTAGGTTAGATGAATTGGCCATGCTCAAATTGCCTCTTAATTGGAAAAAAATAATTGATACTCTAAATTAAAAAAAACTCCTCTTCTTTTGTTTAACAAATATATCTGGCAGCAAATTATTTTTAACCTTATCCTTGTCACAATTTCCAGAGACACAAATAACTTTGAAAAATGAAATTCAAACTTTCAGTTAAAAGCTGAAAGAATGTTACTACAATAATTCACATTTTAAGTTTTTTCACTGTAGCAAAAGTCTAAAAGCACTTCTGACCAAACATTGTCTTTGTGGACAACATATATGTCACACTGCAAAACAGAATATTTCCCTTTTCCTTTTAGCATAACTAAAAAACACTTCACAGATATACTTTATCTTGTCTTTTAAGCGGACACTTAATTTTTCCAAGATGGTTAGCTTGCAAAGATTTACTTGTTTTATTTTCCTTTCTCAGCCTGGGAGCTCTTAATCTCAGAACTGTTTTACACAGTGAGGTTTTGCTCCCACAGAGATTTTTCCTCTCACACAATCTAGGCCAATCTACCAGCCTTGTTTTAACTCCTCATGACTTTGAGCTTTACAATGCTTCCAACCCTATGTGGTGAAGCACAGCATATTGCTGCCTTCAGCTGCTCTCTCTCTCCCAGATCCTGATAGACTAACTTCTCTTTGAAGTTTTAAGGTATCTTGCATTCTTCCCCTCATAAGACAAATCTTCATGACATGTCAATGACATCAGCCTTAGAAGCAGGTACAACTTATGATTAGCTATCCATGAGAGCCCAGCTCTCTATTTTCTTGGAAGTAAATGGACAGTGAAAATCCAGCCCAAAGTGTCCAGGTAACTTTCCTCATCCCTGATGCATCACAGTGTCCATAGCCAGGACTCTAGCTCATCAGCACTGAGCTTAAGTCCCTCAAGCTTTAGGCAGTTACTGCAGATGTGGTTGCCGTAAATCACACGGGTATCCATCAGCTATCGCATGCTACAACTACAACACATCACCTACTCTGCCATCTTTATTTTGTTTTCTTTAAATAATAACGTCTCAAATTTAAAAATGCTGCTCGGTAATTATCCATAGTTATGTTATAGAATTTAAATTCCTGTGCTATTAATTTACTTCTATGCTAAAGGGAATCAAAGCTACAATACTCACCAGGTCAATGACCATTGAAATGCATATGGCAGGTTTAACACACAAACACAAAACTTTATGTTTCTGCAATTTTGAGCAGCAGTTGTGAGTAGCAGGACAGGCTTTCTGCTAGCTGCCAGATGGAATGCCAATGAAAGCTTGTCCTGTGGGTGAAGAGAAGGAGCCTGAAGAAATTTAAGGTCATTATAAGATTTGCTTTGGCAAGGCTGGCTGAAGGAAGCATTGGGGTGAGATTTCTGCTGAAAGTTGATTCAGGAATTCTCAGAAGACAGAGGGAAATGGGCTTCAAAGGGGGCTGAACATGAAAACTAAACAAAAAGGGATAAATTAACCCATTAAATGCTGGGAATGACTTTGGACCATTTCCTAAAAAGGTTGCAATTTCATGGAGATTGTGCTGTAAACCCTAGATACAGTGTGGGGCAATTAGTGTATGAAGACACAAATAAGGGTTAAGTAATGTTTCACTAATGTTGAGTTTAGTTTGCTTGTTATAGAAAAAGTCTTAAAACTTGAAGACACTTCAGAACTCAGCATAGGTCCTGCGGTCTGCCAGTGGTGGATACTGGGTGAGTTGGCATGGTAGGTGTCAGGGGAAAGGGGGTGGGTGAAGGGCATAGGTTGGAAATGGATGTATAATGATCCATGTGTGGAGGGTATAAGTTGGCAGAGGAGCTATAAATAGTCATGGGAATGGTTGGAGGGGCATAGGTTGGCATGAGATGGCATGGATGGGGCTTCGGGAGTGTGTAGTGGATTGAGGGGGTCTGAGGGGTGAGGGTTGGATGCTGCCTTTTCTTTTATTAATTCCTTGACATTTTGACACTCTTCCACCTGACAGCCACTAAAATGTTTCCAGGGATGCCAACCATGACTCCTATTTTCATCCCCACCCTTCAACCTTGCCTGAAAATGAAACTTCTGGGGCAAGTTTTCTTGGGTTGTGTTTTCAGAGTTGGGAATTGTTCCAACCCGGGACGGTTTTAATAGAGGCTGTTGTTTTGGGAGGGTTGATGGGTTTGGGGTTGTGGAAGGGAAGGTGCACAATTACTTGCTGCAGATGATTGGTCAATAAACTCTTGGAGGTGCCTTGTGTGCCACTCATTTTCTGAAATATTTAAAGAACAATTTACCCACTTCAGGTTTACTGGAGATTAGGCGACCCAATGGGCAAATGAAGGTGAGAAAGGCAGGATCCATAGAATAAGTACATTGAAAGCACTGTTTTTAAGTCAGAAAGAGCCTGGGATCACTGAACCCCCTCAGATTTGTTGACCGTACTCACCTCGATTTCCCCAAACACCCTGCAAAAATTAACCATTATCACTGTACTCTCCATGATCATCTGAGTGATCACTGGGTGAGATCATCCTGCTGTTCATGCCAGTGGGATCTTCTGGTTCCAATGACAGCACACCCCCCGCCACGGGTTTCTTGGTGTCATGGGGTGGATTCAATAGGAAATCCCATTGACAGCAGCGGGACAAGATCCTACTGCTGAGAAACATGCGACGGGGAGGCCAAGAAATCGTGCCCATGGTGTGAATTAAAGTCAGGGAGACAGCTGGGCTCTATTTTGTTGGGGATGGTTATTAATTCAATTTATGTGGTGCTAATGTGTTCTGTTGTTTGTCAACTCAAGCCTGGATAATATTCAAATTCTGCTATAGTGGGGCACGAAAGTCAAAATGCAATCCATCAGAGTTAAGATGGTTTTATGAAGGGTAATTCGTGTTTGACTTATTTGCTAGATTTCTTTGAAGATGTAACAAGCAAAGTGGATAATAGGGGTCCTGTAGGTGTCTGGACGTCTAGAAGGCATTTGATAAGGTGCCGCACAAAAGGTTAATACACAAGGTAAGATCCCACAGGGTTTGGGATAATATATTAGTTTGGATAGGGGATTGACTAATGGACAGAAGGTAGAGAATGGGGATAAATGGGTCTCTTTTCTGGTTGGCAAGCTCTAAATAATGGTATTCCACAAGGTTCAGCCCTCGGGTCCGAACTATTTACAATCTATATTAGTGACTTGGATGCATGATAGAATGTACTATAGAAATTTTGCAGATTACACTAAAATAGGTGAGAAAGCAAGTTACAATGAGAAAATAAGAAATTTACAAATGGATATGGGTAGGTTAGGTAAATGGGCCAAAATTTGGCAGATGGGGTTTAACGTGGATAAGTCGTCCATTTTGGTTGGAAGAATAAAAAGGCAACTTATTATCTCAATGAAGAGAAACTTCAAAATGCTCCAGTGCAGGGGGCTTTGGGTATCTTTGTGCATGATTCACAGAAAGTTAGCATGCAGGTGCAGCAAATAATGAGGTGGCACAGTGCTAAGCACTGCTGCATCACAGCGCCAGCAACCCAGGTTCTATTCCAACAATGGGTGACTGTCCCAGTGCCTGTATGGGTTTCCTCCGGGTGCTCCCTTTTCCTCCCACAGTCCATAGATGTGCACGATAGGTGGATTGGCTGTGACAAATTGACCATTAGTGTCCAACAATGTGCAGGTTAGGTGGGGTTATGGTGTAATGGGGATAGGTTGGGGAGTGGGCCTCGGTAGGGTGCTATTTTGGAGGGTTGATGCAGACCCAATGGACTGAATGATCTCCTTCTGCATTGTAGGGATTCTATGGAAAGCAAATTTATTTTGGCATTCATTGCAATGGAATAGAGTATAAAAGTAAGGACGCGTTGTTAACATTGTATAGGGCATTAAGGAGACCGCACCTGGAATACTACACAAAGTTTTGGTCCCTTTACTTGAGAAAGAGTGTAAATGCATTAGATATGGTTCAGAGAAGGTTCACTTGATTGATTCCAGAGATGAAGGACTTCCCTTCTAAAGAGAGATTGAGAACTCGATGGAGTTTAGAAGAATGAGAGAAAGAGCACAATTTAACTAATTGGAAACAAAGCCCCATAGCGAGAGTGTTTAGCTGCGTCACTGGAATTATATCTAATGTCATTCGGGTCAGATGGGGGTCTCAGAAAGGAACACATGGCCACGGCTGCACATAGCCCCATTTTCTGCACTGAGCAGCTCAGCTCGCTGGACCTCCTCAGTGTAGAGATTTAAAAATGGCTTCCTGATCTCTGGAGCCCCTGACGCGATCCCTGACCCCACCTCAAGCCCCATCTCACATTGCAACATCTTGCGAGATGGTGTTAAATCTTGTGAGACGGTGCGAGCCGGGTTGATCCCGGGGTTTCCCGGTTACTATCGGCTACTTTACGCCATGGCGCGCTGCTTTTCGGGCACAGCGTGGCCAGTCGATCGCGCACAACATCTCATTGAGGTATATAAGATACTAAAGGGGATTGACAGAGTAGATGTAGAGCGGATGTTTCCCTTTGTTGGACATTCTAGAATGAAAGACCAGTTTTAGGCTAAGGGAAGGCAGGTTTAAAACATAAATGAGGAGGAATTACTTTACTCAAAGGGGCGTGAATATGTGGAGTTCTCTACCCCAGAGTGCAGTGGATGCCAGAATACTAAACAAATTTACAGAGGAGGTACATACATTTTTAATTAGTAGTGGGATGAAGGGTTATGGGGGGCAGGCAGGAAGGTGGAGATCAGACCAAGATGAGATCAGCCTTGACTGTATGGAATGGTACAGCAGGCTCAAGGGACAGAATTGCCTATTCCTGTTCCTTGTTCTTATGTTCATAGATCATAGAATTTACAGTGCAGAAGGAGGCCATTTGGCCCATCGCGTCTGCACTGGCCCTTGGAAAGAGCACCCTAAGCCCACACCTCCACCCGATATCCGTCACCCCTCCTAACCATTTTTGGACACTAAGGGCAATTTAGCATAGCCAACCCACCTAACCTGCACGTCTTTAGACTGTGGGAGGAAACCGAAGCACCTGGAGGAAACCCAAGCAAACACGGGGAGAACGTACAGACTCTGCACAGACAGTGACCCAAGCCGGGAATCAAACCTGGGACCCTGGAGCGGTGAACTGTGCTAGCCACTGTGTTACCATGCTGCCTGCTGTTCTTGTGTTATGAGCTGTTTCTGTATTGAAGGAGTTCTAAATGGAACTGAACTCTGTGGAATCAACAGTGAACAGTCCCACTTCTGATCTTATGTTGAGGCATGGTTACTACCAAAATAGATTTGCTGTGGATACGTTAGTGAGAAACTCCTGCGATTATGTCTTGGGTTTCATTCATTGGTTTCCAACAGCCACAATCATCTTCCTTATGAGGATATGGCACCAACTACAGGAGATATTCCACTTCATTTGCATTATCAGTAATGAAATCCAGCACCAACATAACACAAAATAAAATAAATATCTGCTACATTTTAGAGCAAGTTAGATGGAAGTATGTATCCTGAATTCTCTTCATTTCTAAAGTTGTATTAGTCATTTTCACTTATTTCAATGCATCAGTACTTTTCATTATTAAAAATATATAACTCAACAGTGTTATTAATGGATAAGCACTGTTGCATTGAAGAACATTTTCATTTTCCTTTCAATGTCAGAGAAAGTAACCACAGAATATATCAATGTGGTCTTCAAATTTCCTGGCTTTCAATGATAATCATGTGGGATTACTTTAGATGTTATAGATTGCTATCTTATAGCCCTATCAGCCCCTGTCAGGGCTGGTTTAGCACAGGGCTAAATCGCTGGCTTTTAAAGCAGACCAAGGCAGGCCAGCAGCACGGGTCAATTACCATACCAGCTTCCCCGAACAGGCGCCGGAATGTAGCGACTAGGAGCTTTTCACAGTAACTTCATTTGAAGCCTACTTGTGGCAATAAGCAATTTTGTTTTCATTTTTCAACAGTTAATGCAAAACTCAAAATGCTCAGGTTGGTGTGAATTTTGAAAGGTTTCCCGTTGCGAAACTTGCTTTCTGGGTATTTGGCATTAATCTTTTGATTGAAAGCTGAAGATATTCATCAGTGAGTGATGATGTGTGATTGTTATGGAATAGGTGGTTCATCTTTGTCCCAGAGCGTGTGCTTCATCATCACAGCTTTGGCTGTAAATCTTTCACAGTGACATGGATTCTAATGGAGTTTACTGTTTCTCCTTGCAGGCTTTTTTCTGAACCATGGTGATCCAAGATTCTACATAGTTTGTTCCACTGTTGTTGACTTTGCATACTTGACATTTGAATTCCTTTGTTGTTTCTTCCTTTGGCTGTGGGTGGAATCTTCGTATTTTCTTCAATGTCTTTTTAATGGTTTTATTGTTTTGGAACATTTGCCTCTGTTGAATACTATCCAATTTGTTTACTTAGGAGGGGTGATGTTTCTGATAAGAGGTAATTGTGCATGGCTTATTGAAGGAGCAGAGTTGATGGTCCAAAACAGCTTTATATTCCTTGCTGTATTATGAGCTCTTAATTCAGCATCAATTTCCTACAAAGTTACCAGGGTGTTTTATCCAATTGCTGCAGGATATTGTTTTTCGAACTGAGTTACTAGTGGTGATAAACATGTAAATGCCACATAGGTTCCCCCTATATCCACCATACATAAAGAAAATAAATATATCAGCTGAAATATAGATATATTTTTCATCTCTACAGTGCAGAAGAAGGCCATTCGGCCTGCACTTACTGAAACTTACAATATTTTGAGGGTGCTTGACAGGATTGATGCGAAGAGGATATTTACTCCTGTGGGGGAATCTAGAACTAGGGTCACAGTTTCAAAATAAGGGTGCCCCCATTTAAGCAGAAGACGAGGAGCAATTTTTTATCTCAGAGGATGGTTAATCCTTGGAATTCTCTTCCCTGCGCGCGGGAAGATTGAGTTAGACAGACATTGATCGACAAAGAAGTGAAGGATTGTGGGAGGAGGGCAATAAAGTGGAGTTAAGGTCACAATCAATTAAGCCATGATCTTATTAAATGGCAAAGCATGCACAAAGGGACAAATGATTTTCTTATGATTTCTTTGGTCATCTTTTTTTTTAAAATTTAGATTACCCAATTATTTTTTCCAATTAAGGGGCAATTTAGCTTGGCCAATCCACCTACTCTGCACATTTTTGGGTTGTGGGGGCGAAACCCACGCAGACACGGGGAGAATATGCAAACTCCACACAGACAGTGACCCAGAGCCGGGATCGAACCTGGGACCTCAGCGCCGTGAGGCGGTTGTGCTAACCACTAGGCCACCGTGCTGCCCTTCTTTGGTCATCTTAATGGGGCTGAATTTCCTCGGCAAATCCCTCGCACACTCTTGAGTCTATTGGCAGTGCAGTGGAACCATTCGGAAAAGGGTCATTCACAGGTACCCCTAGGTGCTGAACTTAGCTGGGAGATCCTGCTGAAACATGTAATGGGCATAGCCATGTCAGCCAATTCGAGGCTGGGGTTAACCTCTGTACACTAGTGATTTCTGCTTCCCAGTCAAAAACACAGCATAACACTGGAATCTGCGATGTCATGTGAGAACAAATGGACTGTCGTCCAGAAGAGAAGGTGCAAGGGACTAACTGGGGAGGGTTGGGGTTGAGATACAGGCTACGGATGTGGCCTGGGCTCCCTCAGGTCAGGTAACGTATAAATAAAATTTGTATTGGCTTCCTTCTGCAGGAGACACAAGCTATTAATATTCTGGATCTTGGTGATGCAGTGGTTAGCACTGCTGCCTCACGGCGCTGAGGACCCGAGTTCAATCCTGGTCTCGGGTCACTGTCCGTGTGGAGTTTACACATTCTCCCCGTGTTTGCGTGAGTTTCACCCCCACAATCCAAAAAGATGTGCAGGGTAGGTGGATTGGCTACGCTGAATTGCTCCTTAATTGGAAAAATTTAAAAAAATTAAATAAAGATATTCTGGATCAGAACATCTTTGTTAACACTTTTTTAAAAATATTTCAATATACTTCCCATAGTGAGACATCTTAAACTGCACAGTGTATTCCAACAGTAGTCAATTGTCCTCTGCAGATTGCTTTAATATTCAATGACCCATGTATAAAATCTTGCTCTAAAACTTCACATATGAGAAATGCATAGTTGGAATTCAGCTGAGTCAGAAGATAGTGGGTTTGGATTATCTCTTGAGATACTTCATACACTCACTTATAAATAACTGAAGACCATCTCTGGAGGCAGTCAGCAGAGCAAGCTGAAACATTTCTTAGAAAATTTTATGATGGTTTGTGCCTAGGATTTCAGATCTTCTTAACATCAGATGTGAAGCCAGTTCAGAACAAATCTCTTTCACAAACATATTTATAATTGAGTCCGAAAGTCAAGATATCATTGTTAACTTCATTATACTTTGAGTTTTCTCATAAAATCTTCTGCTTTGAGATCAACTATTCAATAAAAACAAAGACCATTTTTGTGTCATTCAAATTATTCAACAAAATTGTAACAGCTTAATACCAGTAATCAATGGTCTAGTTACCAATCTGCTGAAACAGGTTAACCCAATGACAATGAAAATAAATATAAATGGAAATAGCAACTGGCTTTCAATGAGATTTATTTATTTAGTCCGAGGCAGTTATTTACTATGTAGTATCAATATTAATGAATTATATACACCCTTGATATTCATTTTGTTGTTGTTGCACTTCCATTACTGCAACACAGTAGCAATGTTTAGCATATTAAATTATTACTTTTCAAATGACAGTGCACAAATGCTTGCAGCTAGAATTTAATAAGGTCTTAAATCCTCACATGAACAATCACGGAATGCAATGCTTATTGCACTCTACACATATGTTGTTATTTTGGTGCATGAGGTTTTAAAATCACAGAGTGCCTCTAATCACATTCCATTTGCTACCTTCTAACAGAGGTTATACTTATGAATTATTAATTCAAATGTGGACAGTAATTTCATTAAAGCATTCCAAAGGATGTTTAATGGCATTCACTAAATGCATGTATGCAGAAGGGAATAGCTTCATAGTTTATATTGCTCCAGAAAACATTTTGATTAGCCCATTGAACATTCTGAATGGAGTGATCTCACCATTTTATCATTGTGATGAGGTTAATTACATAAATTTATGATCCAAGCAGGTGTTTGCAAAGAATACTGTTTGAACTCAGTGCTGATTCTTCAATTCTAACATGTTGGTCTCATAATCAATTCTTCTTCACTTTCCCCCTTTTCTTTCACCTTACTAAGTCACTTTAGACATTCAGACCTTTATGTCGACTTCCCGACATACTGCGGTTTTACAGCCACCACACAGATGTGGATCTATTCTGCATGAAGAACCTGAGGCACCCTTATGGGATGGGTAAAAATAAACATCCTGGGGATATTAAGAGAGGGCAGAAAATTGACATGGGTGAACACAGAGCTGAGAGTCATGCTAAAATCATTATAACCAATGCTGGGAGATAGATTGAGGTTCAGTGTTGATCATGGTCTATAAAGTACAGGATAATCGGTATTCAGGTCCACCTTTGTAAATCTGATGTTCTGCAAAGAAACAAGCTCCATTTTTTACCAGTCTGTGCTAACCTGCAGGATTTCGTAGGCACAATAGAATTAGCACTCACTTCACTGAACATATGTTGGCCCCATATGTACATTTATAAAGAGCCAAGTTTTTGTCCCATATTGGACTCGATGCTAGAAGCTCATGCAAAGAGACTTTGGCGCCTGCGATAAAGCCACACGAGATAACTTTGCCTATAAAAATGTTGAGGCAGTTAACAGAAGGTGAATCCATCAAAGCTATTCAGCTCCTTTCTCAATCCGTCCCTCAAACATGTCCACAACTGCACAGGCACGGATAACATCTTCTAACATAAATTGCGTTGGAAGATCTATCTTGGAGATGATCCTTTATCACATCAGTCACCTTTCCTTCAACATCAGCCATGAACAGCAGCCTGTCAGTATTGCTGATGAGCTAACTCAAAAGGGGACCCCACATCCCTCTTACCAATACCAGTTAGAGGTTTATAAATGAGGTTGGGAACATAACACAGCGTAAAGGTGAAGAGGGACAAGAATGATCATTTCCATCAGTAACCTTTGCAATTTGTGAAATGAAGCAGTTCAGTGGAATTGGATAGTCTGTTGCTCTCCATTATGAAAGCAGGTGAGGCTACTGGCCACACCACTGCTTCAACATTCACCTGCTTGATGGGTGCGCAGTACCAGATGAGTCAGAGGCAGAAACATTATGGATGGAGATGTATTGCTCTTCAAGTGCTGGGTTTATCTGGCCGAGAAAGTGTGGAGATAGACCACCTCTATCATTAACAAGTAGACATGTCAAGATCTGCAGAAATTGTTGCTAACAGCATGGCAGTTATCAACTTGACCCAGTGCTCTATCCTCTGAGTCAGAAGGCTGTGAGCTTAAGTCTCGCTCCAGTGACTAAAATACCAAATTTAAGCTGACATTTTGATGCGGCACAGAGTGGGAGTGCCAAATTGCAAAGATGCGATGGGTGAATCACTATGACACTATTTGGATCAGTGAAGGGCAGTTTTCCAGTGAAAAATGGATTACCCTGTGATTTATCTCATGACTATATAGGACATTGCAGCACAGAAATTAGCTGTTGCAATTGCAGAAATTACAACAGTGGCTATACTTCAAAAACAATTAAATGATTGCAAACCACTGTGGGATGTTCTAATGAAATAAATGGCTCTATATTCTTTCCTTTCTTTAAATGTTTAATGATCACTTGGCATTGCTTATTTCATTGTTATTGCACTAGAGGCACATCCAAGCCAATCTCCTGATAAATGCAACATTCAACTGCTACCTACCATGGGACTGTGTTGGTATTGCAAGAACTCCTTTTCATGTACTCTCTTTTTTCATGGGAGAGAAATGAGCTAACATTTCGAGTCCAGATGACCCTTTGTTACAGCTTTGACAAAGGGTCATCTGGACTCGAAAGGTTAGCTCTTTTCTCCCCCTACAGATGCTGCCAGGCCTGCTGAGATTTTCCAACATTTTCTCTTTGGTTTCGGATTCCAGCAGTGATATGTGACGAATAATTGTACCACAAATTAATTCCACAAATTCATATTCACAGAAATGAAATTTTAAAGAAACTTTTAAAAAGACCACAAAGGCTTTCTAACACTGTTTCTTTCAAGATGCCCATCACACATGAAGCTAAGGATGAGATATCTGTGGTCATTGGTAGTTTCCGACCCCAGCATCACTTGAACTTTATCACAGAATTGTTACGGTGCAGAAGGAGACCATTTGGCCCATCGTGTCTGCACTGGCTCTCCAAACGAGCATCATGACTTAGTGCCATTGCCCTGCCTTTTCCCCACACCCATGTGTGTTGTTTCTATTTAAATAAGCATCGAATGCCCTTTTGAATGTCTTGCTTGAAGATGCTTCCACCACACTTCCAGATAGCGCATTCCAAAACCGAACCACTTGCTGTGTAAAAATAATTTTTCTCATATCACATTTGCATCTTTTGCAAATCACTTCAAATCTGTGTCCTCTTGTTCTTGATTTTGATCCCTATCTACTCTGTTGAATATCTCATTGGAAATCTCCTGTTAGCCTTCTTCTCTTCAGGGAAAACAGTTGCAACCTCTCCAATCGATCCTCATTACTGACGTTTCGCATCCCTGGAACCACTCGTGTAAACCTCTTCTGCGCTCTCTCCAATGTGCTCCTATAGGGTGGAGCCCAGAATGGTACACAATATTCCAGCTTTATAAATTCAGCATAATCTCCTTGCTCTTGTACGCTAAGCCCCAAGCAATAAAGCCCAGGATATTATATGCTTCATTCACTGCTCACTCCACCTGTCCTGCCACCTGGAGAGGATGTTTCCACTAGTAGACAAAACTAGAACCAAAGGACACAATCTCAGACTAAAGGGGACGATCCTTTAAAACAGAGATGAGGAGGAATTTCTTCAGCCAGAGGGTGGTGAATCTGTGGAACTCTTTGCCGCAGAAGGCTGTAGAGGCCAAATCACTGAGCGTCTTTAAGACAGAGATAGATAGGGGGCGCGATTCTCCGTTCCCACGCCAGGTGGGAGAATCGCGGGAGGGCCGCTCTGGCACCCCCCCCGCGATTCTCCCACACCCCCCCAAATGACGTGTCGCGTTTTGCGACACGGCCCTCGGAGAATCACGGGCCGCCATTTTTCACGGTGACCCGCGATTCTCCGACCCGGATAGGCCGAGCGGCTTGCCGTTCCCGACCGGTTCACGCCGGCGGCAACCACACCTGGTCACTGCCGGCGTAAACATGGTGGCAAAAGCTGGTTTGTGGCTTGTGGGGGGCGGAGAGGGGAGTGAGCACCACGACCGTGCTCAGGAGGGGACTGGCCCACGATCGGTGCCCACGGATCGTCGGGCCGGAGTCTCAAAGGGCTGCACTCTTTCCCCTCCGCCGCCCCGCAAGATCAAGCTGCCATGTCTTGTGGGGCAGCGGAGGGGAAGACGGCAGCCGCGCATGCGCGGGTTGGAGCCGGCCAACCTGCGCATGCGCGGCTGACATCATTAGGCGAGTCATTCTCGGCGCGCCGGGCCTTGATGCCAGCGACAAGGCCCCGCGGCCGAGATTTACGGCACGGCCCTCCTAGCCCCCCGGGAATAGGGGGCGAGGAGCAGCCTCCGACGCCGTTGTGAACCTCTCCGGGTTTCACGACAGCGTCGGGCCTTGCGGAGAATTCCGCCCAGGTTCTTGATTAATAAGGGGATCAGCCCTGGTTGGATGGTGAAGCAGACTCAATGGGCCAAGTGGCCTAATTCTGCTCCTTTGTCTTATAGTATTATGGTCTTCAATGAGCCATGCACATATACATTCATGTCCCTCTGCTCCTGCATCCCTTTTAGAATTGTACCTCTTATTTTACATTGCCTCTCCATGCCTTCCTACCAAAATGCATCACCTTACACTTCTCCGCGTTGAACTTCACCTGCCACCAATCTGCCGACTCCACCAACTTGTCCATGTCCTTTTGAAGTTCTACACTGTCCTCTTCACAGTTTACAATACTTCTAAGTTATGCATCATCCACAAACTTTGAAATTGTCCCTTGCACACCAAGATGTCGCTCATTAGGCTAGGAATATGGAGGTAGTTCAATTGAATACGTGGCTAAAGAACTGGAGTAGGAGGGAGGGCTTTAGCTTTTGGATCACTGGGATGTCTTCCAGAGAAGGTGGGGCCTGTACAAGAAAGATGGATTACACCTGAACTGGAGGGGCACCAATATCCTGGCTGGGAGTTTCGCTAGAATGGTTCGGGTAGGTTTCAACTAATGTGGCAGGGCAATGGGAATCAGAACAGTAAGCCTGCAAGTGTAGAGACTGGGGATGAGCATGGTACCAGGGCTAGGCTGGCTAAGAGGAAGGGCAGGCTGGGGGAGGTCAAAGGGCAGACTCGGGAGGGGGGGGCATAGAAGACAGAGGGTAGCAGTGGAAGGGTGTTTTTTTGAATGGAAGTCTGTAACTAGTGGTGTTCCACAGTGATCAGTACTGATCAGTACTGGGACCTCTACTGTTTGTCATAAATGGCTTGCAAGAAAATGTAGCTCGTCTGATTAGCAAGATTGTGGATGATACTAAGATTGCTGGAGTTGCGATAGTGAAGAAGGTTGTCACAGAATGCAGCAGTATATGGAAAGGCTGCAAAATTGGGCAGAGAAATGGCAGATGGAATTCAACCCGGACATATGTGAGGTGATGCATTTTGGTAGATCCAGTTCAGGTGGGAGCAATAAAGTAAATGGCAGAACCATCAAGAGGCATAGACACACAGAGATCTGGGCGTGCAGGTCCACAGATCCTTAAAACTGGCAGCACGGGTGGAAATGGTGGTAAAGAAAGCATATGGCATGCTTGCCTTCATCGGACGGGGCATCGAGTATAAAAGTTTACAAATTATGTTACAGTTATATAAAACGTTGACTAGGCTACGTTTGGAACACTGTGTCCAATTCTGGTCACCACACTACCAGCAGGACGTAGAGGCTTTGAAGAGAGTACAAAAAAGGTTAACCAGGATGTTGTCTGGTATGGAGGGTATTAGCTATGAGGAGAGATTGAATAAACTGGGATTGTGCTCCCTAGAAAGACGGAGGTTGAGGGGCGACTTGAGGGAAGTTTATAAAATCATGAGGGGTATAGATAGGGTGAACAGTTGGAGGCTTTTTCCCAGGGCAGAAATGACAATTACAACGGGGCACAAATTCAAGTGTGAGGGGGGAAATGTGGAGATGTGCTGGGGAAAGTTTTTTTACACAGAATGTGGTGGTGGCCTGGAATGCACTGCCAAGTGAGGTGGTTGAGGCAGATACGTTAGTGACATTTAAGACTTACCTAGATAGACACAAAAACAGACAGGGTATAGAAGAATACAGGCGGTTGGTCTAGATAGGACACTTGACTGGCGCAGGCTTGGAGGGACGAAGGAACTTTTCCTGTGCTGTACTGTTCTTTGTACTTTGTTATTAATATCAGCAAAAGCAAGGATCCCAATACTGACCCTTGGCTTGGGGGACACAACTCCCGACCATCCTCCAGCCCAAAAAATATTCATCACCCAAACCTAATCATGCACTTTGGAAACACCTGTAATAACTCAAGCCCATTCACCTGTTGTACAATTAAAGGACAATTAAAACCCAGCAACCCCCCAAAAAAGAAAAGACGGCTCCTGGCTTTGTTCAGAGTGCCTGAAAAGAACTCCAAGTCGCTGCATAAATGATGCATGGGAGTTATGGCGACTATATGGGTGCCTCCTCTCAAACTGGACTCATTAAGTGCTTTGTTTCTTTGCTGTTTTGCTACACTCCCAAAATAAACTTATACAGAGTTTCTGAAGCCTGTAGCACATCTATTTAACTATTTCCATTTCACCAGGGAGCAATCTCTGTGTGCTGCCGATGTTAGTGCTGTGGGTTTTCCCTCTCGGCAGACCATTCTATTTTCAGATTCTGAATGAGGAGAAAGATCAGACCGGAGGAGGCATTGCAGGACAGGAATGTTAGCATCTTGCACATGATCAGAGGGACCATTTCATGTACCGCTATCCATCTATATAAGTGACAGGAAACGTACATTCATATAGTTGACAACACCGCATAAGGAAATAAATCAGTTCCAAAGAAGAGTCATTTTGGATTCAAAACATTAACTCTGTTTCACTCCCCATATATGCTGCCAGACCAGATGGGTTTTTCCAACACTTTCTGTTTTTATTTCAGATCTGGAGCATCTGTAGTATTTCGCTTCTATTTATTATCATATATGGAACTATCAGGTCAGGACAGGATTAGGCTGTGTACTATGTACAGCACATTCTGTAAAGGTCCATATGCCAATAGTGATGCCTTGAGCACAGTACCAGAGAATAACTGGCGCCCATGAATTATAGCCTGGCATGGCATCAGCACACGCAGGAGACGAGAGGAGAGAAGAGGGAAGAAAAAAGTCGGAAGGATGAGGGGAATAAAATCATAGAATTTACAGTGCAGAAGGAGGCCATTTGGCCCAGCAAGTCTGCACCAGCCCTTGGAAAGAGCACCCTACTTAAACCCATTCTCCACCCTATCCCTGTAACCCAACCTAACCTTTTTGGACACTAAGGGCAACTTAGCACAGCCAATCCACTTAACCGGCACATCTTTGGATTGTGAGAGGAAACCGGAGCACCTGGAGGAAACCCATGCAGACACTAAGAGAACGTTGTGCAGACTCCGCACAAACAGTGACCGAAGCCGGAAATCGAACCTGGGACCCTGGAGCTGTGAAGCAACGGTGCTAAACACTGTGCTACTGTACTGCATTGAGAAGAACGTTTTCAAAAATGATGCCCATTTGAACCTTCTCAGAGCTGAAAGATCAAAGACAAACTTAACATAAAATATAAGTTTCCATCTGCAAGCTTGGCTTCATTAATATATAACAGATACTAGCTTTTCTTCCTCAAGTAAATTCTGGTAAGTTACACAGTAGTGGTCCACATTTTAGTCCTGATTTGAACCTAATCGGTCCAGCAGTGATGTTAATAATCTTTATTGACACAAGTAGGCTTGCATTGCAATGAAGTTACTGTGAAAAGCCCCTAGTTGCTACATTCCAGCGCCTGTTCGGGTACACAGAGGGAGAATTCAGAATGTCCAAATTACCTAACAGCACGTCTTTCAGGACTAGTGTGAAGAAACCAGAGCACCCGGAGGAAACCCACGCAGGTACGGGGAGAAGTTCAGAATCCGCACAGACAGTGACCGAGCTGGGAATTGGACCTGGGACCCTGGCGCTGTGAACATAGGGCAAAATGAGAACAGTAAAGGACAGGGTGGAGTTCAACAGATGCTATTTTTACACCAGTCCGATTTTACACTGCATCGACTGTATTTGTTTTCAAAAGAGTAATTGAACCAATCACAGAACATTGGTTAATATGTTTACATTTAAGGCTTGTACTTATTTAGTCATTTAGTCATTTGCAGATTAATTTATGCATTTGGTTTCTTATGGTTTTGTAAATAAATATTTTATGCACATATTTTCTACTGCCGTTAAAAATAAACAATAGAAACTCTTGGGCTGAGTGTGCGCAATTTTTCAATATTCACTCAAGGTGTAAGCCAGGACTACTGAAGCAGGAAATCACTCAAAGTTATTTTGGTCTGTAAAATCTTTGGCCCAACTATAATATTGCACCAATTCCAAAGAGGGTAGTGTAGTAGTACAACAAGGAACATATTACTAAAAATAAGAAAAATTATTAATCCTTAAAATCCTGCAGTTCATCTACACTTCATTAATAAAAACATAGCTTCTGAATTATGGGCCAGGATTTTCGTATCCCAACAACGGCTGGTTTAATGGCGGGCGTGGAGGGAATGGGGGACCAATATGGCAGGAGTTGAATGATCAGTTTCCCGCAGTTGTGAAGTAATGGCAGGAACGTTTGCTCCCACCTGCCTAGGCTAATTTCCATCCCTACCAGTGTGAAGCTGGGCTTCATTAACGTGTTCCCAGAAATATACAACAAATAGTCCCTTCCCTCCATAAATCAAATTCTGGTTATTTCCATACCAGGATGCAGATGAAGGCCTCGCCAGTATTGCCTCCACCATCCAATTATCTGTGTCGCCAGCAGGATAGAATGTTGGCCCCGAACATATCCAGACCAACTTGGCATGGACATGTTGGTACTTACCTGGAAGCCTCACCCTTCCATCCTCGTGGGAGAGGATGTCCCTCATGGTCTTCACTGCATTTAGCAGCACATTAAATGAAGCATCAGTGAATTTGTGTCTATCTGCTGCATCAAATGTGGGTATGCAATAAAGAAGGCATGTCCTGACACCTTTTAAATGTGGCACCTGGATATCACGTTAGGGTGCATGTCATCCAGTCTGCCCTTGAACTGAGTGGCAATTTAAGAGTCAACCATATTGCTGTCGATCTGGAGTCAAATGTAGGCCAGATTAGGAAATGATGGCAGATTTCCTTTGCAAAAGTGCATCCGTGAACCAATGGTTTTTTGCGACAATAGTTTAATGGTCATCACTGGACTTAATTTTACCATCCGCTGCGGTAGATTTGAACGCAGGTTTCCTGAACATTAGGTCCCCTGGACTCTGGATTACAATTCCAATGACAATACCACTTTGCCACTGCCTCTCCCAGACATAGGGAAATGTAAGTTAATTGAGGGAATGTAAAGAAGGGATGAAAATTTGAAATCCCAGACATTGATCATCAACAGCCCATGGGCTACATTTTACCTACCACCGCCATGCATGTTTCTGTCAGGGGTGCATGTAAAATAGGGTCCGTCCCACCATCTTCCTGCCAACCCCAAGCTCACCCCTTTAATATCGGGATTGGTGAGCACTGAAATCAGCAGATTGCCTGCCATATTTAGGTAAATAATCAAGGTTTAATTAGGTTTGCTACTAATAAGCCAATTGACCTTGGTAATATGTTGCCCACACCAAAAAATATTTGTTATATGCAGTTGGACAGGAGCGGGGCAGCCCAATTTTTAAATTACGTTCATCAAAGAGTGGGAAGGGTCTTCAAGGTTTCCCTTTGCGGATCAGGGTATGCCCCACTTAAGAGGGAATTCCCCCTTTTATCTTAACCCATTGCAACCTTAAACCAATGACCCCCCCCCCCCCCCCCCCCCCCCCCCCCCCACACACACACCCTCTTTCCTGCCCTGCTGAAATCTTACTTGCCCATATCCCCAGATTACCAGTGTTAAGGATCCATGGGTCTTCTTACTCGTCTTCTTGCCGTTCCAGCAGCGGACACTGACTTGCTCTTGGCCCTGCAAGGATTAATGGATCTGCTGGCCAATTTGATTAGCTGGCAGCTCCAGAGGACAGGACCTCCTCCCCATTGTCGAGTGGAGGTCCAACTGGCCCTTGCTAAGCCCATCCACAGTGGGTTATGCCAAAGGGGTGTGCTGGCATGGAGTGGATCGAAGGCAGGGATGAGCGTTCCAACACTTTTTACACAGTGGGAGTCACTTTCATGTTCACAACCTGGGCAGGAATCCAGGAATCCGATTTTAGGGCTGCTTCTAAATTTTCAGCTAATATACAACTTCGGCAACTTTTTTTTGACCCCTTTTACGTTGTCATGTGTACAACTCAAGTCAAATACTTTAGCACAATGCAGTTGACTATCAATTGTGAAATGGTTCATTTTATGTGAATGTTTATGAGATCAATGGCCAAAAGATTAAACATTGCCCCCAGGAAGAAACTCTATTCTATGAAGAATTTGAAATCTATGCATTCTATACCAGTGAGTATTTTCCTCAGCATTGTGGAATTTTCTTGGAATGGGTATTCTCATCTACTGTGAAAAACAAGATCAGTTTTCAGCAGTTACGAACATAAAGTAGGGGAGGTTGTAATGACAAATTAAGTTCTTTACCCATCAGTCTGGTCTCAATAAAACTCGAGAGGGATCTGTAGGTATGGTATTATTTATTTTTAAACAACTTGCAAGGCTGACCCGCTCTATAGAGACTCAGGACACATACAGTCTCCTGAAACTTCCAGAGCCAAGTGAGACCGAGGACAAAGATCTTCTATACATATCATTCAAATGGCATCAGGTTTCACATACAAGATTCCCATAGGTTATCCTATACACCTCCTGACCTGGCCATATATCCTGATTGGCTCACTTCGCATTCCTCAACCCTGGGGCCTCTTGTTACCCAGCATTCTTTTCACCATCCTCTGCACGAGGCTCCCCTCCCCCCTTCCTGGCCATGCTTCGCTCAATTCCTTTGTTCATTACCATGCTTTGCTGAATTCCTTTGTTCATTGCCTGCTAACTCACTACCATCAGGCCGACTCTATCCTCTACATTATTCTAACTAATTATCCCATTTTATATCACATTCGTTTGTTCAATTCCTCCGTGGAAGCAGATACATTAACGACGTTCAAAAGGCATCTTGACAAATACATGGATAGAATGGGCATAGCAGGATTACGGCACCAGGAAGTGCTTTAGGTTCTGTCCACGGGTGATATCATGTCCAGTGCAGGGTTGTAGGGCCAATTGGACCTGTTCCTGTGCTATATTGTTCTTTGGCACCATGACACATTTCAGGTGTGTGTTTTTGAAGCAGGGACTTAGCTTCCTATTGTGGAAGAAGCAGCAGTTGTGAAATAGTGACAACATTTAGAGCAGTTACTTTCTTATTTTTTTCCACAGGACTTGAATGATGTTGGTGAATGCACACCTTAAGTTTTCTTGAGACAGCAAAGGTGGCGCTGAGCCAAGTTTCTTCAAGTAAGGATTTCAAAATGTTTTTTTGGAAATCTTTGCGAATGACTGTTTTTGCATCTGAATCAATCCTTGGACCCTGCTGCTTTTTCATCGAGGTACTGATCCTTGCCAACTTTATCTGAAGATAATATCCACCTTTATTGCTCAACCGCCACACTTGATTCTTTCTCTTTCTTTGTGCTGTCATGAAGATTGTCTAACATCCAGTCTTAGGTGATCTGCAATTTAAACCTGGAGGAAACTGAACCCATTATCTTCAGCCCTCGCCATGAACTTGGAACTTTTCTACCAATTCCAAATCCCTCCGTCGCCTCCCACCATCTCTGGTTCAAACATAGAACATACAAAGAACGAAGAACAAAGAAACATTACAGCACAGGAACAGGCCCTTCGGCCCTCCAAGCCTGCGCCGATCCAGATCCTCTATTTAAAACTGTCGCCGCTTTTCTAAGGATCTGTATCCCTCTGCTCCCTGCCCATTCATGTATCTGTCCAGATACATCTTAAATGACGCTATCGTGCCCGCCTCTACCACCTCCGCCGGCAATGCGTTCCAGGTACCCACCACCTTCTGCGTAAAGAACTTTCCACGCATATCTCCCTTAAACTTTTCCCCTCTCACCTTGAACTCGTGACTCCTAGTAATTGAGTCCCCCACTCTGGGACAAAGCTTCTTGCTATCCAACCTGTCTATACCTCTCATGATTTTGTAGACCTCAACCTCCGTCTTTCTTTTTTTTTAAAATAATTTTTATTGAGAAATTTTGATTTTATACAACAATAACGCACCTTAGTAAAATACCGAAAATAACAATAATATTAACAATCATATACATTCGCCCCATCCCCATGAACAACCCAGCATTTTACGCAAATTAACACACTATAAAGTTACAGAATAAACACTACAATAATGCACCCCCCCCCCCCCCCCCTCTACTCAACCTCTCTTCATAGCCAGCTACAGTGCAGAAGGAGGCCATTTAGCCCATCAAGTCTGCACCGATCCACTTAAGCCCTCACTTCCACCCTATCCCCGTAACCCAATAACCCTTCCTAACCTTTTTGGTCACTAAGGGCAATTTATCATGACCAATCCAACTAAACTAAACATCTTTGGACTGTGGGAGGAAACCGGAGCACCTGGAGGAAACCCACGCAGGCACGGGGAGAATGTGCAGACTCCGCACAGGCAGTGACCCTGGTGCTATGAAGCCACAGTGCTATCCACTTGTGCTACTGTGCTGCCCATATTGGAAGCCGATACAATAGTAACTTTTAAGGGGCATCTTGACAAATGCATGAATAGGATGGAAATAGAGGGATATGGTCCCTGGAAGGCTAAGAGATTTTATCACATTGTTCCAACCTCAATGTCCTATTTCACTCCATGAAGAACTTCTGATCCCATAATTCTTTCCATCGAAAATTCTGCCTATCAATTTTGTAACATTCTAACCTACACCCCTACCACAACCTTTCTAATGGCATATGGACATAGGAATAGGAGTAGGCCATTCTGCCTCTTGAGCCTGTTCCACCGTTCAATGAGATCATGGCTGATCTGTGGCCTAACTACATATACCTGCCTTTGGCCCATATCCCTTAATACCTTTACTGACAAAATATTATCTATCTCAGATTTAAAATTAACAGCTGATCTTGCATCAATTGCCATTTGGGAAAGACAGTTCCAAATATCCACCACCATTTCTGTGTAGAAGTGCTTCCTAACATCTCTCCTGAATGGTCTAACCCTAATGTTTAGACTGTGCCCTCTTGTAGAATCTCCAACCAGTGGAAACAATTTATCTTTGTTTACCCTGTGGTTTCCTGTTCATAGCTTTAAGACTTTGATCAGATTACCCCTGTACCTTCTAAATTCTAAAGAAAACAGGGCTAATTTGTATAATCTCTCCTCGTAACTTAACCCTTGATGTCCAGGTGTCATTCTTTTAAAACCAAGTTGCATTCCCTTCAAAATCCTTCTCTATGGCTTCAGTACCTCCATACATAATTATTTCAAAGCCTTCTTGGCCAGCCTCACATAATCCGTGTCTATAGACTTCAGGTCATCCAAAACTGCAACGCGCATCTGATCCAGCACCAAGTCCTTCTTGATCAGATGAAGCTGACCTTGATAACTGTTAGGATACTCTGGGCTAGAGTTTTCTTTGTTCTTTAGTGACGTTTAAGAGGCATCTTGACAAATACATGAATAGGATGGGAATAGAGGGATACGGACCCCGGAAGTGCAGAAGATTTTAGTTGAGACGGTCAGCGCAGGCTTGGAGGGCCGAAAGGCCTGTTCCTGTGCTGTACTTTTCTTTGTTCTTTGTTGTTCTTAGTGTGTGGTCAATTCCAGTCCCATATGCCCCAGAGTCACAACACAAGTGAATTAACCAATAATTCTTGTGAAAATATACAAGTCTTTGGCCATTGGCTCCATAGTTGGTGGCTGGACTGGCAGCTGCCTAGGCTTCATGTGTAATCTTATCTGCAAACTTCTCCACTGACAATATAGATTATTATTATTATTACCTTTCTCCCTGCTTTAAAGCTCCACTTAAACCCACCTCAAGCTGGTGGCCACCCCATTGTAATATCTCAGTGTCCACCTAAAGATACATCTATGAAGTTTCTTGGGATGTTTTTCTCCATAATTTTCTACACCATTTCAAGCTTGTTTTATTTAGTAAGAACAGCATTTGTTGTTCCAATATTTACAGTCGCCTGGTTTGCAAGTTTAGACACAATTACTGCTTATTTATAACAGGAACTATAATGAACAGTGCAGTAAATACAACTGGTTATCTATTAATAAATTCCTAACTCCCCACTGTAACTTGACCCCCCCCCCCCCCACCCCCCCTACACACACACTCTTTCTACATACACGCACACATACACACACACAGGTCAGAAAAACAGAGAGGGATGAAAATAATGATTAAAAGGAAAAATAATCTTTGTTTCAGATGACGGTTTTTAGCACACCTTCCTTCAAAGCAAGCTTGCAGGTTCTATGCTTTGTTTTGCTGTCTGTAATCGTTTTTGTGCAAGTTCAGGAATACAGCGCTCACAGCAGCTTTCCTGGAGAGGCACATTACTTCTCTTCAAACTTTGTTTTCAGTTCATGGCTTGTATGCAGGCCTCTGTAGTTTCAGTAATACAGCACATACAGCAGGGTTTCTGGAGAGAGATTCGAAGGAGAGACAGTAGCAGGACCTTCCTTCATGCTGCCAGGATCATAACTTCAACTCCTTGGGACTCTCAAAAGCATTCCACTGTGATATATCCAAGCACCACCAGTTACCAAGCAGACTATGGCCTTTTAGGCCAAGACATTGGCCACCAGCCAATCAATCAAACTGAGTCCCAACCCATCTCTCTCACTGGTGCAACTGAGTCCCAACCCATCTCTCTCACTGGTGCCGACAAGTCTGTGGTCTCCTGTTCAAACTAGCACAGGCTAGCATCTCCCCTGTAACTCCAAGCTGCTTTCTTTAAAGAGACATCACCATTAATCGTCCATAGATCAAAATAAGAATGACAAATAAAAGGAGAAATAAGGGGAATAAACAGGAAGTACCCTTACATAACCCACATTAAATTTCAGTAAAACTCTCACCCATGTGTTCAAGTCACCTGACTTCTCTCTGTCTCCAGCTTGCCACACCCTCAAACCACTGCATTTTACTGATTCTGATACTTTATTCATTGCCCCTCTCTTTGCTCCATAGTTGGTGGCTGGACTGGCAGCTGCCTAGGCTTCATGTTGCGTAATCTTATCTGCAAACTTCTCCACCGACAATAAAGATTATAATTATTACCTTTCTCTCTTCTTTAAAGCTCCCTTTAAACCCACCTCAAGCTGGTGGCAACCCCATTGTAATATCTCAGTGCCCACCTAAAGATACATCTAGGAAGTTTCTTGGGATGATTTTCTCCATAACTTTCTACACAATTTCAAGCTTGTTTTATTTAGTAAGAACAGCATTTGTTGTTCCAAAACATAATTGCCCTTGAACTGAGTGGCTTGCTAGGCTATTTAAGAGCCTACCATATTGCTGCAGTCTGGAGCCACTTGTAGTAAGTCAAATGGTGTTTCATGACAATTGATGATAGCTTTATGGTCACCATTGCTCAAGCCTTCAACTTGTTTTCATTCTTTCAAGGGATGTGGGCTTCACTGGCTGGGCCAGCATTTATTTCCCATCCCTAATTGCCCGAGAGAAGGTAGTGTTGAGCTGCCTTCAAGAACCGCTGCAGTCCATGCGGTGAAAGTACACCCACAGTGCTGTTAGGGAGGGAGTTCCAGGATATTGACCTAGCGATGGTGAAGGAAGGGCGATATATTTCCAAGTCAGGTTGGTGAATAACTTGGAGAGGTACCAACAGATTGTGGTGTTCCCATGTATTTGCTGCCCTTGGCTTTTTAGATCAGGTGCAGGCAAGTGACGTCCCACATACTGGATCCAGCCTGTACATTATTTTTGCCCAGCCTGCCATGACGCACAGGCCAGACAAAAGAAACAGAGAAGCTGTTTGATCAAATTATACTTTATCGCAAATGCTGCACAGTGGCAATGCAATGTCTGCATGAAGATACGGGCCTATGATTGGTTGCTCCGACCACATTGCTAATAATAGCAGCCAATGGTTTATGCAGGAGAGGCGTGAAAATTAATTATATAGTTTTCAGTCTTCCAGGCATTTGCATTTGCTGCACTTCAGTGGAGGGATAAAATACAAACATAAGTTTGTCGAAGAAGAGAAAAGTAGATGCTGAACGCCAAGTGTTTAACAAGGAGTGGATTTCCAAACACTTCTTTAGGGATGTAGCGGGGAAAGCTGTGTGCTTTGTTTGCAAGGAAAGTTTCACTGTATTCACGGAATATAACTTGAACCCACACTTCAAGAGCAAAAATGCAGCCAAATACAAGAGGGTGGCACAGTGGCACAGTGGTTAGCATTGCTGTCTCAGAACACCAGGGACCCGGGTTCAATTCCGGCCTTGGGTCACTGACTGTGTGGAGTTTGCACTTTCTCCCCGTGTCTGCGTGGGTTTCCTCCGGTGCTCTGGTTTCCTCCCACAGTCCAAAGATGTGCAGGTTAGGTGGATTGGCCATGCTAAATTGTCCCTTAGTGTCCAAAAGGTTAGGTGGGGCTATGGAGATAGGGTGGGGAGTTGGCGTAGCTGGGGTGCCCTTTCAGAAGTTGAGTGCAGACTCGTTGGGCCGAATGGCCTCCTTCTGCATTGTCGGGATTTTATGTTTGATGAAAAGAAAGCTAGACATTCAAGTGAGATGGTTACGCAAATAAAAAAAGTGCAAAGTCTTTTTTACCAGGCCATATACACCACAATATGTAATTAACTGAACAAGCTATGTGATTGCACATAAAATCACCAAAAACTGCAAGCTATTTTCCAAGGGATAGTTCATCAAGAATGCTTGGTTGACTCTGCTGTATATTGTGCCCAACACAATGTGTTCACTTTTCACCATCAAGGTGAAATGTGACAAGCCATTGAATGTCAAGGCTGATGGTTAGATCTTTTGTAGGAGATCACCATTGCCTGACACTTGTCTGATGTGAAAGTTACCTGTCGCTTGTCAGTCCAAGCCTGGACATTGTCCAGGTCTTTCTGCATTTGCACATGGACTGCTTCAGTGTCTAAGGATTTGCAAATAGTGCTGAACACTGTTCAGTCATGAGTGAATATGCCCACTTCTGACCGTATGATGGAAGGAAGGTCATTGATGAGGCAATGACTCTGAGGAACTCCTGCAGTGATATCCTGAAGCTGAGATTACTGACCTCCAACCACTACAACCATCTTCATTTGTGCCAGATATGACTCCAACAAATAGAGGGTTTATTCCCTGATTTCAATGACTCCAGTTTAGCTAGGGCTCCTTGATGCCATACTTGATCAAAGTCTGCCTTGATGTCAAGAATATAGAACATAGAACAAACAGTGCCGAAGGAGGCCATTCGGCCCATCGAATCTGAACCGACCCACTTAAGCCCTCACTTCCACCCGATCCCCCAAACCCAATAACCCCTCCTAACCTTTTTGGTCACTAAGGGCAATTTAGCATGGCCAATCAACTTAACCGACATGTCTTTGGACTGCGGAAGGAAACCGGAGCACCCGGAGGAATCCCACACAGACATGGGGAGAACGTGCAGACTCCGCACAGACAGTGACCCAGCATGGAATCAAACCTGGGACACTGGCGTTGTGAAGCCACAGTGCTAACCACTATGCTACCATGCTACTCAAGAGCAGTTCCTCTCAAATTACCTCTGGCATTCAGCTCATATGTCCATGATTGAACAAAGGCTGTAATGAAATCAGAAGCTGAGTGACGCTGGCAGTCCCCAAACTGACCGTCCGTGAGCAGGTTCATGAGCAGGTTATTGCTGAGTAAGCACTAGTTGATAGCACTGTTGACCTTATGATGGAAGGAAGGTCATTGATGACCCCTTCCATCACTTTACTGACAAGCAAGAGTAGACCGATGGGACGGTAATTGACTGGGTTGGATTTGTCATGTTTATAGAATTTACAGTGCAGAAGGAGGTCATTTGGCCCATCAAGTCTGTACCGGCCCTTAGAAAGGGCACCCTACCAAAGCCCCCACCTCCACCCTATCCCCACACCTCCACCTTATCCCGGTAACCTCAACTAACCTTTTTGGAGTAAGAAGTCTTACAACACCAGGTTAAAGTCCAACAGGTTTGTTTCAAACACGAGCTTACGGAGCACTGCTCCTTCCTCAGGTGAATACACCTGAGGAAGGAGCAGTGCTCCGAAAGCTGGTGTTTTAAACAAATCTGTTGGACTTTAACCTGGTGTTGTAAGACTTCTTACTGTGCTCACCCCAGTCCAACGCCAGCATCTCCACATCATGGCTACCATCAACCTTTTTGGACACTAAGGACAATTTAGCATGGCTAATCCACCTAACGTGCACATCTTTGGACGTGGGAGGAAACCGGAGCACCTGGAGACAACCCACACAGGCACAGGGAGAACGTGCAGACTCCACACAGACAGTAACCCAAGCCGAAAATTGAACCTGGGGCCCTGGAGCTGTGAAGCAACTGTGTGCTACCGTGCTGCCAGTGCTGCCCGGTTACAATACATGGGCAATTTTTCGCATTGCTGGGTGGATGCCAGTATTGTAGCTGTACATGAACAGCTTGACTGGGTGTGCAGCAATTCTGGAGCATGCCTTTAGTACTATTGCTGGAACATAATCAAGCCCCATAGTCTTTGCAGTATCCAATATCTTCAGTCGTTTCTTAATGGAGTGAAGACTGACATCTGTGATGCTGGAGACCACCAGAGGAGGCTGAGATGGATTGTCCACTCGATACCCCTGGCCCTCTTCATTGAATGGGGGTTGATCTCCTGTCTTGTCGGTAATAGTAGAGTGAGTTATATGCTAGACTAAGAGGTCACAGATTTAGGTTGAATACAATTCCCTGCTACTGATGGCCCAGCCTCATGGATGCACAGTGATGCCCAGTCTTGAGTTGCTAGATCTGTTTGATATCTGCCCGATTTAGCACGGCGGTGGGTATCCACAATGTGAGGACAGGATGGGATTTTGTCCCCATAAGGGCTGTGTGGTGCAATAATTCCAGAATTATTAATTGATTTAAATTCTACAAGCTGCCAATGGTGGGATTTGGACCCATCTCTCCAAAGCTTTAGCTGCTGTGCCTCTAGAATACTAGTCCAGTGACATTACCACTACTCCACCATCCCTTCCTGCTGTTGATGTTATTATTAGTGCACATTTACATGATGGAGCTGGATCACCCTTTCCTTCTACTGATTGGATAATTGTATTCCCGTGAAACAAGGCCAAAGTACCATCAGTCCTGGATGAATACACACTGATTTATGACACAGCCAAACTAAAGAAAATGATGAAGTCTATAATTTCATTTAATTGTGATGAATAATGCAAGTCTATCCACTATAGTTATTACACCGAGGTTTTATTTGATCTATTTATAGCCCTTCTTAGTTCATTTCGTAGCGATGAAAATGAAACAATTAAGCACTTATCTACGCATTAAATTGTTTTATAATCAGCTGGGCCTATTTACCTTCACTAATTTGAGCTTCCTGAAAATTGAAGAGCTGGGTGAAATAATTTGTCACTTTCAGTTTGGAAGGATGCCATGTGAAGCAATTTAGTGTTAATCTTCACATACAATTGACTAAATTTCATATTTACAAAACTGCATTTCCTATGTATGCAGTAATCCAAACTCAATTGTTTTAAATTATGAAAGGGCAACATTTATTCAAGGTCTCCAAAAGATTGATTCATGTGCAGGCTGCAAGGCTGTACTGTATTTAATCCTTGGTAAACTGCCTTCGCTACTTGATAAACCCAGGTTGAGTTCACAGTCTTTAACTGGCCACAACCTTTACCTGAATTACCAACTTTGGTTGAGGTGATTGGAAAAAAAATCATCTTTGCTTCGCAATGTTTTGTCATGGGAGTCCTTAATATGGAGCTCACTTGGGCATTTACATATATGTTAAAGACAGGGCAGGTAGAAGAGGAAATTAAAGCAGTATTAGGGGTTTTAATGGTAGCATTCCCAGTTTTGAGTGAGAAGATGTAGGGTCCAAATCTCAGTGGGGAGGGAGCTGGGTGGTGGGGGATATCCAGTTTGGGTCGGGGGGGGGGGGGGGGGTATCAGGGGAGGTCAGGAAGGGAGGTGGTTGCTGGTGGATAGCCAGGTTGGGTCGGGGGAAGGTTAGGGGAAGAGTTGGGTGGTGGGGGCTAGTCAGGATGAGTTGGATCAGGACTGAGTGGAGGGGTATCGGTTTAGAGTGGGACATCGGGGAGATGAGGGTAAATCAGGAGGGTTAGTGGGAGTGATTGGTGGTGGTCAGTTGTATCGTTACCAGGTGTTAGACCAGGAATTTTCTATCTAGGGATTCTTGTGTAACAATTCAGCTAAGTAAGTTTGAATTGTACAAAGTTTCCAACTCTAACTCCGGAGGGCCAGGGAATAGATAAAACATCCGGGGCGATTCCCACGGAGTCAGGGTGTCAGGGTTTCCTCAGGATCCCAACACACAACTTGCAGGGTACGTCCAGTTACCAATGATCTGAATACACTGCTCTGGGTCAATGTCATCGAACTGCAGTGGTTGTTCTGTAGTTATTGAAGATGCCTGATCATGTTGCTTTGTGTTTTCAAACTGTTATACTGGCAAGCTGCGTATGGTCCAGATGATGCAGTGGCTACTTGTCGGATTAACTTGTAAATTTGGTTGCAGCCTGTGTTCAAATTTGATTTTGACTCCTTTTGTGAGGGGCTATTTTACTGCGGTCATTGTTACAATTTTGGAGTCTTCCATGACCTTAGTTTGGAACAGTGCGCTGGGCCATACTTTAGCTGCTCCATTGTACTTATTCCATCAATCCGATGTCCTATTCTTCCATCATGCTGTAGAGAGGTGGACAGAATTACCACAGAATTGCCTATGTAAGAAATTCCTGAAGTTTTCTTTTCAGGACAGTCCTCTGGCCCCATACTTTTAAATATCTGTGAAAATGAACACTTAAATCTCTCTGCTTCAGATTTTTTTCAACATTTCATTATTCAATCCTGATGTGACACCTTCTATTAGCTTTTTGTTAGAATCACAGAATCCCTATAGTGAAGAAGGAGGCCATTCAGCCCATCGAGTCAGCTCCGACCATTCGAAATAGCACTCTGCCCATGTCCACTCCCCCGTCCACCCAACCCTATCCCTGTAACCCCATAACCTACACATCCCTTGACACTAAGGGGCAATTTAGCATGGCCAATCCACATTTCCACAGCTTTGGACTGTGGGAGGGAACCGGAGCACCCGGAGGAAACCCAAGCAGACACAGGGAGAACGTACAAACTCCATACAGACAGTGACCCAAGGCTGGAATCGAACCCAAGTTCCTGGCACTGTGAGGCAGCCGTGAGCCACCATGGCGCCCCTTATCTGACATTTCGCTGCTGAATCTACTATCCGGAGTATTTTTAGATTTGAATTGCTGAATAAAATATTAGTCTGATTCTTCAAAACACCAATAGGTAGCATTGTTCAAACATTTTTTTTTCAATGTTGGTGAAATCAAAATTCTTAGAAATTGCACTTGTTTTTTTTTAAATTAGGTTTATTCATCATTTTACTGCATTTCATTAACATTGGTGATCACTACATTCAACCTCACTTCTGTATGGATAAATAATAATAATCACTTATTGTCACAAGTCGGCTTCAATTAAGTTACTGTGAAAAGCCCCTCGTCGCCACATTCCGGCACCTGGTCAGGGAGGCCGGTATGGGAATTGAACCCACGCTGCTGGTATTGTTCTGCATTGCAAGCCAGCGATTTAGCCCACTGTGGTAAACCAGCCCCGAAACACAGACGTCGTAGCAATGAACCTTTTCATTAAAATAAGAATGCAAAAGTAGGCAAATTTCTTTATTTATTGCAAGTAGGACTCAATATTTATCAAAGTTACTGCTTGTGCAATGATTAAAGCTGTTGGAGATCTGTGTACCCTAAGAAGGTAATGTTAGGCCTTCTTGAAAGACTGCAGTAGCTTGATAGGCCACTTCAGAGAGCAGTTAAGAGTCAACCACTCTTGTATGGGGGGTTGATCACATATAGACTAGATCAGGTCAGGATAGCAGGTCTATTCCAGTGACAGAAGTGAATTATTGAGTTTTTATAACAACCTGATAAATTTATGATTCTTTTATTATTTACCGCTAATCTAATCTGAACTCAAATTCTCAAACTTCAACAGTTGGATTCAAACTCTCTTCCCTGGATTATTAGTTCAGGCCCATGAATTCAAAGAACAATACAGCACAGGAACAGGCCATTCGGGCCTCCAAACCTGTACTGGTCATTATACCAACCTTGGCCAAAGCCTTCAGCACTTCCTAGTGGTCCATCCCTTTATACCCTTCTTATCCATGTATTTGTCGAGATGCCTTTTGAACGTTAATATATCTGCTTCCACAACCTCCCCTGGCAACGCGTTCCAGGCACTCACCACCCTCTGTTTAAAAAACCTGTCTTGCACATCTCCTCTAAGCTTTGCCCTACAGACCTTAAACCTGTACATCCTAGTGACATACCCCTCCATCCTGGGAAAGAGTGCCTGCCCATCCACTCTATCCATGTCCCGCATAATCTTGTCACCTCTATAAGGTCAACCCTCAACCTCCGTCATCCAAATGAAAACAGTCTGAGTCTATCCAGCCTCTCCGCATAGCTAACACCCTCCAGCCCAGGCAACAACCTGGTAAACCTCCTCCGCACCCTTTCCAAAGCTTCCACATCCTTCTAGTAGTGTGGCGACCAGAACTGTGTGCAATATTCCGTGTGCGGCCTTACCAAGATTCGACTGTAGCATGACTTGCCAGTTTTTATATTCTATGCCTCGTCCAATGAAAACAAGCATTACATTTGCTTTCTTGACGACCTTGTCCACTTGTGTTGCCACCTTTAAAGATCTGTGTATTTCTATATTCCTAAGAGCTTTGCCATTTACTGTATATTCCCCTCTATGTTAGACCTACCAAAATGCATTACCTCACATTTCTCTGGATTCAACTCCATTTGCCATTTTCTGCCCAAGTTTCCATCCTATGGGCAGCACGGTAGCACAAGTGGATAGCACTGTGGCTTCACAGAGTCCCAGGTTCGAATCCCGCTGGGTCACTGTCTGTGTGGAGTCTGCACGTTCTCCCCATGTCTGCATGGGTTTTCTCCGGGTACTCCGGTTTCCTCCCAGAGTCCAAAGCCTTGCAGGTTAAGCAGATTGGCCATGATAAATTGCCCTTAGTGACCAAAAAGGTTACGAGGGTTATTGGGTTACAGGGATAGGGTGGAAGTGAGGGCTTAAGTGGGTCAGTACAGACTCGATGGGCCAAATGGCCTCCTTCTGCACTGTATGTTCTATTTTCTATATTCTTGACATCAAGGTGGACTTTGATCAAGTGTGGCATGTATATATCCTCTGAGAATACTCAACACTATCTGCAACTCCACCAACCTTGGAGTAATCTGTGAACTTACTAATCAGACCAGCTACATTTTCCTCCAAATCGTTTAAGTATACTACAAACAACAGAGGCCCCAGTACAGATCCCTGTGGAACACCACTAGTCACAAACTTACATTAAAAAAAACACCTTTCTACTGTTCCCCTTGGCCTTCTGTGAGCGAGCCAGTTCTGTATCCAGTTTGCCACCTCACATCTGATCCCATGTGACTTCATCTTTTGTACCAGTCTGTTATGAGGCATCTTGTTCAAAGCTTTACTGAAGTCCATAAAGCAACACCCACCGTCCTCCCCTCACCAATCATCTTTGTCACCTCCTCAAAAAACACAATCTGAAGTTAGTGAGGCACAATCTCCCCTTCACAAAACCATGCTGTCTATCGCTACTGAGTCCACTTGTTTCCAAATGGGTATATATCCTTTCCCTGAGAATTCTCTCCAATAATTTACCTACTACTGACATGAGGCTCATCGGCCTAGAGTTTCCTGGATTATCCCTGCTATCTTTCTACAACAGCGGTACCACATCAGCTATGCTCCTGTCCTCTGCGATCTTACCTGTAGCCAATGAGGATACAAAGATGCCAGTCAAGGCCCTGGCAATTTCCTCCCCTGCTTCCCTCAATATTCTAATGTAAACCCCAACCGGCCCAGGTGACCTATCTACGTTAATGTTTTCTAAAACACCAAATACCTCCTCATTTTTAATGTCAACTTGACCCAGACTATCCACACACCCACCCAAGAATCATCTTCCACAAAGTCCTTTTCTTTGGTGAAAACTGATGCAAAGTACTCATTGAGTACCTCACCCATCTGCTCTGGCTCAACACATAGATTCCCCCCACTGTCCTTAATTGGTCCAATCCTTTCCCTGGCCACCATCTTGCTTTTTACATGTGAATAAAAAGCTTTGGGATTCACCGCAATCCTACTTGCCAAGGACTTTTCATGACACCTTCGAGCGCTCCTAATTTCCCGCTTAAGTACCTTCCTAACTTTCTTTATATTCCTCAAGGTTTTGGACTGTCCCCATCATTCTAGACAGTACCAAAGCCTCCTTTTTCTTTTTGATGAGGTTCACAATATCCCTCGTTATCCAAGGCTCCCTAAACATCCATACTTGGGCAGCATGGTGGTGTTGTGGTTAGCACTGCTGCTTCACGGCGCCGAGGTCCCAGTTTCGATCCCGGCCCTGGGTCATTGTCCTTGTTGAGTTTGCACATTCTCCCCGCTCTTGCATGGGATTCGCCCCCACAACCCAAAAATGTGTAGGTAAGTGGATTGGCCACACCAAATTACCCCTTAATTGGAAAAAATGAATTGGCTACTCCAAATTTATAACAAAAAAAAATTCACATACTTATCCTTCGTTCTCTCAGGATCGTGACTTTCCTGAATCCTAATCAACTGTCGCTTGAAAGACCCCCACATGTCCAATGTTGATTTACCCTCCAACAGCAGCATCCAATACAACTTCTTCAATTCCTGTCTAATGTTATCGGAATTTGCCTTTCCTTAGTTTAGCACATGAACCCGAGGGTTATAGTGATCTCTATCCAAAAGTACTCTAAAACGTACGGAATTGTGGTCACTACTCCCAAAATGTTCCTCTACTGAAACCTCAACCACCCGGCCGGGCTCATTCCCCAATACCAGGTCCAGTACTGCCCCTTCTCCAGTTGAACTATCCACATAATTCATCAAGAAACCTTTCTGGATACACCTTACAAACTCTGCCCCATCCAAGCTACTAGCAGTAAGTGAGTCCCAGTCAATATAGGGGAAGTTAAAATCCCTTACCACAACATTCCTGTTACTTTTGCACCAATCAAAAATCTCTCGACCTATCTGCTCCTCTATCTTTCCCTGGCAGTTGGGGGGCCTGTAATAAACTCCCAACATTGTGATTGCCCCTTCCTGTTCCTGAGCTCGACCCAGATTGCCTCATTGTATGAACCCTCTGAGATGTCCTCCTGCAGTACGGCTATAATATTCTTTGTCCTTTCATGCATTCACAGAATGTGGATGCTTTTGGCAAGGCCAACATTTATTGCCCTTGTGTGGCTTAGTAGGCTATTTCCAAGACACAGTTAAGAGTCAAGCACATTGCTATGAGGTTGTAGTCACATATAGGCCAGACCAAGTAAGGGTGAACACTGGTAAAGCAGCTAGGTTTTCACAAAATCCGATAGTTACATGGGGTGGAATCTTCCCTTCTGACATCTAGGTTTGGCGCTGACTGCGGAAGTTGAAGTGTTGGCTAGTGTAGACTTGAGAAATTAACAGACACTTCCAACACGGATGAAGGTTCAACTCAATTTTATTAACTATTTCTAACTAACTAACACACGATGATTGTGGGTCTAAATGATGCTAACTTAAACTAGAGACCTAAGCCTTGTCCGAACCAGTTGATTCTGTCAGCACGTGTTGTGAGTCTGTGCTGGGCTGGATGAGTTCTTGTTACACTCAAAGGCAGCAAGCAGAATGAGCGGGAACCGTGGTGCCCTCTGCTTTTATAGTGTGTGTATTCTAACTGGTGATTGGCTGCGGTGTTTGTACATGTTGATTGGTCCCTGTGTGTGTCCATCAGTGTGTGTCTGCACTATGATATATTGGTGTATATTATGACATCCCCCCTTTTAGAAAAAAATGATGATATAGGCGTGTGATAATAAATAGTGTGGGTGCGTGGAGAATTACCTAGCTACGTGTGAGGTGCAAAGACATATGTACAAGGCTATTTACAGGGAACAAGACTATTTACAGAGGAAGGTGCCTGGTGCAGATGACTACCATGAACTGGAACAACCAACAAATCTATTTACAAATCACTGGATAACGAATAGAACAATAAAAGATATAGGGGAAAAAAACATTTCAGAGAGTCCACATGTGTACAGAGTTCATAAGTTCAGTCTCTGAGGTGAGCGACAAACTCTGGTTGACTGCCTCAAGGGTGGGCCAATGGCTGGCGGCTCAGGAGCCGGGAGGGCTGCAGCACTGTCAGGGGTAGGCAGAGTGACCGGAAGTGCTTCACAGTCCACGGCAGGATTAGTAGGAGAGCTGGTCGGAGGATCCCGTGATGACCCTGGACCAGGCGAAGAGCACGCCTGTTGCGGCGCCGAATGGATCCATCTGGTAAGCGGACCAGGAAGGAGCGGGGGGCCACCTGCCTTAGAACGACTGCAGGCGCAGAGCAGCCACCATCCGGGAGGTGGATGCGAACCTTGTCACGTGGATGGATGCCAGGAAAGTCAGCAGCCCGTGAGTCGTAGGATGTTTTCTGCTGCAGTTGAGGCATGTGCATGCAATGGAGCACGGGGATATAATCGAGGCTGGGAATGTTGGCTAGTGTAGACTTGAGAGATGAACAGACACTTCCAACATTGATGAAGGTTCAACTCAATTTTATTAACTATTTCTAACTAACTAACATACGATGACTGTGGGTCTAAATGATGCTAACCTAAACTAGAGACCTAAGCCTTGTCCGAACCAATTGATTCTCTCAGCACGTGTTGTGAGTCTGTGCTGGGCTGGATGAGTTCTTATTACACTGAGAGGCAGCACCCAGAATGAGCGGGAAGTGTGTGTATTCTAACTGGTGATTGGTTGCGGTGTTTGTACATGTTGATTGGCCCCTGTGTGTGTCCATCAGTGTGTGTCTGCACTATGATATACTGGTGTATATTATGACAGAAGTGAGTGATTTGAAACTGTGGCGGGGGCAGTTAGACATGCATGGTTCGCTTCATTACGTATGCATCTTGGACAGCCATTCATTCACTGCAGGCCAGGAGCTCCAGATTGTGCATTAACCAGAATGTCGGCAGGCAGAAAATGAGTGCCCCCTGGTTTAGCAAAGTCTCCTTGCAGTTTCTCCTTCAGGCTATCCAGGAAAGACAGGTTGTGGTGTTGTTTCCCCAAAATGACAGTAGGCAGCCCTGCCATCTGACCACAGTGGCCTGGATGTAGTTTGCAATGGAGGTTAGCACCCATGGGGCCCACAGTGTAACCTGCTCAGCAGCACAGGAAGAGGATGAATGGATATGCTGCTCTCCGCCATGATATATGGCATTGTCTACTCATTGCAGGGGTATCAGGCAGTGTAAGTTTGCAAATGCACAGGGATGCACTGGAGGTGCGCAATGTCCCAATGTTCTATCAGTTACAGGACATCCTGCTTGTTAATCATTTACTGGGAGGGCTCAGGAGCTGGTATTGACATGCATGCCCCTGAATGGCTCTTGCACCCATAGGAATGACAATATACGCTTCTGTCTGTCTGCAGGACAAGAACACACACAACAGGAGAAAATGGGCCAAAACTGGCAGCAGCATGCATAACATTTGATATCCTCAGCTTATCCTGGGTAGAGGCAGCTAAACTAGCTGAGGAGGAGCAGGGCTGCTCCTGTGCTGAAGGTGAGGTTGGTCTCTCCCAGGAAGCCAGTGAAGATGCCTCCAGTTTGCAGTTGCCAGTTGCTGCCACAGAGTGAGACACCGACTAAATCTTCCTGTTCTTCGTTCCAAGTACCAGAAAGAAAAGAGGAATACCAAGGAGGGAGACAGAACCAACCCCAACCACATTGGAAGATGATTCCTCAGAGGATGCACTGTCACATCTTTCACCTGCACCCTCCACCTGTGCAGATACAGTCACCTTGATGGGTCCACATTCTAGAGTAGGTTCGGGATAACCTTCAGGATGTTAATAGTATCCATTCCTTGGGATTACCAGTCCAGGAATGTAACAAGTATTCTAGCTCCCTGTGACTGAAACATGACATTGCGGCACAGGTACATACCCAGATTTGTTGTTTTGCAACAGAGGTCGAAAGATTGTTGTGTAAATTCCTGCAGGACACCTATTAAATGTTTGCTGTCCTCTCCGGTGGTTTAGAATGCCATACCACTCTATTACCATGTATAAATTAAAACAGTGCAAAAGCAAAATACAATGCACTACAGTACATTACTTACACTGGGTTTCTATTTATAAAAGCCTTGTAAACTTAAAAAATCCTTCAGAAGGGCAAGATCATTTCTGAAAAATATCCTTGACTTCTTCAAGGACTTTGTACAAATGAAGGAGTTCACTCTGGTTATTTTTAGAATACTTTTGATAAGGTTCTGCATGGAAGAATTCCAATTAAACTGAAAGCAATCAGAAGCCTAGAGTTTGGATATAAATTTGATAAAGGGATAAGAAACAGAATACTCGTACGTGGTATTTTGTCACACATGGGGAGAGCAAGGAATGAAGAAACCTGAAGTGTAGATCTGCAAGAATCAGAGCTTCAACCTCTCATTTAGGTGAGGTGGATTCTGAAGCCTCCAGCAAGATTGGGAAATATGCAGGTGATACTAAAGCAAGTTCCCTTCAATGTCTGTGCAGAAGCAATTTGATCAAAGAAGTGTATGAAGACACAGAATCTGGTGTTAAGGTTGGGAGTGGGTTGGTGTCAAATAGCACCTGCAGCAAGCACAGAGGATTACCAGAACTAATAGATCGACGAGTAACAACAGGCTTGAACTTTGGGAAGCAATACCAAAGTGATGCATATCTCAAAATACATATTAATATATTCAAATAAAGAAGGGAACTAGAACAGGTGAAAGAAACAAAGCATTTAGGAAACATAGGGCGAGATTCTCCAACCCGTGCCAGGTCAGAGAATTGGCGGTAGGCTGCACGAATCGCGCCACGCCACCCCGACGCCATGACGCGATTCAGCAGAGAATCGGTGCCATTGGGGCTGGAGTGGACGTCACGCCGTCAGTCGGACCGTCGCCGTTATAATCTGCTCTGAGCCGGCGGGACCTCGGCGTGGAAGGGTCCAGGGGCGGCCTGTGGGGGGGGAGAGTGGTCCGACCCCAGGGGGCCTCCGTTGTGGCCTGACCCGCGACCGGGACCCACCAATCGGCGGGCACGCCTCGCTGTCTCCCAGCCTCCTTTATTCCGCGTCGACACCTGCACTCCTGCGCCATGTTGGGTCGGGGCCAGCGAGGACAAGGGAGACACCGTGCCAGCGCGGAAAATGCGTCGGTGGGACTGCGCATGCGTGGATTCACGCCGTACCCACTGCACATGCGCGCATCCCCATTGCCCATTCCACAACCGAATCAGCAGCTGGAGTGGCGTGAACAGGTCCAGCGCCCTGCTGGCCCCCTGTAGGGGCCAGAATTGCTGATACTGGGGCGGTGTTGACGCCTTCAGGAAATGCGACGGCATTTCCGACGCCATCAACACTTAGCCTCAGGATCAGAGAATCCTGCCCATAATATCTGCAGGTTGAACATGCGGCAAATAAATAAGAACAAGAAGAGCTACGGAATAGACTATGGGCGTGATTCAACACCAAAACAGAGTCCCCTTTTTGGTGTGGATAGCTGGGTGTTTCTTGGTGCCTTCAGATAAGGAGCAGCACCCAACTTTGCGGATATGGATCCAATCCAGATACCAGACTGCGAGGCTCTGTCGCCCACTACTGAAAATGCAGACTTGGCCAAGACCGCACAGTCCCTCATAAGTATGGCAACACTGGACATCTCAGCAGACGTTCCACAAGAAACCACTAATAGCGCAGGCCAGTGGCAAGACGGGTGAAACAAAGTAAAATAGAAAAAGAGGAACAGTCACAGGATCACAAAAAAAAGAAGAGAAAAAGAAGGAGAGTGGAGGATACTGTGAGTCCCACCTGTGAAATAGCCAAGACGACATCGGCAATGTGGCCGACAGGCCAGAGGGTACACCTCGACGCAGCAAAAAGTATCGCGTTAGAAAATGAAAGAAGCTGGTGATGCAGGCAAGGTCAACAAGGAAAACGGTCTTCAGGATGCTTTGCGTCAAAAGTCCAGACAAGGTGTTAAAGAAAAAAAGACCTGCAAGGAAACAGCTCTTCCAGAAGCAATAGCGACATCGGGGAGCTGGGCAAGAGACCAGAAGATCAAAGGGGCCATGCTGTTGTGGATCTACAATAAGCTGTGCACCAGGGACACGTTCATCAGGCATTTCATATTGTTTGAAGCACAGTTACATCTATATATATATCATATGTGTTAATACAAATCATCTTTTTGTAAGAAACAGTTAAAAAAATTTTTTAGAGTACCCAAGTATTTATTTTCCAATTAAGGGCGAATTTAGTGTGGTCAATCCACCTAACCTGCACATCTTTGGGTTGTGGTGGTGAATCCCATGCAGACACGGGAAGAATGTGCAAACTCCACATAGACAGTGACATGGAGCTGGGATGCTAGCTACTGTGCCTCGTGCCACACTTTGAAAGACACAGTTATGTGTGAATATAAATGTTAACATTTTCAAAGGAAGGGGGATGTGGTGATATGCCTGTGCACAGTTTTGTATGTAGTTTGTAATGCGACCTCCAACCAGCTGGTGGCATCAGACATCCTTCACGTGACTTGAAATATCCACCAGTTGTAGTAGGACGTACGAGAGGCTGGTTGCACTTAGAGTAGTTCCAGGAGAATTCACTGAATTGATTTAGTAGCTATTGTCTGAATAATAATCTGTTGTTATTTTTCCACGTGTTTGATAATAAATCATCATTCTAGTTAAACAACTAGATGTTCTGTGTACATCATTACAACAGCCATAATCACAGAACACAATGTTCCAGGTCAGTGCTTTGAAGTATATTCATCCGTGGACTGAATTAATCTCCATCGTTGGATTCTTGCTGAGATGATCGGAGAGGTAGCCTTGCCCTCTTTGAAGATACCCAAGAGCAGTTTATGGTCAGAAACGATGGTAAAGTGTCTACCATGTAAATACAGGTGGAATTTCTTGATGCCAAAGACTCAGTAAGCTTGCGCTTTTCAAGGAGACAAATCCGGAGTGAATCACATCTAGAGTGGGAATTGCAACTTGGTAATTTGGTGCAGTGAGGTAATCAGGAAAGGTAAGTGGAAAATCTAATTCTGCTGTTTTTCAGTTAAAAGTGCAGTGTGTAGCTTAGTGTCTGATTGGTTGAAGCTGCCCCCACCCTAATTGCTGAGAGGCAGTTATCAGTCAGTCACCTGAGGCCTGTTTTGGGGCACAAAGGGCACATTGTATTCTTTTCGTTGAAGTTTAGGTATTTTTTGAGTCATCGATTAGCTGAGGTCTGCATAAAAGACAGACAGAAAGCACACTCAGTAAGCTTGGGCTTTTCAAGGAGACATAGCCGGAGTGAGTCACATCTAGAGTGGGAATTGCAACTTGGTGATTTGGTGCAGTGAGGTAATTCGGTGCAGAGTGAGAGAAGGTGCTTTTTTGGAGGTGCTTTTTAACCCTGGTAAGTGACTGGTAAGTAGTCTTTTCATTGTCTAATTTATTTATTTTTATTTTGAAATTGTAGTTGTATAAGTTTATATAAGGTTTAAAGACATGGCAGGAGATCCCAGACCTGTGTCATGCTCCTTGTGTGCAATGTGGGAGCTCAGGGACACGTCCACTGTCCCTGGCTCTTTCACGTGCAAGAAGTGTGTTCAGTTGCAGCTCCTGTTAGACCGCTTGACGGCTCTGGAGCTGCGGATGGACTCACTTTGGAGCATCCGCGATGCTGAGGAGGTCGTGGCTAGCACGTTTAGTGAGTTGGTCACACCGCAGGTGAAGCTTACTGTGGGAGATAGAAAATGGGTGACCAAAAGACAGAGCAAGAGTAGGAAGGCAGTGCAGGTGTCCCCTGCGGTCATCTCCCTACCGCTTTGGATACTGTTGAGGGAGATGGCTCACCAGGGGAAGGCAGCAGCAGCCAGGTTCATGGCACCGTGGCTGGCTTTGCTGCACAGCAGGGCAGGAAGAAAAATGGCAGAGCTATAGTGATAAGGGACTCGATCGTAAGGGGAATAGACAGGCGGTTCTGTGGACGCAATCAAGACTCCAGGATTGTATGTTGCCTCCCTGGTGCAAGGGTCAAGGATGTCTCAGAGCAGCTGCAGGACATTCTGGGGGGGGGGGGGGGTGAACAGCCAGCTGTCGTGGTGCACATAGGCACCAACGATATAGGTCAAAAACGGGATGAGGTCCTACAAGCGGAATTCAGGGAGTTAGGAGTTAAACTAAAAAGTAGGACCTCGAAGGTTGTAATCTCAGGATTGCTACCAGTGCCACGAGCTAGTCAGAGTAGGAATGTCAGGATAGATAGGATGAATGCGTGGCTCGAGAGATGGTGCAAGAGGGAGGGATTCAAATTCCTGGGGCATTGGGACCGGTTCTGGGGGAGGTCGGACCAGTACAAACCGGACGGTCTGCACCTGGGCAGGACTGGAACTGATGTCCATGGGGGGGGGTGTTTGCTAGAGCTGTTGGGGAGGGTTTAAACTAATGTGGCAGGGGGATGGGAACCGATGCAGGAAGTTGGAAGGTAGTAAAACAGGGACAGAAGCAAAAGGAAGTAAGGGGAAAAGTGCAAGGCAGAGAAGACATAGTCAAAAATCAAAAAGGGCGACAGTACAAGGTACAGTGACTGAGGGGAGCTCAGTGAATAGGCCCAGTAATATTAAAAGGAATAAAACTGGAGATGTTAAGATTCAAAACAGAGGTAAAAAAACCAACATAAGTGTACTTTACCTGAATGCTCGTAGTATTTGGAATAAAGTAAATGAGTTGATGGCACAAATCATCGTGAATGACTATGAATTAGTGGCCATTACTGAAACATGGTTAAAGGATGGTCACGACTGGGAGTTAAATATCCGAGGGTATCAAACTATTTGGAAGGACAGAGTGGATGGTAAGGGAGGTGGTGTTGCTCTGATATTTAAGGATGACATCCGGGCAATAGTAAGGGATGACATCGGTGCTATGAAGGACAAGGTTGAATTCATTTGGGTGGAAATCAGGAATAGTAAGGCGAAAAAGTCACTGATAGGAGTAGTCTATCGGCAACCAAATAGTAACGTTATGGTGGAGCAGGCAATAAACAAAGAAATAACTGATGCATGTAGAAATGGTACAGCAGTTATCATGGGGAATTTTAATCTACATGTCGATTGGTTTAACCGGGTCGGTCAAGGCAATCTTGAGGAGGAGTTTATGTACCTTCCTTTGTCAGACAAACCTTCCTTTGTCAGAGTGCACATCAAGGAAGCAGCTTATGCTACGTCAAGAGCACAGCAAAACATAGTACTCAGGAGTGACCTGTTTAAATCCATATAGTTACAACTCAGCAGATAGTGACTACCAGCAACGGCACCCAGGCAAGATGATGTTCGAGATTCCGGTTCCACAGCAGCTCAGGTACCAAGGCAATCTCAGTGCAAACTGGCATGCGTTCAGACAGAGATTCAAGATCTACCTCGTAGCGTCTGATTTAGATGGCGTGGCGGATGCAGAGAAAATAAAGCTTCTACTTACTATCGCGGGTCCAAGAGCAGCTGAAATCTTCCAGACATTTAAATACTCAAAGGGGCAAAACAAGAGCTACTTCCAGGCAATCATGGACAAATTCCAAGAATTCTGCAAGGAACATACAAGAAAAAACAGTAAAAGAGGTGCCAAAACTCACCACGAGGTAGGCTTGGAGCAACGAACAGGAGATTTGATTTGCAGCCATCTTGGAAAAGGTGCTGCACATGCCCAGTTGCGCGAAGAGCGCACAGAACGGGAAGGTCTATTTGTGCATGCGCGAGAAGCCACGCATGAGCAATTGCGCAAAAGGCCCCAAGTAAAGGAAAAATGATATGCGCATGCGCAATCGCTTCCTACGGCCTACGTCACATGCTTCATGACGTCAGAGGCCCCCGGACCACGCCTACTTAAAGGGGAAATGTCCCAAAACACGGAAAAAAATTTTAAGCCTCAAAACCAGATTCTTTCACCTGGAACGACAGCACAATGCCTGAAATTCAACCAGTATCTGAAAGCAACCGCCGCAGAACCCTGCAACAAGCAGTTAGCACTGCCCAAAGAGATGATACAATCCTTGAAGACTATGACTCGGACCTTGAATTCTTTTTTGGACATCGCAAGCCCAATGCCAGCTCCAACACAAAACGTGATGATATGGTCTTGGAAGACAACGACTCAGACGAAGATTTCACATTGGGAGGTGGCTACCCCAGTACCAAATCCAAACCACAACTAGAGGTGTTGTACATTGAAGACCCCGACGCCGAGTTCTTCGGATTGGGGAATCCTCAGCCCAACATATACGACATCCCGACTCGTGAGTGCAGCATTATGCTGCGGCCTGACGCCAAGACACAGAGAGCGGTACAAGCCCACAGAGAGCGGCCTGCTGCCACACAGAGAGTGGTCCATGCACTGCGAAGAGTCCCCGACTCCACACCGAGAGTGACTGCAGTGACAAAAGCCTCCACAGCGAGCTCGTGGACAGCCTCCATGATAGAAGCAACGCAAGACTCCAGAGCACAGTCCTTGGATGAGCAAGACCAAGAGGGTCTAGCAACCTCCTCTGAGCAACCATCCGCAGACGATGCAAGTCTGCCACGCTCATGTGAACAGCACGAACAGAACGACAGTCTACCACACTCCAGTGAACGAGAAGAAGACTCTGACAGTCCACCCAGCTCAAGTGAAAGTCAAGAGGACACTGAGGGTCTACCCACTGTATGTGCGACAAGTGACGACGGCATCCCACTTCCCGTACAAGATGTGCAACTTGACAGATCTCAGCTAGAGTGTACAGAGGCACTCGACAATAACAGTGAGACTACTGGTGACTCCGGTGACACCACGTTAATTCAATCCTCATCCGCTCGAGCCTCTCCACAAGCAAATGGATTCCTGAATGTTTTGATTCCGGACGTGGAGCATCAAGAAACCTCAAAAGATTCAACTGAACCTGAAATGACTCCAAATGGGCAGCATCAAGGAACCTCAGCTGACTCAAGCGAACCTGCAATGACTCCGGACGGGGAGCGGCAAGAAACCAAAGCTGATTCAGGTGAACCAGAACGGGCTCCAGACGGGGAGCATCCACAAGCCAAAACTGACTCAGGTGAAACAGACCAGACTCCAGACGGGGAGAATCAAGAAGCCAAAGCTGATTCAACTAAGCCGGTCATGACTCCAGACAGGGAGCACCGCGAACTCAGTGACGGCACACTCAAGGAAACAGCAGATGCCACAAAGGACTCTGACACGAGTAACTGTGTGAAGGACTCCTATTATCCACAGAGTGTCGTCCTTGAGCACAGCAAACACGACAACAAAACCAACCAACACAACAACAACATCAAAGACAATAACAAGAAGCGTACCAAAAGCAACAACGTCAACAACAGGCACGACAAAAACGACACCAATGGAACTACGACAGGTACGACATGGTACAACTCTGCCAATGCGGGACACTGTTACTGCTCAGCTCAGTACCATGACATACCATGGCAGGACGACACAGATTGCATACATCGCTACCACAAGCATCGAAAGAAAACAAGAGCGCACATCAGACAACAAAGTGATTTGACCACTTCTTGGTTCCTTACGCACAGGGACACTGACGGCATTTACAAAGCAATGCCACCATCAACATCACCACCTCACCAACCAAATAAGAAAGACACTCGACCATGATAATTAATGAATTTTGGACTCATGCATATGATTTGGACTTATTGTTTAATGATCACTGTTATCATAACTTGTACATAGCATTACTTATCTGCCTGTTTTTGTTCAATTTTCTTTAACACTACAGAAAATATGTAACACGTGAAAAGGGGGATGTGGTGATTTGCATCACTGTAAATACACAAGGGGTTAATGTAACTACACGTAGACTAACTAGACACTAGAGGGAGAACCAGAGACATGACATACAGACATTCAACCAATGGGTCAGTAAGATAGGACACGGCCAATGGGCATTCACGACACACACAGAGGTGATACTACCATAGGAGGGCATTACACCAACCCATATAAAAGGACACAGCACACATGATCTTCCTCTTTCCAGTGGAGACACTCAGTGAGTGCAAAAGGTTGATTTGAAACACATCACACCCACCACGTGGATTGTAGCAGACTGGTTTGTCAGTCTGAGTAGCAATAGCAGGATTAACAGGAGAGTTGAATCCAAGTAGGAGGATCGTTAACAGTTTAATAAATGTGTTAAAGCTATCTCCAAGTCTGAACCTTCCTTTGTCAGAGTGCACATCAAGGAAGCAGCTTATGCTACGTCAAGAGCATAACAAAACATTCCCAACTTTTACAGATACACCATAGAAAGCATCCTATCTGGCTGCATCACAGCCTGGAATGGCAACTGCTCGGCCCAAGACCACAAGAAACTTCAGAGAGTCGTGAACACAGCCCAGTCCATCACACAAGCCTGCCTCCCATCCATTGACTCCATCTATACCTCCCGCTGCCTGGGGAAAGCCAGTAGCATAATCAAAGACGTCCCCCCCACCCCCAACCCGGCTTACTGACTCTTCGAACTTCACCCATCAGGCACGAAGTACCAAAGTCTGAGAACACGCACAAACAGATTCAAAAACTGCTTCTTCCCCGCTGTTACCAGAGTCCTAAATGACCCTCTTATGGATGGACCTGCTTAATACTACACTCCCGTATGCTTCACCTGATCACCGGTGTCTATGTATTTACATTGTGTACCTCGTGTTCTCCTATTGTGTATTTTCTTTTTATTTTCTTTTACTTTCATGGACTTAATGATCTGTTTGAGCTGTTCACAGAAAAATACTTTTCACTGTACCTCGGTGCACGTGACAATAAACAAATCCATCCATCCATCAACTTGCGATTCTTTCGAACATTGCACATGCTGAAGACACGCCAAAAGGCATGACAAAGACGAAGCAATAGAAACAAAAAGGCACCACAATGGTACCTGTATGCTATGGACAACAGTCTATCTCGCTCTCGTGACAGGTGAAAACCAAGCCTTCTTAGTCACGGTTGTCTTAAAGAAATCAAGTTGAATTGGGCCGCGATTTTTCAAGTTTAAGCATGGGGATTGCCTGAACTCTTAAGAATATACTAGAGCATCTTCTGTGATCAATTTGGTAAAATCAAAGGGCTACAAGCTAATATTTGTTTGCATGGAGAGGGGACTCCTCAATTTTTAGGTATCATGTACCAACTGAGAGAAAGTGGATACTGAGTTAAAACAGGTTGGAAGAATGGCAGCACGGTGGTTAGCACTATTTCTTCATATCACCAAGGATCCGGGTTCGATTCCGAGTTTATGTCACTGTCTGTGCGGAGTCTGCATGTTCTTCCCATGTCTGCGTGGGTTTCCTCCGGTTTCCTCCCACAAATCCCAAAAGAAATGCTTGTGAGGTGGATTGGCCATGCTAAATTGCCTGTAGTTGGGACTGAGGTGAGAGGGTGGGGTTTGGCCTTAGGTAGGGTTCTGTTTCAGGGGCTGGTATAGACTCGATGGGCTGAATGGCCGCCTTCTGCACTGTAAATTCTATGATTTACGCTCCACAGCAACCGAAAGGGGTTCAACTCGATGAATGTGCAGCTGACGTGTGACCATCAGCTGTGCATCATGTACGTCTCTGCCCAATACTCAGGCATGATGTGGAGATGCCGGCGATGACATGGGGTGAGCACAGTAAGAAGTCTTACAACACCAGGTTAAAGTCCAACAGGTTTGTTTCAAACACAAGCTTTCGGAGCGCAGCTCCTTCTTCAGGTGACTGGAGAGGTATGATCCAGAAACATTTATATAGACAAAGTCGTCTGGCATCGCTGACTTTGTCTATATAAATGTTTCTGGATCATACCTCTCCAGTCACCTGAAGAAGGAGCTGCGCTCCGAAAGCTTGTGTTTGAAACAAACCTGTTGGACTTTAACTTGGTGTTGTAAGACTTCTTACTATACTCAGGCAGTATGCACAACGCCTTCATCCTGGCACACTCGATGATTCCCAACATGTTCAAGACACCCCCCCCCCCCCCCCCCCCCACACCGGCTGGGGGTTGGTTCCTGGGTGACAGGGTTTATTCGCTGTGGTCATGGGTTATGACGCCTATCCAGAGGCCACCGGCGGCGAGACCTGCTACAATGATGCCCATGCAGCGACCAGGAACATGATCGAAACGGTGCTTGGTCTCATGCTGAGAGGGTAATCCGCATTGTGGCTGCCTGCTGCGTCCTCCACAATATCGTGCAGCAAAGGGGTAACATGCTAGAGGAGGAGGATGAATTCCATTCCTCGTCTGACGAGAAGGATCCAGGGAGGGCGAGAGTTGGCAGGGCATGGGGTCTAGTCAGGCAAGGGAGGCCACACGATGTGTGCGCCAGGGCCAACTCCGGGTCGGCTCTAGGTTCATTAATTTGCGTGGGAGGTGGAGGACTGGCCAGGAGTACAGACACCGCATCCCATCCCCCCCCCCCCCCCCCCCCCCCCCCCCCCCGCCACCTCTCCGCGTGCAGCCCCCTCCATGATACCTACCTTCCAAACTAGATGTTGTGGGCCCTGGGTTGGCAGTAACACCGGGTCTGGTCCATGGGATTGAGGGTGATGAAATCCCGCTTTGTGATGAGCTCTGGTGGCCCACATCATTTGACAACATCCGGCTCCTGCCCACGGCAGCACTTTCCACCATCCACCTGGGTGATCCCTGCATGCGAGCTGGCCATTCCACCACATGGTCGCATTGATTCACTGGAGTGACGGTTTTGGGGACGGTTGGGGGGGGGGGGGGGGGGGGGGATGGAGGAGGGGGGTGCCCAGGCAACCCACAACTTATGCCCATTCCCCCCCCACCCCCCTGCATCCCCTCTATGGCCAGACCAGCCCAGCCCACCCCTCACACCCATCTGACAGAGCACCAAGACAGGTTGTAACAGGGTGTTTGATGTGACAATGTATATACAGATTTGTTCCAAGCCCCTATAACTAAATTGTGCCTTACATCCATGCCAACTTAACTGGTGTCTACCTTTCTGGCCTTAAGGGCCCTAACGCTATGTCTCGGTGGATCACCAAGATGGTACATGTGGATTGGAGGCGGCCTGCTGTGATTCCCGCCCTGTGGCCTGGATTCCCATTGGCGGCCGTCTTCTGGAGTGACTGAGCCTGAATGGGCCCGGCTACTGCTCAGGCGTCCCAGATGGCGTGGTGCCACCCTGATCTGCCTGCTGCCCACCTGATGTGCCAGGGACAGGAGGGGGGCAGTCCGAGGCTCAGCTTTGTGTTCTTTATTCAACACTATGCATCCAAGCTATGCAGGTAAAGCAAAATAGAGAACACAACAGGCCCCATCACCTCTTCCTCCATCGGGGTGCCCGATGGCCCTTCGGCTACTCTGAGGTACAACTGGAGCTATCCCCTGAGGCTCCACTGCCACTGGCGCTGCCAATCCTGGAGGCCCGCTCTGGTCTCGACCAGGTTCTGCACACCCACGGCCAAGGAGCACAGGAAGTGGACCATCTCTGTCTGGGACTGCGCCACGTTATGCTGGGACTGTGCCACCACCTTCTGGTTCTGGCTATGGCACCAGCTGTGGGCAGAGGGCACCAGATGGACCTGCCCCATCTCGAGCAGGTCCTGCAAGACAAAATACAAGATGCATGATTAGACCGCAGGCCAGGGGTCGAGGATGAGAGAGATGTGGGGGCGAAGGTGGTAGGTGGGGGGACATTGGCACACATGTCATATGGAACCGCAACTTAGTGGGGTCTCAGTTCCTTGCCCATGGCAGAACTCCAACCCAGCGACAACCCTTTCCTCCAGGCTGCCAACCATGTCCAGGGTCCATGCTCAGCCACGGTGAGGTCAGGTCTGGCAGTGCCTCTCCACTTTTCTCCTGCTCCTGGAGGTTATGGGCAGCCTTCTCCTGCGGGGAAGCAAACAGAAAACAACAGTGCTAGTCAGTCCGACGCAGCCCAGGAACGAATAGCTGGTGGCCTCAGTGTCCAGGGCACCCGGCCATAGCGGCCGGTATGGATGCCAACATGTGGCATGTGGTGCAGGCTTGGAATTTGCCTTCCCTCCGGGTGGAGATGGGGGGGTAATTGGTGTCTGGGACGTGGTTAGTGCCAGGGTCACAGTGCTGCTTACTCACCCTGGCCACCCTGAGGAGGTTGTACAGATTTTTACGGCACTGCTGGCCGAAGGTGTTGCACACGGCGCTCAGCATCTCTGCCACATGCGACAGGCATGGCAAATGGTGGTGGCTGGCATTCTCTTTCCCGATCCGGGATACGGGGTCAACCACCTCTCCTCCACGGCATCCAGGAGGGTCCCCACCTTGATTAGGGTCCCCACCAATGAATCTTGGGGCTGCTCTCCTCCCTGCCATCTTGTTGGCTGGGATGGTGTGTGTGGGGAGTGGTGTGTGTGAATATGCGGCTACAGCTTCTCAGCCTCCTGAGTGTCAATCTCGGAGCCGGCGAATCCGGCACCATTTCTCATTGGAATCGATTGTGTTCTGCCTGGCACCGGTGCTAGCCCCTCAACAGTAGCTGCATTGGTCCAGGTGCGGCGCCAGTTTTGCTGTCGTGGAGCTCCATGAATCCTGAGCCGGCATCAACACTTAATCTCGGAAATCCATCCCAGGAATTTTGTAGGGAAACATCCCATTGCACTATCAAAAGGTGAGCTAGGTGGTCTTCTCAGGAAAGCAATTAAAATAGATTCTCACACCTTGGTGTCCTCGTGCATCAGTTGTTGAAAGTAAGCTTGCAGGTACAGCAGGCAGTAAAGAAGGCAAACGGTATGTTGGCCTTCATAGCGAGAGGTTTTGAGTATAGGAGCAGAGATATTTTACTGCAATTATATAGGGCAATAGTGAGGAGTATTGTGTGCAGTTTTGGTGTCCTTATCTTAGGAAGGATGTTCTGGCTATGGAGGGAGTGCAGCGAATGTTTACCAGGCTGATTGCTGGGATGGCGGGACTGTCTAAGAGGAGTGACTAAGGCGGTTAGGATTAAATTCATTGGAGTTTAGAAGAGTGAGAGGGGATCTCATATAAATATCAAATTTTAACAGGTTTGACAGGGTAGATTCAGAAAGAATGTTCCCAATGGTAGTGGAGTTCAAAACTCGCTGTCATCGTTTGAGGATAAAGGGTTAAACCTTTTAGGACTGAGGTGAGGAGAATTTTCTTCACCAAGAGTGGTGAATCTGTGGAATTCACTACTACAGAAGTAGTGGCACGGTAGCACAGTGGTTAGCTCTGTTGCTGCACAGCACAAGTGGCCCATGTTCGATTCCCGGCCTGGGTCATTGTCTGTCTGGAGTCTGCATGTTCTCCCCATGTTCGCGTGAGTTTCATCCGGGTGATCTGGTTTCCTCCCACAAGTCCCGAAAGACGTGCGTTTTAGGTGAATTGGACATTCTGAATCCTCCCAAACAGGCGCCCGTGTGTGGCGACTAGGGAATTTGCACAGTAACTTCATTATTATTCATTATAAAGATTATTATTATTATAGTTGAGGTCAAAACTTTGTGTGCTCTCAAGAAGGAATAATATATAGCTCTTGGGACTAAAGGAATCAAGGGATGTTGACATCAGGCAATTGAACTGTATGATCAACCATGATAATAATAAATGGCCGAGCAGGTTCAAAGGGCCGAATGGCCTCCTCCTGCTTCTATTTTCTATGTATATTTCTATGTATAATTCATTCATTTCCTATAATAAAAGCAAAATACTTCAGATGCTGCAGATCTGAAATAAAGTCAGAAAGTGCTGGAAAAACTCAATGGACGCGATTCTCCGCAAATGCGGCGAGTCGGAAAGGCTGCCGTGAAACTGGCCGTGTTTCACGGCAGCCTCCGCGCCCCCTCCCGGGACCCGATTCTCCCCCCCGGGCGGGGCTAGCAGCGGGGCCCCGTGAAACATGGCATCACGGGCTTAGCGACCATCGCTAAGTCCGCGTGCCAAGCGTCACGCCGGCTGACGCGCACGATGACGTCATCCGCGCATGCGCGGATTGGATGGCTCCAACCCGCGCATCCGCGGGGCCGTCATCTCCCTCGGCCGCCCCGCGGACTGATCCTGCGGGGCGGCGGAGGGAGAAAGAGTGCGTCCGTTACAGATGCACTGCCCGCGATCGGTGCCCACTGATTGCGGGCCCATGCCACCCTTGGCACGGCCATGGTACTGCCGTGCCAATCGGGGCCCTGGATGCCCGGAAAGGGCATGTTGCGGCCGTTTTTACGATGGCAGCAAGCAGGTCTGTTTGCTGCCGTAAAAACGGCCGTAAAGGCCTGGGAACTCAGCCCATCGGCCTGGGGAGAATCGCTGTTCGCCGTAAAAAACGGCGAGCAGCGATTCGTGTCGTGGGGCGGCCGTGGGGGGGGGGGGGGGGGGGGGGGGAAGAATAGCGGGAGGGCGTGAAAAATGTCGGAGACGCCCTCCCGCTATTCTCCGACCCGTGGTGGGCAGCGGAGAATCGCGCCCAACATGTCTGGCAGAATCTGTGGAGAGAGTAACATTTGAAGCCCAATATGATTCCACTTTGGGGGTTAGCTGAGCTGTAAGATTTATTTTCAAATGATAATCATCAGTTTGATGTGACAGTTTAAAGTGAGCCCTGTGGCAATATGGTGCACATAAAGATAATGGGGAAATATTTTCTGCACTTGTATTTTGCACTCTCAATAACATGACAGCATATATAGATTTGCCAGTTACCTTCAATTGAGAAATGCTGTTTGGTATTAACGTGCCATTCTCCTTGAGAATTTTAAATTGTATATTTACCACAATTGCTTTTATTTGTTCAAAGTTGATGTTAGAAAGCCAGGCACCTCCTACCAACCAAAACTACTCTTTGATTTAACAAGAAGGGAGATCTGCAGTCTTTGTCCAAATGATACAAGATCTAGGCAATGTCCAGGGTTGATCTGTCAAGTGGCAAATAAAATTTGCATCAGACAAGTGCCAGCGCATGACATCGCCAACAATAGAAAATCTACCCATTGCCCCTTGATGTTCATTGGTATTACCTCCACGATCAGCATCCTGAGAGTTACCATTTACCTGAAACTGAACTGGACTAGCCATATAAATACTGTAGCCACCAGAGCAGGTTATAGGCTAGGAATCCAGCAGCAAGTAACTCACCTTCTGACTCCCCAAAATCTGTGCACAATCTACAAAGCACAAGTCAGGAGTGTGATGGAATACTCTCCACTGCCTGGATGAGGGCAGCTCCAACAACACTCCGAGGGATACTGAGGGATAAAGTAGCCAACTTGATTAGCATCTGCTCCACAATAATTCACTCCCTCCACCACAGAAGCATAGTAGCAGCAGCATATACCTTGTACAAAATGCACCGTAGAAACTCACCAACCCACCATAACTGCACCTTCCAAGCCCACGACCACAACCATTCAGAAGTCCAAGATCAGTAGATACATGGGAACACCACCACCTGGAAGTTCCCCTGCAACAACTCACCACCCTGACTTCGAAATATATCGCCGTTCCTTCAATGTCACTGGACTACAGTGGTCCTGGGAGGCAGCTCACCGCCACTGTCTGAAGGGCAATTATGGTTGGGCAATGAATGCCAATGAAGCTCGCATCCCTTGAATGACATAGGGGCCGGTTTGGGGCTAGTTTAGTTCAGTTTACTGCACAGCCTGTTCATGGTGCAGAGCAAGGCCAACAGCACATGTTTAATTCCCGTTTCGGCTGAGGTTATTCATGAAGGCCCTGCCTTCTCAACCTTGCCCCTTGTCTGAGGTGTGGTGATCCTCAGTTTAAATCACCACCAGTCAGCTCTCCCCCTCAAAGGGATTATGGCAACTTTATCTTTCACCTTACCCTTGAATGAATATATTTTAAAAATGTAAAAAGATAAAACTTTTTTGCGGCACTTTTACCCTCAGCCCCACAAAATTTCCTGTTGAAAAATGAGTCCTCTGCAATTCTGCCCAGCCTGATTCTTCCTCTGGAATGGAACAGCCCCACTAAAGAGCAGCTACAATCATTGAGGGCTGACGCTGAAACACTATATCCAGACTCTGCTGAGAGCAAAACCCTGCGGTGGCCCAATCCAGGATGGGAGATCACTGTGGCTAATCACTGAGACCAACCTTAAAAACATAGTACAGCACAACAGGTGGCCATTCAGCCCATCATATCTATGCTGGTATCTTTGGCCCAGTGAGATCAACGAACCCCACAATCATTACAATGTCCTCTCATTATTTTAGTATCAATATTGAAAGATTCAGCTTGCTATATTCAATACTGTATTTGTGAGTTACTAACAGCATTAAGAATAATCCTCTTTATTAGCAGTGCAATTCAAATAGAATCCTGTACATCTTGTGTCCTACATTTCACCTCTGGTGATGGATTTGTGCTTTTTAAGTCATGCTTAACAGAATAATAGAATGACCTCTTCGAGGCAGTCAGGCATCTCACTTGAGATCAGTGTTCGCTGCATCTAGAATTTGCTGCAGTAAATTGGTGTGTAATTGAACAGACATCCTATTGAAATTCTACACATGATCAAAGGCAAATTCAGAAGTGCAACTGTAAGGAATAAAGAAGCTTTGCTGAAGGACTGATTGTTACAACCCCATTGGAAACTTTTTTAACTTGACACAGTGCCAGTACTGCACTGGAGGGAAAAGAACTGCTGAGATCAGGAACAAAATGAGAAAATGCTGAAAAATCTCAGCGGGTCTGACAGCATCTGTGAGGGAGAACTGAGCTAACGTTTTGAGTCTGGCTCTGACAAAGAGAATCCAGACTCAAAACCGCTGTGTTTCTCTCTCCACAGATGCTGTCATTTCCAGCATTTTCTCTTCTTGTTTCAGATTCCAGCATCCGCAGCAATTTGCTTTTACTGAACCCAGGAATTGTTTTAGGAATCTAATTTTAGTTGCTGGGAGAAAACTCGGTTTTCTATCATATAAGTTTAAAATATTTGCTTTCTTACTTTGAAATTCTGACAGAGAATTTCTTTGGAGCTGCTCCCACTCTACACCTGTAACCTTTTTGGCTTTCCACAGCACTTGCTTGAATTCCCGGGACTCTCATTAGCAGGCACTAGGAGGAATGGGAGTGACTGCCTACTGATGGGAATCTGCAAATAATACATTATAATCTTCAAAAGACCCATATTTATATGAAGGGCGGGTTTCCAGAAGTAATGCTACTCCTGATAGGTTCAGTCAGCGAAAGGGCAGTGAGAGTTTGTTGCAAGATTATCAAAGGTGCTACAGCAACAGAAAGGGTTCCCAGATTCAGTAACGCATCAGTGTTGGTGTTATGACATGAAGTCAGGACCAGGAGCCCCTGGATCATCTGAAGGCCATTGAGGGAAGAAAAACCTATCAGAAACACTCACCTGATGAAGGAGCTGCACTCCGAAAGCTAATGATTCGAAACAAACCTGTTGGACTTTAACCTGGTGTTGTAAGCTTCTTACTGTGCCCACCCCAGTCCAATGCCGGCCTCTGCACATTATATCAGAAAGCAAGAACATCTTTCATGACCTCAAGATATGCATCCACACAGCTCCACAGAAGTCCTTTATGATTGTAGTCATTATTGCAATGGAGAGAAATACAACATCTAGTTTGCACACGGCAAGATCTCATAAACAACATTCAGAAGGTAATTAATTTTAGCGACACTGCTTGAAAGATAAATACTGGAGCCACCAGTAGAACTGCCCAAAAGAGAAAATTCTGGAAAATCTCAGCAGTCTGGCAGCATCTGTAAAGTGAGAAAAGAGCTAACGTTTCAATTCCAGATGATCCTTTGTCAAAGCATCCGCAGTAATTTGCTTTTATCCAGTAGAGCTTCCCATCTCTACTTTGAATAGAAACATATAAACATAGAAAATAGGAGAAGGAGGTGGTCATTTGGTCCTTTGTGCTTTCTCTCTCATTCATTATGATCATGACTGATCACCCAAATCAAGAGCCTGATCCCACCTTCTCCCCAAATCCTTAGATCCCAAGTGCTACATCTAAGTGCTTTCATGAAAACATATCAAAACCTTTTCCTGGGGGGGAGGTTTTCTAGTACTCTTCGGGAGGGTTTAAACTAATTTGGCAGGGGAATGGGAACCGGATCTGTAGTCCAGCAACTAAGGTAGACGATAGTCAGGACGCCAAAGCACGTAGTGATGCAGTGGGGAAGGTAACAATGACAAAGGAGAGTACTTGCAGGCAAGGAGATGGGTTGAAGTGTGTATACTTTAATGCAAGAAGCATCAGGAATAAGGTGGGTGAACTTAATGCATGGATCGGTACTTGGGACTACGATGTGGTGGCCATCACGGAAACTTGGATAGAAGAGGGGCAGAAATGGTTGTTGGAGGTCCCTGGTTATAGATGTTTCAACAAGATTAGGGAGGATGGTAAAAGAGGTGGGGGGGTGGCATTGTTAATTAGAGATAGTATAACAGCTGCAGAAAGGCAGTTCGAGGGGGATCTGCCTACTGAGGTAATATGGGTTGAAGTTAGAAATAGGAAAGGAGCAGTCACCTTGTTGGGAGTGTTCTATAGGCCCCCCAATAGCAGCAGAGATGTGGAGGAACAGATTGGGAAACAGATTCTGGAAAGGTGCAGAAGTCACAGGGTAGTAGTCATGGGCGACTTCAACTTCCCAAACATTGAGTGGAAACTCTTTAGATCAAATAGTTTGGATGGGGTAGTGTTTGTGCAGTGTGTCCAGGAAGCTTTTCTAACACAGTATGTAGATTGTCCGACCAGAGGGGAGGCCATATTGGATTTAGTACTTGGTAATGAACCAGGGCAGGTGATAGATTTGTTAGTGGGGGAGCATTTTGGAGGTAGTGACCACAATTCTGTGACTTTCACTTTAGTAATGGAGAGGGATAGGTGCGTGCAACAGGGCAAGGTTTACAATTGGGGGAAGGGTAAATACAATGCTGTCAGACAAGAATTGAAGTGCAGAAGTTGGGAACATAGGCTGTCAGGGAAGGACACAAGTGAAATGTGGAACTTGTTCAAGGATCAGGTACTGCGTGTCTTTGATATGTATGTCCCTGTCAGGCAGGGAAGAGATGGTCGAGTGAGGGAACCATGGTTGACAAGAGAGGTTGAATGTCTTGTTAAGAGGAAGAAGGAGACTTATGTAAGGCTGAAGAAACAAGGTTCAGACAGGGCGCTGGAGGGATACAAGATAGCCAGGAGGGAACTGAAGAAAGGGATTAGGAGAGCTAAGAGAGGGCATGAAAAATCTTTGGCGGGTAGGATCAAGGAAAACCCCAAGGCCTTTTACACATACGTGAGAAATATGAGAATGACTAGAGTGAGAGTAGGTCCGATTAAGGACAGTAGCGGGAGATTGTGTATTGAGTCTGAAGAGATAGGAGAGGTCTTGAACAAGTATTTTTCTTCAGTATTTACAAATGAGAGGGGCCATATTGTTGGAGAGGACAGCGTGAAGCAGACTGATAAGCTTGAGGAGATACTTGTCAGGAAGGAAGATGTGTTGCGCGTTTTGAAAAACTTGAGGATAGACAAGTCCCCCGGGCCTGACGGGATATATCCAAGGATTCTATGGGAAGCAAGAAATGAAATTGCAGAGCCGTTGGCAATGATCTTTTCGTCCTCGCTGTCAACAGGTGTGGTACCAGAGGATTGGAGAGTGGCGAATGTCGTGCCCCTGTTCAAAAAAGGGAATAGGGATAACCCTGGGAATTACAGGCCAGTTAGTCTTACTTCGGTGGTAGGCAAAGTAATGGAAAGGGTACTGAGGGATAGGATTTCTGAGCATCTGGAAAGGCATTGCTTGATTAGGGATAGTCAGCACGGATTTGTGAGGGGTAGGTCTTGCCTTACAAGTCTTATTGAATTCTTTGAGGAGGTGACCAAGCATGTGGATGAAGGTAAAGCAGTGGATGTAGTGTACATGGATTTTAGTAAGGCATTTGATAAGGTTCCCCATGGTAGGCTTATGCAGAAAGTAAGGAGGCATGGGATAGTGGGAAATTTGGCCAGTTGGATAACAAACTGGCTAACCGATAGAAGACAGAGAGTTGTGGTGGATGGCAAATATTCAGCCTGGAGCCCAGTTATCAGTGGCGTACCGCAGGGATCAGTTCTGGGTCCTCTGCTGTTTGTGATTTTCATTAACGACTTGGATGAGGGAGTGGAAGGGTGGGTCAGTAAATTTGCAGATGATACGAAGATTGGTGGAGTTGTGGATAGTGAGGAGGGCTGTTGTCGGCTTCAAAGAGACATAGATAGAATGCAGAGCTGGGCTGAGAAGTGGCAGATGGAGTTTAACCCTGACAAGTGTGAGGTTGTCCATTTTGGAAGGACAAATCTGAATGCGGAATACAGGGTTAATGGTAGGGTTCTTGGCAATGTGGAGGAGCAGAGAGATCTTGGGGTCTATGTTCATTGTTCTTTGAAAGTTGCCACTCAAGTGGATAGAGCTGTGAAGAAGGCCTATGGTGTGCTAGCGTTCATTAGCAGAGGGATTGAATTTAAGAGCCGTGAGGTGATGATGCAGCTGTACAAAACCTTGGTCAGGCCACATTTGGAGTACTGTGTGCAGTTCTGGTCACCTCATTTTAGGAAGGATGTGGAAGCTTTGGAAAAGGTGCAGAGGAGATTTACCAGGATGTTGCCTGGAATGGAGAGTAGGTCATACGAGGAAAGATTGAGGGTGCTGGGCCTTTTCTCATTGGAACGGAGAAGGATGAGGGGCGACTTGATAGAGGTTTATAAGATGATCAGGGGAATAGATAGAGTAGATAGTCAGAGACTTTTTCCCCGGGTGGAACACACCATTACAAGGGGACATAAATTTAAGATAAATGGTGGAAGATATAGAGGGGATGTCAGAGGTAGGTTCTTTACCCAGAGAGTAGTGGGGGCATGGAATGCACTGCCTGTGGTAGTAGTTGAGTCGGAAAATTTATGGACCTTCAAACGGCTATTGGATAGGTACTTGGATTAGGGTAGAATAAGGGAGTGTAGGTTAACTTCTTAAGGGCAGCACGGTAGCATTGTGGATAGCACAATTGCTTCACAGCTCCAGGGTCCCAAGTTCGATTTCGACTTGGGTCGCTGTCTGTGTGGAGTCTGCACATCCTCCCCGTGACTGCGTGGGTTTCCTCCGGGTACTCCGGTTTCCTCCCACGGTCCAAAGATGTGCAGGTTGGGTGGATTGGCCATGACAAATTGTCCAAAATTCTATGATTAACCTAGGACAAAAGTTCGGCGCAACATCGTGGGCCGAAGGGCCTGTTCTGTGCTGTATTTCTCTATCTATATCATGCTTTGGCCTCAACTGCTTTCTGTGGTAACGAATACCACTGGCCGACCACTCTGGGTGAAGAAATATCTCCTCATCCCAGTCCTAAATGGTGTGCCCCGTATCCTCAGACTGTAACCCCTGATTTTGGACACCCCACCTTCGGGAATTTCCTGCCTGTATCTACCCAGACTAGTCCAGTTAAAATTTTATAGTTTTCTATGATATCCCCCCTCATTCTTCTGGATTCCAGCGAGTACAATCCTAACCGACTCAATCTCTCCTCATACATCAGTCCTGCCATCCCAGGAATCAGTCTGGTGAACCTTCGCTGCACTCCCTCGACTGCAAGAACATCCTTCCTCAGATAAGGAGACTAAAATTTATATTGCATGATTGTAATACGCCGTTACTCTTTTGCTTACTTCCAGAATGCTCAGATGTTTGTAGTTCAATAAAACTATCAGTCTTCAAATTAAGCAAATAACATTTATTGAATAACAAATATCTATGAGTTTGTTCACTCTTCTACAAGTATAACTGATGATTAAGTAAATAATTAAGTAAATAAGAAATATAAATAATGTTTAACTACACGTGCCAACTAAGCTATATATCTAACACTATGCTCTCTAGTAACTCTTGATATGAAGAGGCGGAAATCTCCTCTGAGTACAGTTGAAATAAATGGATCTGGTGCTGTCATCTAGTGGCTGTCTAACATGATGATACAGTTGTTAACCCTTTATACATATCAGCACAGATTGCTACATAGCCCCTTATTTTTAACATATTTCCTATGTAGCAGAGACAATTGTATAACAAGATAACTGTAAATCATGAGATGTATATCTGTACAAGCAAAACTTGAGTAATGACTATACACAATAATTCAATATTTTACAATGTTTTGTTATGCTCTTGACGTAGCATAAGCTGCTTCCTTGATGTGCACTCTGACAAAGGAAGGTTCAGACTTGGAGATAGCTTTAACACATTTATTAAACTGTTAATGGTCCTCCTACTTGGATTTGACTCTCCTGTTAATCCTGCTATAGCTACTCAGACTGACGAACCAGTCTGCTACAATCCTCGTGGTGGGTGTGATGTGTTTCAAATCAACCCTGTGTACTCACTAAGTGTCTCCACTGGAAAGAGGAATATTATGTGTGCTGTGTCCTTTTATATGGGTTGGTGTAATGCCCTCCTGTGGTCGTGTCACCTCTGTATGTTTCTTGAATTCCCATTGGTTGTATCCTATCTTACTGACCTATTGGTTGAATGTCTGTGTGTCATGTCTCTGGTTCTCCCTCTAGTGTCTATCTAGTCTATGTGTATTTACATTAACCCCTTGTGTATTTACAGTGATGCATATCACCACATACAAGTTCAGTCTGTTGGATTTTCTTTGTCATCTTGTCAATCTTCTTAGCTGAGGTGGTAAATTTGAATCTTTCAGTCTTGTGCATGTCACCTGAAGTTCTGGTATGCAGTAAATTGTCACGAAATATTGACTCTGTGAAGTTTAAATTTGGAAAAATTTGGTGGTTTAGTCGATTTTTTTTCAAAGCATATCTGTTTCATCGGAAAATGGTGCCTTCCACTGATTTTACGATGTAGGAACGTGGAGCTGCTTGCCCAATGATTGTAGCTTGAGCGGACAATCCTCCTTCTAGATTTTTGATTCTGACAAGGTCATCCGTTGTTAGTGGTTCCAATTGTAGTATTGTCATGTGAGAGTACCTTTAAGAAATGGGTGTTTTTTTAAATAGCTGTAGTGGGTGTACCTTTAAGAAATTAGTGTTTATTACTTGTAGTGATGTCAGAGTGTAGATGGAGCTGGGCTTTCTCCCTGCTTTTACTTTCGCTTTGGGATCTCAGCTACATGTTGAATTTAGTTTTGTTTTGCAGACTTGGAGCTGCAGTTACAGCAAGGAGGTGTATTAGTCGCTCTCTCTGCAATCTAAAGACTTGTCTCCAGATCCTTTGGTGATTTAAAAATAATACCTGTTTCTGTAGAGAAGTTAAACCTGATGTCTTTCTGTAAAAAGGTTTTTTTTGTCTTTTGGATGTTGCAAGGAAAGATTAAGAGTTACTTATAGAGTACTATATTCCTTAGGGGATTTATTGGTGTTGATAGTTGTTAAGATGTTTACTGCGGGTTTGTAAAGTGTTAACTGGTTTCATAAATATACATTGTTTTAATTTAAAAGTAGTTTAACTCTTTGTTGCACTACACCTATAAGGTAGGTCTGTGCGCGCCCCATAACCACAATCTATTAAAAGTTGTGGGTCAGGTGAACTCCATGATACACTTTGGGATTCTCTAAACCCTGGTCCATAACAAATTGGGGGCTCGTCCAGGATAAAAGTCTATCTATTGGATTGGCTTAGTGAACTTAAAGACAGTGAGGGGTGAGCATATTGTTGTTGCTTTTCAGGTGTGATATTCCAGTTGATGTCGGGAGCGCATTGGGGACAATGGCTCTTTCAGAGGCTCTGAAGTTTTTGGGGTGGAGAAAGTCACACACAGTACCTTACAGACAGAGACTAAAAACAGGCTTTTAGATTTGGCAAAACATTGCAGTTAATATTACCTGACAGAATGTGAAAAGATGAGATACTTGCGGCACTTGCTGGGCATTTAAAATTGCCTGAGGTACAGTCTAACTCATTGGAAATGGCAAAGATCCAGTTGCAGATTAAGCAACGTGAACATGAAAAAGAATTAAAGCAGCTTGAATATGAAATGGGAGAAAAAGAGAGAGAAAGGGAGATACAAATCAGGGAAAAAGAAAAGGAGAG